>NW_008795317.1:4428432-4430762 GCF_000699145.1 Aptenodytes forsteri | reverse complement strand
AAAAGACAAGTAGATGAGGCACTTAGGGACATGGTTTAGTGGGCATGGTGGTGTTGGGTCAATGGTTGGACTCGATGATCTTAGAGGTCTTTTCCAACCTCAATGATTCTATGATTTTATGATTTTGTAGAGCAGTTCACTTGTGTGTCATCCACATTTCCACTGGCAATTCTTTTAGAGACAGGAAAAAACGGCCCCTGTTCCCTTGGCAATAACTGATTGTTTTGGGGGACTTAACCATATTTTCATCCTGTGCACTGTGTCCAAACATCCTAAACATTTCTAATATGTACAGCTGCCCTTCAAAAAACTGAAATCTTTAGCCGAGTTCATTAGTGAAAAATACTCCTATAGCATGGAGCACTCCTACAGATGTTTTAGTCTAGGTTGAAATAAGGCAAATGAACCAAATGAAAATCTGAGCATGCCATATCTGGTCCTAAGCCTGTATCCATATCCCATCTCTTATTGCTCATCCCTGCTCCTTTTGCAATAAAGTAGACTCCAAAAACTTGAAGACTCCCAGCCACCACAACAGGCAGACTAGCCTAGTAGTCATGGATGTAGGTTGGTCCACCATTAGGAGTCCCATTTCTTACATATTCACCCTAAAGAGACACAATTATCTTTGAAGTCCGAACCTGCATGCATTCCCCCAACTCCATAGGAATGCCTTATTCAGGCCTCTTACAAATTGCTCCTGCTGTTCATAATGGTACATATTTCATCCACCTGTCCATTTACCATTTCCTTCGGTGATATAGTGCGCAAAGTCTGCTTCCTGGACTTGATTCTGCAACTAACTGGTGGACACAACTTTTTTGGAAGAATTAGGCCTAGGGTGCCTACTTGTATTGTAAGAAGCTCTGCAGAATTAAACCAAACCAAAGCCATGGTAAAACGATTGCTAAAATTTTTTCACTGTAATACAGAGGTCTACCAAAGATTTAGTAATTTTAGTATAAGCCAAACAGAGCTTATCTGGGGACAAGTATAGAACTGAAGTCCAAGAGAGACTGCCTTATGTGACAGCCCAGTTTTCTCCCGATGTATTTGACCTGGCCACCACTGATGTAGCACTGTGCTCATGGAGAAAATGATGAAAGGGAGGGGAAGCAAATTTTTTGCATAACAGATCATGAACTGAGATCAAGCTTTTCCTCTCTGTGCACTACAATAATTCCTTGGCACCCTTAGGAGAAAAAAACCCGAAAAAACCCCACAGTAATAAAATGCCTCCTTGAGAAGAAACATAACTCTTCCCGAATCTGATAACAAAAAGTGTCAGCCTATCCACGATTCCTGTTACGTTTTGCAGAGCAGTCATCCTTCTCCAAGTTCTCGATCTCAAATACAGTATGCTATCTTTTGTTTTCTGCCAGCCCCTTCCCTTTTTCTCAACACAGAAACACATATAAGCATACAGGCAAAAGGGCTTACAGAAAGACTGGGCTTGGGAGGGCCAAGTTGCTGTCTCAGCTCTACTTCTTAATTGCTTAATCCCAGGCAAATTTTTGTCCTCGACCAAAATTTTTCACCTGTAAAGCATAGATAACTTTCATGATCTGCATGAAATTTGATATCTATAAGTAAAATTCATTAAACCTGGCTTTGTAGAAATCTTCAGGACAGGGTCCACACTGAGTGATGGGTGAAATTTCATGTAGGGGTATATTATAGCAGACAGAATTACATAAGAAGGTTCACCCATGGATCAACTGCAATCAACCAGTTTTTGCAAGTAACATGATCACATTAATTTTATACATACAAATTTAAATCAACGACAAGGAAAAAATTAAGACAATATTAATTCAGATATTACTAAGTAGTAAATTAGTGAGAAGAAATTCAAATTACTGTGAAGAAAGATCGCAGACATCTGAACCATCCCCAGCATGGGTTACAGCTTGTTTGTTTTGTTTCTTTTGTTCTGCTAATGAGCACAACATGAGATGCTTCGTTTAATATTTTCCTATGAAATAAAATTTTCTCCTCCCTCCCATGAGTTTCCTAAGGGAGACTCAGAGATTAATCAAACAGTGAAAAGTAGTACTATGGCACAATAAATTACCATCTGAGGCTACCTTTATATTAGTCGGGTTACAGCTTGTTTGTTTTGTTTCTTTTGTTCTGCTAATGAGCACAACATGAGATGCTTCGTTTAATATTTTCCTATGAAATAAAATTTTCTCCTCCCTCCCATGAGTTTCCTAAGGGAGACTCAGAGATTAATCAAACAGTGAAAAGTAGTACTATGGCACAATAAATTACCATCTGAGGCTACCTTTATATTAGTCCCCGTACAACCATTTACCACTGGTTCTCAG
>NW_008795317.1:4422621-4428159 GCF_000699145.1 Aptenodytes forsteri | reverse complement strand
AGCCCCCGTACACCCATTTACCACTTGGTTCTCAGCTACATAAACTGCCTCTAGACATTTTCTCATACAGAAATATCTATGCTTCCTTTAACACTACAGTTTTTGTCCTTCCATAAAATTTGTCCTCATCTTTTTTTTCTTCACTGCTTATCTTTAGTGGCTGCCAGTGTCAGTTTTGCCACACACCGGCCTCTCTCCGTTTGGTTTGTCTTACATAATAAGTCTCTTAACCTACATATTTCTTTTTAAGTCTTATAGCTCAGAAGCACATTCATGTTTCACTTGATTCATAAAGCACCATGAATATGCTACAAGACTACATTTCCAAGTAAAAAAAAAGGCAAAATCCTTTTTTGCTTAAGATGGATGGCCACAACTCAAACCCAATGCCACCCAGATGCAAAACCAGATGTTTCAATATTAGCACACAGAAGCAGCATGTTGGAATGAGCCCATGGCTCTCTTAGGTAAAGGGAAGTACCGCTTTCTGTACTGGTATAAAAACACAGGAAGCTTCTGACAAGGTTCAACATCCAGCAGCAGCAGCAGCAATGAAGACATCTCTGCCTCTCTGATGAAGCTGCTTGCTCTGCCTGTCTCGCTTTCTCCTGCAAAGCTGTTGAGGCCATGCTACAAGTTAGCTCAGGACACTGATCTGGCTGAAAAAAATTGAAAAACAAGCGAGCCGTTTCACAGCCAAATCAGTTCCTGATTTTCTTTCACTGTATAACCACAATATTGTACCAGCATTGCTGAGGAGAAAGAAGACAGCCAGGAATTCATATTTAAGTATTAATTTTCTGCTTGCTAATGATGCTACAGTTTTCATAAATGAAAGAACACTTTAACATGTTTAACACATTTCTACTCAGAGCATTATTTACTACTGACATTCATTCCTAAAGTCGCGTTTGAGAACAGCTTGTTTGTTTATGCTCTCAACTCATCTGCCTAATTGCTATTTAACTGCAACATTTGTGTTCATGATATTGAAAAATAAAAACGAAAGAAAAAAAACAAGGAATAATTAATTGATTTTCATCAGGGAATTAAATCCGCTTTTTTCCTGTAACAGGCCACAACATTAGTCATCCTTTTCCACTGAAAAAAAGTCATGTCTTCTGTTGCTGTCTCTCACTGTGTCAGTCATAAGGGTTTTGGACACTTGTTTGATGAGATCAGCCTTGGGACCTTCTTTAATGCAAAAGAAAAATGGAACTTGACAAGCGTCTCGACCAACAAGCTACAGAGTTTTTCCAAAGCCCAGGCTGAACTCCTCCTGATGAAGTATTTCTTCCTTGGCTAACAAGTCAGTCTTCACTTAGCCAGTAACAAGCTGAGAACAAATGCCAGGGAATATGTCTGATTGTGCTTAGAAAACAAAAGCTGTCTGAATGTTTGATTTCAAGCACAAATCAAGAAAAGAGCAGAGTTTTAGATCTGTAGTTATTCTAGGGTTTTGTTTCCATTTCTAAACGAACTGTTCAGTTGTGCCGCTACTCTAGTGAATACTTTTTATAGGAATTTGTATATTTTCTGTAGTAAGGAATCTTCATAGAGAACTGACATGTGATAAACAATGACCAAATGTAGATACACAGAGTGACAGAAGAAAGGATTGATCTCAGCATCCTGTTTGACAGGAGTAGCTGGAGCTTCGTTACTTGCCCAGGAGCTGGGATTGAAAACAAGAGAAAAAAATTCATATGCAATTACTGATTTTTTTAAAACTTTTTTTTTTAATTACACAAGAGTGTTTGTTCTGTATTTTCTAGGTTCACTCACTATAGTAAGGCAGAGCTGAAAATTACTGGAGTGACAGTTCCAACTAGCAATTATAAACAATTAGACAGAAAATTGCCATTTTCATACTCTCCATGAAACCAGCCGCAATTCTTACTTCATGCTTGCTATAATACTCTATTTATTAATACATACAAATGTAAGCTACAACTTAAATTATCACAGGGTAGTGTTCCTCCATCCCTTGTTTTTATCTGAAAAATATTGAGGGACTCCAGACACATTTATCCATACCTATGAGACATCTACCAATACGGCCCATTGGGCATTCGGAAACAACAGTAATTAACTGCACTGTATTTGGAATAAGTGTCTGCTTCATGGGGCAGAGGGAAGACAGACAATGGTGATCATTTTCAATACACAATAAGACTAATACAAATACATGCAAAATTTAAAAAAAAAACAAACCAACAATCTGCTGCTTTGAATATAACCTTTGAAGGGTAAATGCTATCAACTCTATATAATTTCCCCTCACTTATTTGGTTGAAGTAATTGTTGATCCAATTGAAGTAAGTGAGTTGATCCAAACATTCTTTTTGTTAAATTGTTGGAGACAGGCTTCACTTCCAGCAGAGGGACATGCTTATTTACTCATAGGTGCAGGTTTTCCATATAAAGGTTAATGTTACTTTGTACATTTCCTCATCTTGGAAGAATAAAATCAGACTGCACATGACACAAACCAAATAACCTATACTGCTTATGGATTTGGGTCTCAAGCTTGGAAGATTTTGCTTTACTCAACTAATCCACCCCCTTCTCAGCCAAGCTGCTCCTAAAGGCTGCCAGACCCCTGTGCTCTGTTCTCACAGCACTAGTCCCACACTCTCAAGCTTCTGCATATGGGGGAGAGGGAAGAGGAGAGGGGTTTTTATTCCTTAGCTGAAGTGGGACAAAGCAATTGCTGCTGACTGAGGATTCACAATCATCTTAAGACTTTCCTAAGCACTCCACCAGTAGAAAATCAAAACTGAAGACTACCTCTGTAGAGACATGGTGGCCAAAAGGAGTTTCTAGTAACTAGTTTCAAGAAGTAGAATTTTTTTTTAACCCAGTCTATACAATTTTTTGCTTTACTTTCCTTAATAGTAGAGCATTCTCTGGATCACCATATCAAATTGACCAAATATCAAAGTACCGTATTGCACAGAAAAACTTTACTATATCTAGTTTTCTTTACAGACTCTCCTTATATATGGCTTCCAGGGAACTATTTTTTTTTTTTTTTTTTTTTTTTAAAAACACAGCTTTCATTCTCTATTATCAAATGATCCCACAGTCAGCTTTATTAGATTGTGATCAGTCTTCCACCCACTGATCTAGCATGTAGCTAGCCCCTAGGCTAATGAAATCAGTTCTTGTGGTTCATATTATTATAACACATAGACAGACTTAAGCAATTGTCACAGCATGTTGATAAACAGCTCCTTAAACCCAGATTGATAGCACCACAAGACTGCTTCCTTGCCACAAGTTATATGAAGCAAGAAAACACAGGAAAGTCATGGTTTACTGATAAAGTTGGACTGTAGGGATTCCAGGAAAAGGTATTGCAATAAAAGACATCCCAGCGACACCACGATCACCATGAACTCATTGCAGCAATGAGGAGAGAGACTAAAGCTTCTCGATGTCAAAAAGCTAGTGAGATTAGATATTATGTTTCTTCCCATAACTGACAGAAAAGGCAATAAGGCTTACGTAAACTTCATTTTGTTTGCTGTGGCTAATTTGACAACAATTAATTGCATGCTTGAGCCCAGCCAGACCAAATCTGTACTGCTAGGTGGTCCATTAGTACTTGGGCCTAAGAAATACAGATAGTACAACCAGGATCCAGAGTTTCCATTAAAAAAAAAATTGGGATTTTTTTTGCTGTTGCTTTCCATTGCATTTCAACTTCCTTTTCACATATATTCTGAATCACATAGTTAGAAGTTTAGCACAGCATTGTTGCTGCTGTCTTCCTGCCCTCGCTCACCTTGGTTTAAGGATGAGCCTTCATATTTACCCTAGACAATGAGACAAACTCCTTTTGCACCAAATAACAGCCCCAAGACAAGGGGCAAAAGCAGTTTTGGTCACATGTGACTTCCAATTGCCCACCTTTGCAATGCAGTTTGAAGTACCAGCTTCAAAAGGCTGCAGCCTTTGAACAGATCTAGCTGTAGGCACTTTGAGATTACTAGACTGGTTTAATTATCTGCTCCTTAGCAACTGTGTTGTTGTTTCTACAAAGTCAGCCCATGTAACATGCTAGTCCCAGGCTCTGGCAGGCTGGCTCGCTCCAACTCCACGTGATCGCTGAAGTCATACAAGTTGCAGCTTGGCAAGGAACTTCCCTTTCCAAGAGAGCTCTGTTTTGGTTTTTGACACAGGCAGGATCTTATGCAAGGCACGATCACAACTTACAGACTAACCAAACTGCCTGGGATTATGGCACAAGTGTTAACTTGCAAATGGTACGGGCGTGAGAAAGGTGAAGAAAGGTTTTCTTGGTTCTCTTCTGTAAAGTAAAAAAAGCACACGATGAAGCACAGTTTTTCAATGCAAAACACCAGCGTGGCTTGAAATGAAACACTTCAATGCCTTTTTTTAATTTTATTTCTTCTTCTTTCAGGTTTGCACTTCAGGTAGTCAAACGCAGTTTCCTTGACCAGTTTGCCTTCACTAGCATAGAATAATCCCTTCAGTAACTCTCCTAGTCATATGCTCTCTTAGGAAAAGTTGATTACTTATATTCAAGTAGTAAAATTCCAGGATTAGTCTCTATAGTAAAGTAAGAAGAGATGTCTTTCAAACAGAGAAAAGGAGGAACAGAAGTGTAAAGGTAAACGATTCTGCTTAATCACCAGAAAAGGTTTTGGTTTCTTAAGAGCAAGCACACACTTCCTCCACTTCCACCTTTGTGGCTCCACACTTTAAAATGTGAAAGCTGACCCATTCGCAACAGCCCATTAATTACCACTGTTCAAGGAGTCCCAGTCCAGCAGCACTGGTAAAGAGAGGCTCCTGGAGGTCTATTATCTGACATCCTTGGTTCCCAAAATGTTTGAACTGGCATCAGAGCCAACACAGGAAGACCCAGCCTGCTGAGTCATTGCTTTTGCTTTCTTTTTAACCCGAACAAGTTTTATGGCACAGCCGCAGAAATAGTTGAACTGAGAAAGTGGCAGGGGCTGAAGCAAATCATCTGGAGGAGGACAGACAGAAGATAGAACTATCAGTGCTGTCAGGGTTTCGACTCGCTGGTACTGAGCATATTTTGGAAATCACAGCCTTTCAAGAAAAGAAAGCATGCCGCCTCCCAGATGAAGTAATTTTGAAAATATGTACAAACTAATACACTGTTTGTATAGTACAGTATTTGTATTACGAGCTAAACCAACAACCTAGGAAGAACACGCTTACACCAAAAGTCAAACAAACAAACAAAAAAGCTTTTAATCATAAGTGCACTCATCGTGCAGATTGCTTAAATTTACATCTGCAGGCAGTGCAGGAATTTGAGAATACAGGAGAAGACATTTTGCGTTATCTTCACATCAATTGTACCTGAACTCTAACTGCATACTTAGGGCAGTGTTTTTCCTCCATACCTCTAACACAAACTTTCAGTTGTTTTCATTAAGGCAAGAAAGAATCAACACAGCAGCAGACACATAATGTAGCAAGTTACCGGATGATTTTACAAGTGAAAAATACCAAACTGGCTACTACCTACCTGTA
>NW_008795317.1:4404196-4422561 GCF_000699145.1 Aptenodytes forsteri | reverse complement strand
TTTTTTAAAAAAAGTGCTGCAGAAGAATTGGCAATATTTTTTTTAGTATATTAACAACTAGCTAGCACATCCTAGGCAACCACTTAAGCAGGAAATTCTTCTCTAAATGCAGTATAAACACTATTCTTGTTCTCCACATAGGATTTTCTATGGCAGGGAAAATAACTAAGTAGAGTGTCTTGTGACACCTATAAATACTTCTGAAAATAAATGAAGAACTAGATTTACTAGCACTAAAATAGACATAAAGGCCTTTTGGTTAGCTGCACTCGGAAAATATTTAGTGTTACTGCACCTGGCACTGACTGCCCCAAAAAATGGCAATTTGCAAAGATGAGATTTTATAGGGAAGCACCAGCATCCCATTACAATAAACTACAAAGCACTGTATTTGGTAACAACTTTTTAAATACGTAGTTCTACTCCTTTAGGTTACCAGAGGCAACGTGAAAGCTAGTATGTCAGGCATCTTGAACGATGTCAGGCAAGGCTGGTAAGATGAACAGAGGCTTTAATTTAATTAGTGTACCAGCACCTGACCAAACAAAGGTGTGTCCAGCCTGAATCAACTTCATATACTAAACCAGATGCTTTTCCTAATTTTAAAATGTGTAAAGCTGGCATTTAAATGTACTAAACCACTGAATAAAAAGGTCTGTGAAAGCAACCTGAAAGATTTCCTTCAAAGAGGATGAAGGTTAGGCCTTGTCTAGTTCTGCTTGTATGTGGCAGTCATTGGGAAGATTTAGGGGTCTTTCCATAGGAATGTGTTTTTTTTTTTTTTTTTTTTTTTTTTTTTTGAATTCCAGTGCTGAATGTGAGTCACGAAAATAACAAGAAATAGCTCTTCTTACAGTATCAGCAGCTCAGAGACTCACTGGTGCCATTAGAAATTCATTAGCTATCTCTGCACAACCAGGAGCAGATTCTAGCCACTGGAAGGAAACAATTCTCAATGTGTTAACACAAAACTACAATTTAATTCTGCATTGTTTCTTGAAGGAAGGTAAGGAGGCTGAAATTGGTGAAGGCAGATACAACAAAATGGGTCAAGAAAAATTTCTGCATAAGAATAAAGCAAAGAATGAGCAATACTGGACCTTCCTTTTACAGTTAGACTTGATGATCTTAAAGGTCTTTTCCAACCCAAATGATTCTATGATTCCTGCACTCCAAAAGCTTGAGGCTCACAGGCTGCTTGAGGTTAAAATCTTTTTCAACACACGTGTTTGTGTTGAATTGCTATACACAATTCAGATTTAAAAGATAACGTGTGCACCTTAATATTTAATTAATCTAATGCAAATTCATTGCATAAAAGAATGCCCATTATGAAACTATAAAGCAAAAAAACCAAACAAACACTCGAGAGTAGAGCCCTAGAAAGAACTATAATATTTGTTATGATGGGATAAAGTTATGTTAAAGTTACTTCTAGAGTCTTTTCTTTGTCAGGTGACGTTGGACCTTACGTGTAAGGGAAAGTAAGAATAATGGTGGGAGAAAGATGTGTCTACTTGTAGCGGGATTAAAGGACTTAAAAAGCAAATTTTACCTTATATTGTCTTCACTTGATCTGAAGTATTTAGCATATTTTACTTCTTGCTAATTTATCTAGAAGTAATTACTGGAACAATATTGGAAACATCAGAGAGACAATCAAAATGGACAGTCACATCTACTCCTCCATAACAGTAGCTTTTTCCTTGATGAGCTTCCTTAAAATGAAAGCTGTGGACAAATTAAAACTTCCCAATATTATCTGAAATGCACAGTCATTTGTATCTCACTGTAGAAAGGTGTATTTTAAAATATGTCCCTTCCCTCTGTAATACAAATATATTTCAAGGGAAGAAAAGAAAAACAAAGAAATAAATCCTAATTCTCTGCCTTATCTCAAGGAATCAAGCAGAACCACCACCACCCCTCCACCAAAAAAAAAAACCAAAACAAAAACCCCAAAACCAACCCCCACACATCTTCACTTTTGAAAGAAACACAAGTCTAAACAGCAAAACAGAGTTTAAAAAAAAAAGTTTTAATGTGCCTCCAGTGATGAGACCAAATCAGGCTTTGGTTTGGGCACATCACTTTAACAGCAACATTAATAGCAACAGGATAACATTTGGAAATACATGTTGATTTCTAAACTAAGTATACATTAGAAATATGCACCAAAGCCAATCAGAATAAACTCAATCCTGATTTAATAAAACATCGCACACTATTGAAGAGAAGGAAGCTTTCTGTCTTCCATTTCAATACCATTCTCCCTGCTGTAACAGATTGGAGCTTTTATTTTCTGGATTTCCGGTAGCGCCTTTTTTTTTTTTTAAATGTAATCACTTATTGAAATGCAAAGTTGGTAAAAAAAACTACAAATCAACCTCTGCATCCTTTTAAAACAGGTGCACATGAAATTTTGATTCAACAAAATATTAGGCCATAAATCTCCTCTTAACCAAATAAAATCTATGGCATCTGTTTAGTCTAATTTATTCTTCCACTTAAATGGGAGTTGGAAGAGAAACAGGTTCATCTTTTTATGTAATTATTCTGTTGACCTGAAAGTTTGAAACTAATTGTGCGAAGTGTTGCTGTAATTACTTAGGATTAACAGAGGTTTCAATCCGTCTGAGATACATTACGAAATAAACACTAGAATTGGCTTTAAAAATCACTGTAATTTTATTGCCTTACAGCAGGCTACCAGTTTAAAGCTCTTAAGTAACCTGCAGAGATGGTTCCATTTCTTCAAACAGAAATTTAAATTTTAAAATGCTATTTAAAAAGACAGTTTCACATCAAACAAAACTTAAGTAAACGGGCTTCAAAAGGATGAAGCGTGCAGAGGAGTTCTGCCACATTAGACAACTTTGAACCACAGCATGCATTTGCAATTCATGCTTTTTCCTTATATTCCAGCCTGTTCCTCAGAAAGGCAGCAATACAGCAGGGGAAGAGCAGAAACAAAAACCTGGCAGAACCTCCAGCATGAAACCGGCAACCAAAACAGGATGCAAAAATGCAAGAGCAGCCCTGAAACCAAGGCAGCTTCCGAAGCAGCACCAGTTGACTGGTTGGCTTGTGTCTTCTGAATGGAAAGATTCTCTCTTGTTCCTACACTATTTTTCTAATAGCTATAAAATGAAAGTGTTGCACACAGCATAAGCCAATGTACTCACTGACGGATTCCAGATGAGTTAAAGAAAAGATAATGGTTTTCAGTTCATAAGCGGTTTGTCTTGGCAGGTCTGGTTCTGTTTGGTTATCTTGGTTAAAGCTCACCGCTTCAAGCACATAGTAGGCAGTAAAGGCAGTAAAAGACCTGGCAGAAGCTTAATATAAATAGTAGCAGACTTGAATTTTAAAAGCCCAATGAAGTAAAAATTGGGGAGGAAGGAAAAGAAAGAAAAATAAATGCGCCAACCTGTAAACAAACACAAATTTGTAGTGATTTCAAGAAAAATGCTTTAGAGAATCAGAAAAGAGGAAATAATTCAAACGCTAACCCTCTATCCCTTTGCAATTATAGGAGAACGCGTTAGAGCGTTTTGCAGTCTCAAGATGGGCCTAAGCACAAAAGCCAGGTTTTGATTTCACATGCCCAGTGCTGCATGCAGAATTGATCCTGATATCAAAGTAAACATACAGTGTTTATATGAGCCAACAAAGCAGCAAACTTTCTAATACGCATTAGAGTATAAGCCTATCATCTAATATGAAAGGGATTTACATAACTGGACACTGTTTACAGGCTGATTATTCAGTCGTATGACCTAAGATACATACATAGTTGCATTACAAGTTTGCAACTGTTTGGAAATCCTCCTGGCATCTAAAAGGAAGTAACAAGGGCACTTCTAGATATCCCCAGTCATTGCTGCTCACAGAGCACACATGTTTGTGGCACAGAAGTGACATGGTTGCATGAGCATCTTCCAGCTCACTAGCTGCACTCAGTTATTGAAACAGCCAGCGAGACATGGAGACAGAAGGACTTAAATGTCAGTTATCTCCCAGAGCTGTTTACAACCACCACCCTGAAAATAAAAGGCTTTGGTGATGCAAGCTCCAGCACACAACAGCTGTGTCAGCACAACTGAAGGGACAACAAATCATGGTATCGTGGGAGGAACTCCTCAGGCAGCAAGGGAAACCACCTACCCCTGACATTATAGTCACATTCAGTTGTGAAAGGTGAATTTTTATACGATCGTTAATGATTTCAAAGAAATTAATTTCAGAGCATGACATTCAACCTCTTCCTTAGCTCCACTGCTCATCTAAAGGGGATACCAAATTGGTTTGGCCCTCAGAAGAGTAACTTTGACATTTCATGAAAGCTTAAGCTTTTGTGAAATATGCCATGTTTTGCTAAGCTTGTCAAGCTCAAGATGATACGATACCCTTACTAGACCTGCCTTACCAAAATTATGAACAGGCCTATTTGTTAGCTCAGTACATTATTAATTCAGAAGCGGATCCCCAAGCGTCAAACACCGCTCTCCATCTCAAAACTATGCGATACATATCCAGGCATGGTACTGCAGGTAGGCTATGGTCAAGCACAGCATTTCCCTTATTTTGAGTCCTCTCCTCGATAAAAAGGAACAATTTTATTGTAAGCAAACCTAGAGATACCCATTAGAGCCTTGAAAATCTGTTAGAACATATTTGCCGTTGTCTTCAGGCATCACATACAAAAACAAATCCCTAAGACAGGAAAAACTGAACTTCAGCCTTAGTCATTGCCTAGCTGTCCGTATGCTGGACAGACTGAGGGAAATGGAGAATTGTCTAGTTTGCAATTCATTGTACATTTCTCCTATTCTCAGTTTGGATGTTGGGACCAAAAAAAAAAAATCCCCCTTTTCAGCTTTTACTTAAAACAGGTTGGACTGCATAGAATTAACATGAGAACAGGAGTTTGAGAAACGCGTAAAATTTCTACAAGTGCCCAAAGCTCATGAGAGCTCAAAGGACATCAGTTGTAATTCACTCTACACAAAGGAGGCAACAATGTGAAAATGCAAAGACATAATAGGAACATCCAAAGCCTTAACTCAATCTTCCCCACCCCAATTTTCAACAGAGAAGGAAAAAAGAAATAATCAGGTGCTTACCACATCTCTCAAATTATCCATTCACACAATTTAGTTTGAAAACATCAAGTCTCAGCATGCTGAAAAGGATGGGAACTGCCCCCTCCTGAAAGATAGCTAATATGAGTTCATATTCTTTCTGAGAAAGAGAGAGCAGACTTCAAGAAGTCTGGCTGGTTTTATGACAGATGGACGGGACATTTTTGTCAAAGGATTCCTTCACTATCTGCATACACTAATGCCAACGCCGTTATTGAGGAGTGAGGAGCAAAGTATTCATGTGAAACCTGTAGCACTGGGCTCAAGGAGTCGGGAGCAACTTGGGACAAAATTCTCAGGGAAGTTATCCAACACGCAGCTCTCCGCTGCCACAGCTGCTGCTGTCACTGCATCCAATTTAGGTGTCTGTAAGTGCAGTAGAGTTCACCAGGATTATTAACAGCTCACCTCCTATTTTGATATGAATGAAATGATATGATAGGTGAGTTACTGAAAGAGCTCAACACACTGGATATTGACACTATTTGCAGCAACCCAAGCTTTTATTCTTTAAGAAAAGGGAGTGGGGGGAAGAGGACAAGAAGAACCAGTAATCCTAGCTCCAGCTGAAAGTGATAACCATTTCAAGGCTACACATGTGCACCCAAGTCACTTGCAATTCATAGTCTGCAGTTCAAAACCATCATATCACAGATGATGATATGAGTAAGATGCCTGTCTCTACTACATCCACAGCTAACAGCAAAATCAGCTGTCCCCTGGTGCATCAGTTGTTTCAAGAGGGCGGATTACAGGGTTGTGTTACAATTAACATAGCTGAATCTGAATATGAGAAACCAGTTGCAAATATAAAAAAATTATTTGGCCATTCTTGCAGGCAACATACTGATGAGATTTGAGACCGAGTTATTCAGTCATTAATTTTTGCACATTTAGAAGATCACAAGTACTTTAATAGGACTTCAATAGTTTTCTTTCACTGGGCATTCAGACACATTGCTGCTACTCATTTCCAGATCTGACCTTTTGCAGCCAGAGGTGACAACAATGCAGTTCTGCTGCAGAGACTGGACAGACAGTGCAACTGTACCAGAGGTGCAGTGGATAGTGACAGTAACAGCAGAATCAGAAATGGCCAGCTTAGACAAAATTGGAGAAAGCCTACCAAGTTCCTATGCTGGCAAACTGAAACCATCCAGGCTTCAGCCTGCAAGGGCACGGGAAGCTCTGGCTCAAAGGTGTCAGACAGACCCCTCTGCTCTTGCTCTGGCTCCAGGCTGGGAAGGGTCTGTTCGGTACTTGGGTTTTGTACAGTTGTGTAAGTATTGTCGAAGCTAGTGTTTGAATCGTGCAAGTTCTAACCATTTCTAATGGTTCGAACATAGACACTAGGTGCAAGTCTGACAGATGGATAAATAGTCTTATTTGGACAGCAAACATAAAAGAAATTAGAAAAAGGGGTTTTTTTGCTAAGGCCCCCATTCTATGAGGACTAGCAATCCAGTTTCTCCCTTAGCGCAGAAGCATCAAGCCGCATGGCCGACTGAGGGGAAGAGCATCTTAGGCAATTCTGTGGCATCACAGTACGTGATGTCTGCTGAGCATCAAGTGCCTTCTGTTCTCATTAAAAGTGAAACCACTTATGAGGTAGACACATGGGTATATTCATTTATTTTACAACTGCCACTGGCATTAAGAGGAAGGGACACCGAAATCCTGATTCCAGTTCCTCTTCTGTCAGATATATTGCATGGTTCACTTCCAAGCCCACAATGTGGCAATTTGCAAGGACACTTCCGTTATTGATTCCAGTGTTTTCAGTTAAAACAAGGCCCATACAAGAATTTCTCTCCTTTTTTAACTGAGACTTCTCAGGCAACTTCCTCTTGAACGTTCCAGATCACAGAATGAGTAAATACTAGCTTAAGAAAACGTTTGACCAACAGTCTTTTGCTCTGACACACATATGGTAGTCTCTTCAACTATACTCAACAAGTGGAAAGGAAATCTATAGCAAAAAAAAACAAAAAAAAGGAAGGGGTTGGGGGGAACCAATATCCCTATAAAAGGTGAGAAGAAAACGTCAACCAGACAAGTCACAAGATGCTGTGCCAACATATGTGAAAGCATACACCATAGAAAAATATCATGACTATAATATGCTTAGTAAGGCTATGTGGTCATGCAATTTGCAAATTATAAGGGCAACTGTTAGAAGATTAATGGTATATATTTCTTTTATATTTCATATTGGGGAAGCTTAAAGATAAAATTTGCTTCAAGAAATACAATCTCTTTCTAGACTTTGTATGCCAACACAGGAGAGGAAAAGAAACATTCATTTGAGCAATAAAGCTTACTTCTGGTGTTTTTGATGACTGTTGGGGGGCTGGGCGGACAGAAATCAGGGAACAGTGGAAAAATACAGTGAGATTAAAAATATACATATATTGCAGCAGTTCTGAGACACCACTGTTGGGATTACAGTCTCATTGTGATCAGCAGTTAAATAGCTGTCTCAAAGAGAAAACAGTCTTGCTGTTGGAGCTGGTACGCATAAAAGCCTCCTATTCTCTTCCATCCTTGCCCTGGGAGAATTCCTTATAAGTGAGAGCGTCATACACTTTTAGCACAGAAAACAGACATAGGAATGCTGCCTTCTATGATGTTATAGTCACAGTTGAGGCAGTCCTGTCACAAAAGACTTCAGTCCTCCATCTGTAAACTTTTTCCTTAAAAATTCTAAAGAACAGAAATGGCAGAATTTATTAGAAATCTTGTAATCTTTGCTGAAACTGACATTTCCACAGTGATCTGTAACTGCTTTATAGCACCTAGCACCAGAGCAAGAGAGAAGATATCTACTGAAGATTTCCGTTTCATAGGTGCTCCCCTGTTCCAGTGCTACTCAACCCAACATGCACACCCTGCAAAATCTTAGTATTTCACTTCTGTTATTTACCTTCCATTTATATTTTCAAGATTGTACGGCAAACAGCTTCCTTACAAAGATTGTGTCTTCATTACTGCTAAAAATCCATGTTTCATTGAACATACTCTAGGACTCGTCCCAGCATAAGCATAAAATACTGAAGTGGGATGTCTCTGTCAAAGACACCATTAGCATTCCAAAAAGGCTAGAGCTTGCACAACACAGGCTTTCAAGTTTTACATAAAGCGTTAGACCTAAAAAACAAAAAAAGGGGGGGGGGGGGGGAAACACACCACACGCAGCAGATTTTTCATATCGCCAAGTTTGAATTTACCCAGGTATTTGTCCAAAGTGATGGGGATAAAGCATTCTTGCCCAGTTCACAAACCCCAGCCTTCCCTCAGTTTCCCAGCACCTACAATGAGTGCACATGACGCAACCATGGATATCCATCCACATTCAAGAGGTAAAGTGGGGGTGACAAGAGGTTTCTACTATTTCATTCCTCCCACCAGGTACTTCTGTAAGCAAAAGCTTGTTCCCCCTCAGATATTTGCTAGGATCAAAACAAGCTATTCAGTCCGAGAGGTTTAAACTGGGGGGGGAGCATCTGGAATTTGAACTCCTATCTTCATCTAGCCATGAAACGTTTAAGATGCTGAAAGGGAGTACCAAGATCTTGGAAAGAATATATATTTTTTTTTTTTTTTTTTTAAAAACAAATAACCCTGGAGCTGGGGGAGAGAAATGGAGGCGACAAGTGCAATAAGAAATAAGAGGAGTTGGAATGAGGAAGCTACACGGAATTTTTTTTCAGTGACAAACACCATTGATAAATGCAAAACTTCGAAGAAAATGAACTAAGGAATTGTGTGGAATGCTCAGCTTGGGAAGGAAAATTGATGTTGGTTTGTTCAACTGAACTATATGTTTTTCTCTTCTCAAATTATACCACAAGCATCTTGTAAATTGTAAATCAATGTGAGAGGAATTATAATTATCCTGGAAGATTACTCCTGTGTTCTTGGCTCTGTAGTTCACAGGAGGCAATTTTACGCTCATTGTATTTACACTGCACTTTTGACTGGACATATGGCACTGCTTTTTTGTTGTTGTTGTTCTCACTTGAATGAGTTATAAGGCATACCGTGTCGTGTGGGTTAACACCACTATCACAGAAATTACCTTACAGAATATTAGTGGAAGATTTTCAGCAACTCCAGCAGAGTCCGAGATGTCTCTGAGCAGCTACTGGCTGAGCTACAACTACGCGTTGCAGTCGATGCTCCCAGGTACCCTGCAGTAAGAGGGCGGTGAGTCACCAGCTAGCGGCTTTTCTGTTCAACAGAGAAAATACAGATGCACATGACGGCCTTACTTTTGATATATTAAATCTGGATAAGCTTACACTGTGTAATGTTTTAACTTACAATTAGCTACATTCACTTTGATGCAGTAAATGTAAGAGAAATAAATTACTCTTTACAAACCAGAGTATCAAGGTCTCATTTGCTAAGTCTGCCTTCTATAGAGACACCAACGAAGCCAGAAAACAAAGGACTACTCAGCAAAAACGTACAAAGCTCTGGCCCAGATGAGCATACAGATTTAACTGATACTTCTAAGTACTGTTTTTATGACTAGCCTGCTATTCACAGGGCTTTTTAAAAGTTTAATTGTAGCTTCTTGCCTTAGAATCCTTATCTCCTCCCCTCCAGCTCCCAGGTAAACAAACAGCCAAACCAATGCTACCAAGCAAGCTGCTGAAGAACCAGGGGTACGAAAAAGGGCACTGCTCAGAGAAATGCTCTCTTGACCTTGCAGGAGCAAACCTGCTGGAGCAACTGCTGTGACCCACTATGCAAATATTTAAAGAGGAAAGAGAGCTGCATTTTCAAAACTAAACAATAGTGCGGTGCAAACTATAAAATTAAACAACTGTAAAATATGCTATAAAAGTAAACAGCTGTGGATACTGAAGACACCAGTTAACTAACACTGCTCCATCTGAACTTGACCCTTATGAAGAAGAGAATTCTATTCCCATCAAACACAACCCCAGTGAGCTTCCTCCATTACTTGAGTCTTCTGCACCTGTTTCAATTGTGGCAGGCACAATCAGGTCAAAATTAAGCAAGATTAAAAGCAGAAGATAGAAATCACTGAATTCCTGCTAAAGAAGGAGGGAGTTGAAAACACACAACTACTGTCACTTTTCGACATGTAGATAAAAAACAAGGTATAAAAGTAATGTAAAGTTAACGCTAGCGTTATCCAGGCTCAGTTACAAGAAGGTGAGTAAGCCCAGTTGCAGAATGCTGATATCAAAGATCTTTACATCTGTTACTTTTTGAGCACATTTATTATTGAGAAAAAAAATTCATTTTTCTTTTCTTGTTGCAGTTACATATTACAAAATTACAATCCAATTTGGGTTGTAACAAGGAATAACAAAATATAGTCGTTTGTTTTACATTTAACTACAGTCTGTGTGGAGTCAGCAAGCGTTACTTAAATGGATTTGGTGTTTTAGATACTTATGGATTTTTTTTTTTTTTTTAAATACACACTAAAGCTTTTTAAATAAGTAAAGACTTAGGGATTTTTTTTTTTTTTTTTAAATACACACTAAAGCTTTTGAAATATGAGTAAAGTCTCCAAGGCAGTTAGGTTTTACAAGAGATAAAAACAATACTGGACAGAGACACATCTATAAACAAATAAACCCTTCAAGAAAGTTTAATAAAGGAAGAACGTTCACTTACATTGTAGTTCTACCATATCTGGTAAAGTTACAGCTGAAGTAAATTTGGTTTGAGGCCTACAATTATATTAACTAGTGGCACGGCTAAAGTTTTTAAAATATGACCTTAGTGGGGCATCCTTAGCTTGACCAGTTTGAGATCAGTTGTGCTGAGTAACTACATAGTTCCCTTAAGTGTAATAATAGTGATATTTTAATAGCAATGTACTATTGAACAATAATAGGGAATAGGGATAATTTCTTCAATCATCCCTTTGTGAGAAGTCACAAACAATCAACTCGATCCGTCCGGCCAGCAGTTAACCCAGTGCTCGTGGCACCGAGTAGTTACCTAGTGCGGACACAAGCAATTCACCAACCACTTGGATTATAGGAGCTAATAACAGCACTAACAATATGGATTTAGAGGCCAGTTCATGCAAAACTGTTCAGCATTACTGAGTTCTCTAATTGAAAGTTTAGCCATTTATGCTGAAAGCCAATTCTGACAGTGGGGGGAAAAAAAAAATGGCTAGGAGAGGCCTTACTGTCTGTTTAGGACAGGATATTGCTATATAGTTAAAATATTGGCTATTTTTCCCTATTCCTCTTGCAGCATTCCTCCCTTCTGCGTATCCATGCAGCAGTTTAAGGAAATCCCATGCACAGTCCTAGGTATTTTAGGCACTTTAAGGAATCAACTTTCTGACTCCCAGAACAAGCAAGTGGCAACGCCATGTAGTTAACATAATGCAGGTGTTCAAACTATGAGATGTGCCTTGCATAGGTATTCATGACATACGTGCAACTATTCCCTGAGGTATTATTGCATATGCAACACCACGCTTTAAAAGCCTTTTAAATGTCACATTGGGTCTCGCAACAGCAGGTTACTTTTTTAGTATTTCTTGACGAAATACACAGGAATCCATAAGATTCACTTTTACTTTCTTTGCAGCGCTCCTATGATCATGTAGCAGCCTACAGACAGTATGAACAGGTTACTATTCAAATATACACTCCCGAGGGTTAAGTATTAGCCTCTGAGCCCAAGTGTCTGATGTTCTTGGCAATGCCCTTCATCTTGTTGCCCACCATCTTTTACGGAGGAACAGAAAAAAAATAAAGAGTCTAAACCCAGAGGAGAAAAAAAAAAAAGAAAAAGAATGAGACAGCGCAGGATAAATAATACATAGGAAGTGGTATTCCACTATAAATGTAGCTTTAAAACCTCATCACGAATAGAAGTTAGTCTTTATGCTGAACTAGACAGACCCTACTGTTGAAGTTTCTCTTGGTCATTGCATTTTATGGTCTCTTCTCATTGAAATTTCATTAAGTGGTAAACGTTAATGCAAAAGTACAAGTTTCCTAGTATTCTTAGAAGACCTTGAAGACAAATGGAGGGTTCTCAAATCTTCCTCTTGATATTTTACAACAGAAAATTTTACTGTAGGAAATATATCTTCTTTTATGCTACTCAACTTTCTTGAAGACAGAATAATTATCGAGTCTGTCATTTCATAATGTGTACTTACGTCCCATTTAGCAGTGGCTTTAGATAATATTACATATAAGTTCAAACAAATTGGAGTAAAACCTAACATCTGAAAGAAGGATGTCAATGTATACAAGTGTCTCATATCAAAAGTATAAAAGTACTGAGAGCAGAGAGATGATTTTTGAGGCTACAATGATGTCAGTAAGCAGCTCTAGCTCTCCACTGGGCCATCCAAATAGAATTAGAAGTCAAACAGATTTTTCTTTTAAATAAATTTTAATTTAAAAATTATTTTAAAAGGTGTAAGAAAGGCAAACCTCCACAAGCACTCTTTTTTAGGTGAAGACTTAGAATACAACCAAGAGGGAAAAATCATCTTAAAAGCATGATCGCAATCACATCTTCCCAAGAACTTTTTGTGAGAATATCCAACACTTCCCAGAAGATGTTCAGTGTCTTAAGAATAGGGCTCTTTCCATTAGGATTCCTTTTTATTAAAGTTGAAGGAAGAGATTAAATGTAAATATGGTATTAAATTATTTACACAAAGGCCCAGCAAAGCCCGTAAGCTCTGCTAGAATACTACGCTATTCAGAGAATGTGAGGGCACAACAGATACTGAACTCCTATTGACCTACAATCATTGTCTTGATAAATCAAGTATCTTTGATACGGTCTAAGACACATATGGATAGAGATTTTTAAAAAAGAACTTCAAAACTGTAATTGGTGTGGCTGACAAAAAAGCGCCCACCCCTCACAGAAGTGTTTCGGCATAAACCTATATGTGGGAAGTTTTCCTGCATCAAATCACACGATCATTAAACTGTAGACAGAGTCACCTTGCATTTAATTACAGTTCCTCACACTTGTCTTTCAATTTAACTTTCTATGTTGGAATCTCCACTAGATCTCTTTTTATATATCTTCAATATATCTCTTTTTATATTGGAATCTCTGATATATTGGAAAGTGCTTAGATTACTATAACAGTTTTTTGTTCAGTTTCACTTTGCAACAATTTTCAACAGATCTTAAAATCTTCTCAGGTAAGCATCTGACTGCCAAAGAACAAACCCCTTTGGACAAGCATCCTCAAAACAGTTTATACAGCATCTCTCATTACTGTTCAGGGAGCAAACCGCAAGAGACATAATTGTACATAATTGTACTTTTCCTATTACTCACAAGCATTGTTATGATAGCCACACAAACTGCTTATAGGAAAAGTGAAATTAGGAAGATCCATTAAAGCTTTTCAGCAGTTTCATGAAACATTCCTGCAGAAAACTATGGCACAGTCAATATCCTGTAGTCTCCCTGCTCTTTAAGCCAGCTGGCTCACCTCATCCTTCCCAATAACGCAGTCTTAGGAATTTCTGATTTAGGGCAGAGTCCGGTTAGCCACATAGGTATTATCACAGAAATATTAAGACTATTCTGTTGCTTAAAATAACTTTTCCTTAGCTCTAACCCTGCCAAGTAGCTCAATTTCTTCAAGATCTGCTGTCCTTGCTGCTAGTCATCTCATTCTGCTGTAAACCAGTGAGTTTGTGAGGCTGCCGCCGGAGTCCTGCTCCAGAGATGGCAGCAGGCATTTTCCACTGCTCCTGGACTACGGAGGCTAAAGGCAGAGTGATCAAAGAGCACAGGCACACTTCAAAAGGCTGCTATTTAAGGGGAAGCGGGGGAAGAGAGTAGTAGGTGTTAACAAAAACCAATGCAAGTCTCCCCTTTTTCAGGGCCTGTTACACTAACACAAAGACAGAAAGGAAAGCGGCCAGCTCCGTGCCTGCTTTGGAATTTAAATGCAGATGGTTGGAACTGCATCTTAAGCATCCTTTGCACCTTTCATCACCATATCTACTCTGTAAAAATGTCACTGCATGCGAAAAATACCTTAACGCTTAAGAAAATACTTTAATCGTAGCTAGAAATCAGTGCAAGTAAGGTTTTGCCAAGGAATGATCTCAGATGTTCCAGATACAAAAATAATTCAGAGGACAGAAGAAATTCCCTATAAATTGAAGGAAATCCCCTAGTTAAGTTGTAGATATTGGAAAGTGAAGCTTAACTTTGCAGGTCCTCTGTCTTACAGTTTATGAAAGTGACTGCCTAGGTGTGAGGAAGAAAATCCATTTTAGAAGTAGCAAAGCTTTTCCCAGTAGAGCATTTCTGTGTTTAAGTAAATTTTTTTTTTTAATTTAATTTTGGAGCAGATATTTCCAAAACTCTTGTAGCTGTCTGTACACATGAACACGTACTTACATATATATAAAAAAATAAGCATTTTATATATTATTCAAAACATCAACAACAGATGTTAAGACATTTCATGCACTAGAGCATACCATATAGAAGCCAAAATATTTCAAGTTTAAGTGTGTTTTTTCTAAACACCATCCTAGTAAATGAAGTGGAAACAAAATAATTGTGACTTCATTAAAACTCCTGATTTTTCTAAACAAACAAACCAAAATTATTTCCCTACCCCCATAGGAAACATTTATTATTCTTCAACTGATTGGCAGAGGGAACCTACACAATTGGCATTTTCTGCAAGAGTTTGAGAGGAAGCCAGTATGGCATTCTTGCGAAATACAAGCATTTCAGGTAGGTGTGCTAACAGGTCCACTGAAAACAAACAAACAAGAAATTCCCCCTCAAATCAGCTATAAGTCTGAACCACACAAAAAGACACCAGGTCATAAACCTTACATAAATTCAGTGTAAACTACCAGCTGATGTTTTTTTATCCAAGAGATTTATTTGTGCACCTGGCTTAAAAAGCCACCAAGATTTGGTGCACCGAGACCTGGAATTTTGTTAAAATGAAAACACAGTAAGTAGCTTATATATAGCATTTTAGCATTACATCTCTAGTAACATTTACAGTTTTTAAAAAGGAACAGTGACATAAATTCTGATTAGCACGTATCTTTTCAGTTCTGAACTGAAAAACCTCAATTTAAGCTAATTTTCTTTTAAAAAACTCTCCGGAATTACCCTCTCCCAGCTCTTTCAGCTAGAACTTACAGTTAGAATTGAACCCATTAGCCACTTTTGACTGCATAATTATGGCCAACCTTGCAATTTGATTATGAAGCCATCTAATGAGTCTGCACATAGACAACAAATTAAGTTAAATGGAGAAATAACAATAGCCTAAGAAAGCGTACAGTGGAGTCATTTTACAAACCTATTAGAGTGAAAAAGTACTTTGTGAATGCAATTCTCCCTATACAAAATTAGATCGTTAACCCCATGTCACTTTTTAAAGCTGAGACTCAATGACTGGTGAGCTGACAACCCTGCATGATTTACAGCAAACTGTCTGCCATCTGCCCGATATTAATCATTTTAGTCTGCAAATTTGGAATAAGGCAATGCTGTTGCAACCTACAGTTGACTCCCTTATATTTTTGCTGAGTAACACAGCAAGGCACTCTTATTTAGGAGAGTGAGCTTGATATTTGAAAACAAAGTTAACGCCAAGGGAACAAGACTGAGCCTATCTGACTAGTCCAGTTAGTGCAGAATGATTTTTTTTTTTATGTCTTTATAAATATGTTGCTTATCTGACCAGCTGTTTAATCAGCCATAATTTCATCATAACTTCATGTGTATGGACAACTATAGGTACCTATAGGTACTACAGTTATCTAACTATAGGACAACTGTAGCTAGCTATGAATAACCATCAGATTTACAAACACATGGAATAAGCAAGGGAGTTATTACACAGCAAGTATATAGGATACTACCTGCAAGTTCATGATATTATGCATTTATGTTTCTAGAATCATGAGATTTTATAAGAATCTCACTTATTTAGAAAGTTTTTAAGGCTCAGCTCAGGCAGAGAGCTTGCAAACATGAGAACAGTTTTTCCCAAAATTCATAAAATAGAAAGTAAATAAAATCCTATTAAAAAAAAATAATCCAGTTGTCCTAGGAACTAGCTAGTGATTTTGGAGTACTATGATTAACCATAACAACCCTGGCAGATTCTGCAGGACTGGGATTAAATGAAAAAAAACAAAACAAAAAAACGTGCCGCTGCTATAGAAGTCAACCAAATCACTAGAGAAATAAGAATGTGCCTTCCTGCAAGACTACGGCCCTGGTTCACTCTCCTCAAAACACCAAGCTTTAGATTCTAAAATGCAATGATAGGGGAAAACAGGATGAAGCAAAGCATGCAGGGAAATTTTGATACTTTAAGCAAAAATCTATTTCAGCTGTTAGAGCACAGCTGACCCCTCTCAACATTGGATACACCAGTTCCTCGCTTCCTCAGGACACGAAGGCCTTCCCCAGCTACGGTCTTGTCCAAGATGTTTCTGAGCTACTCTGGGAACGAGGCGGGGGGGGTCGCTATCTGACAGGATCTACATTTCAACATCCCCACCTCTGGGGCCAACACAAAACAAATACCATACAGAGCAGCCTGATCTTCCTGAATCCAGCCAAGGCCCCAGGAAAGTCCAGCAATGAGGAACTGACCTTTCCAAGAGGTTACTTTTGGAGACTCACGCTGCCACGCAATGTACGCTATGGGGCAGAGATGCTACTTGTGACATTGAGATAGCTTGTACTCTACAACAGTTTGTAGTGAAACACATGGAGCACTAATTGGAAGCATCCAATCTTAGAAAGACAACATCAACAGCTGGGACACAGGCTTAGGAGCCACTTCCCCCCCCCCCAATCAAAAGTATTGGGTTTCATTTCTACATTACACACAAATGCTGTTAGAAGTCAGATAGCTAGAGATTTAAACACGGCTGCCAACCTGTATAAAGGTTTTCTGGCGATCCAAGAATACAAGGCTTTTTACTAACATAGTTGAGAAGTGTTGAAGTTATGTATCTCAGATACAACTGTGATAGTTGTGTAATCAAAGGCCACTTAAAATTAGATACTAAGTTTGCTTTTCTGAATCTTGCTTCATCCAATCTATTTCATGATCATTTATTTTCCTGTTGACAGTTGAGGTCAGTGCAAGAGCAGTAAGTCGTATCTCACACTTCAGGAGTTTATGCAATAACTGGCAACAGGACAATATTTCTGACATCTGGGAACTAATTTGCAAGAAAAGCTAGTGAAATGAGACTATCCTGAGTTATAAACACAAGTCTAATGATATCTTCCAGCTTTGCAGATCACTTTTTATAGAGTGGAAACTATGCAGTTATGTGTATAGTTTCAATTGTCATTACAAAGTCTTTCCTACACACAACACAATCAATGAAACAAACCATCAGTTTACAAGATTCTCTAGAACACTTGAACAAGTTATAATACTGGAGAAACATTTAAAGAAAATGAATAATGAAACGTTATATCTCACACACACAAAGAAAAACAAACCATGGAGACATTCAGCCCTAAAGACCCAGCTCTGTGTATTTTGGAATTTCTAAAAACCAGCAGCTGCGCTGAATAATTTTTCTGTTACAGCAGCAGACACTTATGTGCAACCATTCGGTAACTGTAAAGTTATCTATTGTTTTGGATAAAGAATCTCATACATTTACCCAATTTTCCACTAGCCAGCCACCATACCTTGAAGTGTTATGAGCTACCTATACATCACAAAGTAACCTATAAAAGTACAGGCCCTTATGAGCCCAGTCTTCCCTCCACACAAAAACATTTCCAATGTAAGCACTTTGCTGGAATGCTAGATAAGGATAAAGATCCTTGCCCATCCGTTACAGTTGAGGCCCTTCCCTCAGGTTCCCATATCCCTCTTGTCATTAATTATGAAGTTAACTACTAGAATATCAAACACAAAAAGTTTATTATTGTGAAAAAACAATAGCTTTCCTTGCCAAAAAATCTGTTGAAGCCAATGAGAAACCTCAAGTGACAAAGAAGCTCTCATACACAGGTCCAGCACAAATTCAGCATGCTCATTTTCAAGGAGGAACAGCAATCTTAGAATCATAGAATAGTTTGGGTTGGAAGGGACCTTTAAAGGTCATCTAGTCCAACCCGCCTGCCGTGGGCAGGGACATCTTCAACTAGATCAGGTTGCTCAGAGCCCCGTCCAACCTGACCTTGAATGTTTCCAGGGAT
>NW_008795317.1:4400048-4401900 GCF_000699145.1 Aptenodytes forsteri | reverse complement strand
CCAGGCAGAGCTCCAAGCACTCCAGCTGGTCATTGACATAGAGGGTGACACCTCCTCCTCGTCTCCCCTGCCTGTCCTTCTCGTCTCCCCTGCCTGTCCTTCCTAAAGAGCCTGCATCCCTCCATCCCAACACTCCAATCACAGGAGCCATCCCACCACATCTCCGCAATGCCAATAAGGTCGTAGCCCTGCAGGCATGCGCACATCTCTAACTCCTCATTTATTCCCCATGCTATGTGCGTTTGCATAGAGGCATTTAAGTTGGCCTGGTACCACCCTGCAGCAGATCAGCAGCTTGGAGCAGCTGGTTCTGCAGGCTATATTATACTGTACACTCTTCTTGGATTTCTACTTCAGTTGATTTTGATTCCTTAACAGATGTCCTGACTGCATTTGCAGTTTGAAGCTGTCTGAAGGAAAGCTATCCAAGAAACCTTTGCTGCCTGCTTTGCAGGAACCTCAGCAGACCACTCTAGAAAGCGTCATGCTATCTTGGCAGCTGTCGCACACAAAAACCAGCAGCACATTACTGCTTTCCCACATGGAAGCAAGCCATCTTTCTGCTCCTGTTCACTCAGGAGTGACACCATCTTGTGTGTCATCACATCAAGCAGTGACACGACACTGAACCTCACTCCAATGCTGAGCTCAGTTATCAGCCATGCAAAAGAAAAACATAAGGGAAGGAGTACCCATAATGTGCTTAGCTCATCACTTTACTCTTTCAGATTGAATATAGGCATTCTTCGATGTCAGTTTGCCCTTTTCAGTATCTTTTTTTCAGGAACAGGGATCCTGGAAGAGAGCTGAGCCTGCACTCTCCTCCCAACTCTTACACGCTACAGCTCTGGAGCCCTAAGTATGGATGTCCAAGGCTTTGTTCAGGATCTTTACACTGAGGGCACAGCTGTTGAGCGGTCCCCAGTTTCTGGGTCTTCAAGGAGATATTGTTCATCATCTTGAATGTCATGCATGCTGATTGCTGCTCTCCTCATACCCTACAGTAGCAATGAGGTTAACAGCCTCCTGATCCTGCTGCTGTGTTACCCTGCTGGCAGAGCAGCTCCAGCCTCTCTCATGGCACAAGCCGATGACTGCGATTTCCTCTGTGCCCTAGGTGGATTTTCTGAGAAGCCCAGGTGTTGAAGACCTGAGTGGACAATTAGAAAGGGGGACAATAAAAAGTGGTCTTTTGTGGAGACAAAATGTTCAGTAATGGACTTGGAAAGGGGCAAGGGCAATGGAAGGTGCACATAAAAAAAAAAGAGGAAATACAGACATGAAGAAACAGCAGACCTGCTGCTAGAAGATAGCAAGTATAAAGGTGCCTATGTCATTTGGCTCTTTTAACAGTGTAAGAAGCCTTCTCAGATTAACTCAAGAGCTTTGCATCTGTACACATGTTCAGGATAAGCTACAGGACTTCACTTATTTGGATCCCACGCATTGATTTAGAATCATAGAATCATTGAGGTTGGAAAAGACCTCTAAGATCATCGAGTCCAACCATCGACCCAACACCACCATGCCCACTAAACCATGTCCCTAAGCGCCTCATCTACACGTCTTTTAAATACCTCCAGGGATGGGGACTCCACCACTTCCCTGGGCAGCCTGTTCCAATGTTTCACCACTCTTTCAGTAAAGACATTTTTCCTTACATCCAATCTAAACCTCCCCTGGCGCAACTTGAGGCCATTTCCTCTCGTCCTATCGCTTGTTACTTGGGAGAAGAGACCGACACCCACCTCGCTACAACCTCCTTTCAGGGAGTTGTAGAGAGCGATGAGGTCTCCCCTCAGCCTCCTTTTCTCCAGGCTAAACAACCCCAGTCCCCTCAGCCGCTCCTCAT
>NW_008795317.1:4390373-4398445 GCF_000699145.1 Aptenodytes forsteri | reverse complement strand
CAGGCCAAAGTCCGCCCTCCGGAAGTCCATGGTTGCGGTTTTGCTGCCCCCCCCTCCTTACTTCACCAAGAAGCGAGAATTCTATCATTTCATGGTCGCTAAGCCCAAGACGGCTTCCGACCACCACATCTCCCACCAGTCCTTCTCTGTTAGTAAACAGCAGGTCGAGCAAGGCACCTCCCCTGGTAGGCTCACTTGCCAGCTGTGTCAGGAAGTTGTCTTCCAAACCTTTGGACCCTTGTATGCCCAATGTGTGCAGCCAGAAAAGAATCTCTTTTGGTTTCACTCCAAAAGAATGTATCTTATGCATACTTGAAACACTCTGCAGTCCAAACTCTATTCCCACTCACATCTTTTAGTCCTGTACAAGAATCAAACACGCATAAAGACAGATACATAAATATATTTATAAGGGAATGTTACCATCTTTATAACTGTTTCAGTTCTTTAACATGCTTTCAAAAAATCAGCACAGATGACCAGGAGATTGGTCTATTGTATTGTTCTTCATCTACTGAGATGATAAAGCACCTACAGGGTCCTTAACACATGCCAGAAAGCACAGGTCATTCTGTATGTATACTGCATGCTTCAAATGTCAGAGGGTTGGGGAGACTTTGTGATAAATTAATATTTTCATGCTAGGGAACTGACCACCGCTTCCTTCCTGAAAGCCTTCAGTGAATCAAAATGATGAGGGTTCCCAATTAAGTCACAGATTAGCAAAACCTTAAGAAATTAGTGTGTTCGTGCTACGAGAATGCCAGACTCACTAATACAGCCCCTTTATTTTGCATCATTCATGAACTCTGAATCAAGATGCTGTACAGCAGGTGGAGATATCCGTATGACTTGGTCTGAAGTAATAGTTTTATTTTAACAATAACACTCTCATGCCAAGTGAAACTCTGTGTTGCTCATTCAAGAATAAGGGTTCTTCCTTCTTCTAACCCTTTCTTGGCAACCGCATATGTACATCCCACAAAGAAAGTAATTGGTTTTTGTTTCTCCACTGTTCAACCTGTCATCCCCATAATGAATTCAAGGGATGGTGCTTTTCCATGACAATTGAATATTGACTTTTTTTTTTAAATACAGTAGCGTACCGATAAAATTGGGGAAGCTCATGATCTGGAAAGCTACTCTAAGTTGTTATGATGTTACTCTTGATGTATCTAGAAATATGAAATTCTAAAACAATATGAAGTTGGGCCTACTTTAAGTAGTGTACCAGTTACAAGTTATGTTTGGAATGTTATCAAATTGTTCCATTATAAATAAATAATTTTTTAAAACATATTTAAAAGCAAAGATATGCTTTCAAGTTATCTCTTGATATTCTTGAGTTGGGTGGAGAACTACACTGAGCCCAGACAACTAGTGATTTCCAAATCTTTAAAAAAATTAATTGAATAATTTTTCTGTAGAAAGTGAAAACAAAATTCATCTATCACCCCAAAAGTAACTGCTATTTTGATCTACTAGGGAATCGCTGCCCCTAATAAAACAGGTAACAGTTTTTCCATACCAACTTGATCAATCTTGCTTAGCTCAGTTTTTATCTAGTTAGTTTCAGCTGTTTAGAATACAGGTTTCGTTATGCCAAGAGGATCTTTTTGTTCCTGTTTTGTTCATTTTTTGCATGGGAGTTTCCTGGCAATCATTTAATTCTCTCATCTATTATAAGAATTTTGTCATCTTAGATACGTTTCCTACCACTGAGTCAGCTCTCTCTGCTATGATTACAGAGTTTTAAAATCAGGGCATAACTCCTTACTCTCCAACTGTAAAACATCCTGCTTCTACACACAGTCAAAGACCTATTAATGCATGCATAATAGATGATGTGCTTTTTTTTCCAAGGAAGCTATAAAATAGTAATAAATTTGCATTATTAGTGTACAGTTTTTGTTGTACTGTAAAACTGAAAGCCACCCTCCTCCTGCATAATCTTAAATTAATCTTCAGATTCCAAACAGTTTTCGTTTCATCCTTTGTCACCTTAAGAAATGACAGCCAGAGTAATCTTCCCCTCCTTAACAAATTTCAGATAATTCTTGACAGAGGCTGATTTGCTAACAAGTTCTTTAAATCGGGCAAGAACAAGTCACTGGCCATTGGGAGAAAGATAGAAATGGTTCTACAATTCCACAAATTAGAACAGAAGTGGGGGTACTTGGTATCTGCTAGAGGGTACTCCTTGGAATGCTTTCTTTTCCCAGTTTCTTAGTTTGTTTTCCCTCAGTGGATGATTAACTAATTCAGGGCCACAGTAAGAGAGGAGAGAGAGAGCGCGCACACAAAAGCACTTGCCTCAGAATAAAGCACTAACCAGACAGAGGTCACAAGCAAGGTGCCAGCCAGTGAGTGCCCACCATATGATCCCCTTCTGATTAGACTTACTGCAGGTTTCGTTGTACATGCTGGTCATCAGTAAGTGTGCAAACCAAGTCTAGATGGCACATGTAGTGCATCTGATGGATCACACTGTTTGTACAGCAAAGTAACTCCCTGCTGAACAGTTTACCGGCACCTATTCAGTATTCCTTCCTCTGTACATTTGCCTTTCCCCTATTGCTTCAATCAATGCTATATATTGGGACTTTGTTTACAAAACAAAGCTGAAAGCTGATTTTTTGCTTCCATATTAGAAAGAAACCATTAGATGAACTTTGGAATAGAAATAGAAGTGAGCATTTCCTTCAAACCATTCACAATATGACACAAGGAGCTTTACAAAGTACACTTGTTCGGGATAGGGAGGGAAACAAAAACAAGATATATCATCTCTGTTTAGTTGTTTCTACGGAATTAATTAGTAAGAATACTTTTTCCTGTAGTTTTTTCCCAAGCTTCATTGAAAAAAAAAAAACACTTTATCAATACCCTATTCTACTATTTTTGTACTACACTTCCCATGTTACAAGAGTTGAAAAAGTGAGGAACAACTATCATCACAAATTCCAGCAAAGGAAAAGAAGAAAAAAAGGGCAGGTGTGTCTCAAACATTTCCAACAGAAGAGGTATAAAGGTAGAGGGGTCTGTCTCCATTTTAGTTTTTCCTATGTGTTTAGATTTGAAGGTTTGTTATATTAGAAACACAAAATCCAAACTGAAACACAATGATTAGAGAAATCCTTAAAATACTTCTGCTCTCAAAAATGGACACAAGACAAACAGTTGCAAACAATTTATTACCAAAAAAGTAACTTAGATACAGCAGTCTGCGATCAGTGGAAGGTTTATAACAGTCCCTGGTGCACAAGGATGTCATCACACATGAATTGAAGTACTGCATCTTTGCAGAAGCTGACCAAGAAAGGTGGTCGTGGTGGGGAGGTCCATCTTTTTTTCCCCCTTTTAAAAGGTCATCAGTGTTAACCCAAATATTCTGCAAGTGTTGCATGGCTCAGACTGTTACAATAAGTAGGCTTTTTTGGTTTTAAATTGTCATGAGTTTTCAGCATAGGAGTGCATCTCTTGTAAACTTTTCCAGTAGAAGAGGTATAAAGCTAGAGGTCTGTTCCCATTCTAACCATGCCCAGGGATTTAGATTGCACACAATCCAGTCAGAATTCAAACCCTGAAGTTTATCTTTCTCCACCAGTTCAAAATGTGGTGACTTGGTGGACATTTCACAAAAGACAACTTCTGTTTCTCCTGTAAGAAGACAGATGACTTCAAGCATAAAAGATTTGGTGCTACCAAAGATGAACTAAAACAATTAACAACTTCATTTCAACATGCTTATAAAAAAAGTTTAAGGAACCTAACTATAAAGACGGCTGATTTTAAAGTGCTAAATACCTTTAGAAATCCTATTGAACCTTGGTTTAAATACACAGCAGTAAGTTGCCTTTTTTTTTTTAAACACAAAATAATTCTAGCATACATTTATGTGTTTGCACAGCTTTCACTGAGTTCAATCTTAAACCTACTTATAAATGTATGCCTTACACACTTCACATCCACCTCCTTTCATTGTTAGGTGGGAGACACAGTGTTGCAGGTCACCCCTCAGTATTAGAGTTTGACCATCTGTGTGCTTAATCCGCTCTCTGTGAAAAAATCCTAGTGTGATAAGTATGCCCTTATGAACGCAAAGTACTCTTAGAAAAGCAAATAACAGACTTAAGCACAACAGAAACCTAAGTGCATGCCCATTACAATCCAGGTGCCGTTCATATCTGAAACCAAATTCACTCCCACTTAACCATACAGAGAATAGAAAACAAAGTCTGTCTTGCATTTAAAAAGAAAGTTACTTTATAATTTGTCCCAAATCTATTCCTCAGCTGAACAAAACTTCTCGGAGTAGGACAGAAGTATCAAACAAGCTGGGAAAGCAATGCTTATTCAAAGCTCCACACAAAGATCTGCAAGATTAAAAACTCTAATCCAACCATGCTTCAGAGCAAAATATTCTTTGTGCTCTCATTTGAAATATTCTTCTACAGAATTGAAAAAACCTTAAGATTGCAAAGGCCGGGGGGGAAGTCTATGCTATGAGCATTTGAAGCCTTCAGGTTTCCTGACCTGTCAGATTAGTTTGCTATAAGTGAATTGTGCCTATTGCCAATTGAAGATGCTGAAGACTGCCTCTAGGATTTCTCTATCACACCAAATTTTTTTCTCACAGTGGCATAACACTTTTTCCAGGGTTTTTTCTCACCTCCCTACTCTCCAACACCTATAAATACAGCACAGCTTTCAGCAATCAAACACTCTCATTGAAAGTCTCCTACTGTAGAATGACTTTTTGGTCAAGTGCTAGTCTCACATGCACACTGGCAAAAAAGGAGTCTGAAAAGCACAGCTGGATTGAACTCTAAAGAAATCTTCAGGTACTCATCATGTGCCTTACAGTTTTAGGTGTGTTTTGTTTTCAGGAGGTGAAGTGAGCAAGGGGACTTAAGAGGTTTATATGAAACAAAAATTCATTCAACAAAATTCTAATGACTTCAGCATTAATAGGAGACTTAAAGAGGTTGCCTGAAGTCAGTGAAGTTACATTAAAAAAGGTAATTCTTCCCTTCATTATCTATATTTAATTTAGATTTTAACTCATTTTAAGATTGGAAGCAGTTCCTGAAGTCCCAGCATTGTTCACAGACGCAAAACAGAAGCCTCATCATTACTTTGCATACAAGTATGATCAATGCTCACGGAAAAGATCTTTTCAAGTGAAAATAATGATTTTAAGCATGTTTTGTGTGGGTCTAATCTTATTCTACATTGCTACAGTGGAAGCCATATTAAATCATACTCTCAATGACATGAAGCCTAGTGAGCAAGAACACTGAAACTGCCAACTGCTGGTTCCCCTCCCCCCACACACACACCTCCCTTCAATACACACAGAGAAGTCTGCAAATAATTTGTGCAACCGTGATCTTAAACTGAAAATACTGCAGCTAACGTATTTATGTTAATGTACTGAGTGAGTGCCAACATGCAAGCCTTCAGCAAGTCTTGCACAACCCAAACTCAGTTTTCATTTGTAGACATAAATGCATATTATAATATCTGAGTAACTTTGATGGTTTGTTTTATCAAGATTCCACAGTATTTGCAGCGTGCTGATATATATGAGACCCAGTCTAGACCATGATATAGCATTAAAAACAAACTAATTTCACACTGAGGTTAATAATTAGAGCAACAGACAGCCTGTAAACACTTAGAATGATACAATTTATGCAGATTTACAGTTACGAGTCTTGTATGCATGCCAAAGGACTTAAAAATACATTGGCTACATTCTGAAGATGTTTCAGCATGATTCTGTGCTTCATTTTTTTAACCTGTTTGAATGTTTTGCAGAAGTTGTTTCACAGCCCTTATCCTTCACTTGGTTCTACTCTCTTCTTCCCCTTTTAATTGAATACACATTGTAAGTTGCAGGATTGTATGTTAAAAAGTAATTACTATGTATAGACTTAACTGCTCTATCCACTCTATTCACTAGCGACCTCTTCCAAAATTTTATATCAAGCTTGGGCAACATAGCAAACACACTCCTTTTAATTATGCTTGCTCTTACAAAGTTGATGGGTAGATTTTCCATACACTCTCTCTTGCAGCCCTGAGGCACACGTTAATTCAGTCATTGACTACTGTCTCCCTAATCTTCTCTAGAAGTCATTTCCTAATTCTTGTCTCCAAAGGTTCACATTTAGGCAGCACAGGGAGGACAGGGGCCTGACTTTCACAGACAGAATAAAGGGAAGTCTCTCTCCATGGGTACGTTCAGTTCTGGTGTTTTTATTCCATGGCGATGGCACTTGGTGAGCTCTTACAGCCTTAGCAGCACTGCTGCTCTGGATATAGAGCAAATCCACAGACACTACTGCTCTTTCTGAAATATGGAGCAGCTTAAAGCAGCACATTTATGGTAGGTAATTGCCTGAATATATTAAACATATATTTCATCACAAACCCCAGATTTCCCAAATGTGAGTACCTCTGTACCTGAATTGTCACATATCACTAACATATTTCAGCAAGCAAGGCAGATGTTCGCCATGTCTGCCTGAAACACCTGAATCACAAAGCACATGAGCATTCTACCATTACATGACTCACTACCAATTCGCAAGAGGCTTGCTTTCACAAGTTGCTTCTCTGACAGCCCGTAAGGCATAAGTAATTCTAGCAGAAGGCATCTTGCCCTGAAGTACTCTGCCACATCCCTTCACGAAGCATGCCAGACCAGAAGCACATACTGTTAGCACATTGCAAATTCAGGAGCACCAATACCACTCTGAATGGAACAGCTATGGGTAGACACACTGTGTGCTGCTGTGGGACGGTGGTTGTCTCCATGCCACCCTCTTCCTCTTTCATTTGGGTGACTAGTGAATGACGCAAGAGATAGTGGAACACTGCCATGACTGTATAATTTGCTTGGAAAGTTATTTTTAACATTTCAGGAGCTTTGAACTTCAGGAAAATCATCTTCAAGGCTACCTCTGTGGTTGAAAACCTTTGGCATCGGCACTGAAATTGGCTGACACAGTACGCAATGACTATTACTAAAATCCAACATCCAGGTAAAGAAACAACAGGGATCTATTCTTTCTTAGCTGGCCCATGGAATTACTGGACCCCACCTGACATCCATTAGTGTTGACAGAAGTTACATGAAAAATTTCCATATATACCAATAAGAGAATATATCCCTAAACTTAGAACAAAAGCATGCTGGAGAGGAAACACCCACCATTGCTTATATAAAGAGAGAGTTGACTGAAAATTTGTTTGATGTACTATGGTGCTCTGCGATTCCTTTGAGGTAATTTATGATTCTTGGCTATTTCATAGCCTGTTTGTTAATTCATGAAAGAGTCTTCCCAAAGAAACTGAAATTAAGGAGGGACACAAAATACACCATTAGGTTACGCACCTTGCAAGCAAAGGCTTCCCTTCACACACTATGAAGAACAGCGAAGATTTTAACGACTAATCAACAAGATGTGATCTCTACACAAGGAGTAGGCTCACTAGCCAAAACCTTGCAATTATATCTTCAAAGAAATCAATGCCTAAAGGAAAGTACGTTAGACACACATGCAGCCTAAACCAAATTTATTCTGGAAGAAGAGATGAAACACGAATAGTAGCTGTGACACAACGTAGAATCATAGAATCACTGAGGTTGGAAAAGACCTCTAAGATCATCGAGTCCAACCGTCAACCCAACACCACCATGCCCACTAAACCATGTCCCTAAGCGCCTCATCTACACGTCTTTTAAATACCTCCAGGGATGGGGACTCCACCACTTCCCTGGGCAGCCTGTTCCAATGTTTTCACCACTCTTTCAGTAAAGAAAACTCTTTCAGTAAAGAAATTTTTCCTCACATCCAATCTAATGCTTTGATTAACCTCGTGCTTTTCTTGCCAGCATTTATTGCTCCATGGAGGGCTATGACATTTTCAAGGGGCCAGCATTTGAGCAGTATTTCACAACTTACTGGGCCAGAAGGAGATCTAGATTGAGACTTTACGGTTCTCAGCTGGGGACAGCCTCCTAACGAGCTTTAATTACCTGGCATGGAAGCTGGGACATA
>NW_008795317.1:4365654-4389652 GCF_000699145.1 Aptenodytes forsteri | reverse complement strand
ACCTGGTCATAGAAGGAGATCAGGTTGGTCAAGCAGGACCTGCCTCTCATGAACCTGTGCTGGCTAGGCCCGATCCCATGGTTATACCGCTCAAGACTTGTGAGCTCCCTCAAGATGAACCGCTCCATAACCTTCCCTGGCACTTTGTATGTCTCTGCAGAATTGAACAAACTTGAAGTTCAATGTCTTCCTTATAAATGCGTTTGGCCAGGAGGAGTAAGATAAAATATTTTAGACCCTACCTTCATGCAGTGTACATTTAAAGACTACACCAACAAAAAAAAAAAAAAAGAAAAATAATGGGAAAGGGGATTAGAAGTCAGAGAGCGGGAGCATGGATGTCATGTTATTGTACATAGTGGTAAAATCCACAAAGAGGAATTTTGTCCCAAGCTTTCAACAGAACATACACAGCTTGGAGTTTCTTCCTTATACAGAACATTTAGGTTAACAGGAGACTTCACAGGAGTGAAATCTGGATGCACTTCAAATAACTGGGCTGCTCAAAGTCTGTAACTTCCCTCACTCTGCCATGGTGACTGGCTTGTATGTCCAGGGAATACCCCCTCCACCCTCAAGACAACCTAGTTTCTTGCTGCTACGTGCTACTAAGGCAGGGGGTGGACGATACATTTGTTCTGTTGTAGTGAGAAGTACAACTTCTTCAGAAAACCTTGCAACTTCCATTAAGTGAATGTTTGAGACCACAAGAAGGGGTACGACACAACTGAAGAGATCATGAAGGAACCTTCATTGACAGCTTTCTGACACAGCCAGGTACCTTTGCTCATGTAGGAGCCTGTCTTCAGCAAATGTAAAAGATACAGTAAAACATAAAATTTCATATGAAATGAATGCATGCAAGTAGAGGTTGGTACAAAGGAGTAAGACAGCAACATATTTCTCAGAGTGAAACATGATAGCCCAGGGTTTACCATATTAGCCAAATCATAAATTTATTATGTAGAATGACTACTTTTCCCACCTATCTAGTATCTTTAAAATGGAGCTTCAGCTCTGTGGTGTCTTCAGTCCAAACATGTAATAAGGTCCAAGTATAAGATGAATTGCAGATCATTTTCTGGACAGACCAACTCCAGCAGACATGCCCCGAGACTTTCTCCTGGCTCCCTCCCTTTCAAGGTGACCCACTATATGCCTTGCTCTACAGCCCGCAAACCTGAAAGCGCACCCTCCCAGGCTAAGGAAATACAAACCAGTCACCCTGATCAAATAAGGAAAATTACAGGCTTTGAGTTGCCTAGCTGAGGAATATCCAGAGAGTCACTGACAGTTATTCCCATTAAGAAATACAAATGAGATTTATGTTTCATAATCCATAGACTACCAGTGTTTAAAGTATTAATTTGAGAGGCTAATTATATTAAAAGTACAGAACACTGGAGAACATAGACAATACATGGAGACAAATGCATATTTACCATGTTTTAAAAATCACCGTTCAAGCCTCCTGCTCATCAGGTTTGACTTTGTACTTGCATTAAACTAGAAATAACTTTGGCTTAAGCAGTTGCTATGGGTGGTGTCCACCCTCACTCCCTAGCCTGAAAGCTGAGGAATACATAAATTAACATGAAGCTTCCTTCTCCTGAAGGTTTTGTTTAATTTTAGAAGTGTCAGGGAAATGTTAATGTTACATTTTGTTGCATATTTTCCAGCAGCATGTGGCATATGCCAAGAAAGGAAATAACACTGTTTGTTATTATGACTTTACAGCCAAGGAGGAAGAAAGAAAAGGAACTGAATTAAACCTGTAATTCATAGATCTGTTAAATACTGTTCTCTGCTATCCAAACTAGATTTAATAGTTTAAGGTGAATACAAGGTTCTTTCTCCGCTTCCCCAAACTGCTGATTTATTGCAAACCAGGATAAAATAGTTTTCATCAAGAAAGTCTGCACGTGAGAAGTCTGACATCAAATTGGGGAAAAAAAAGTTGACAATTGGTTCGACATTTTCAAACAAATCCTTATTTACACAACTTCTAAGTTTAAACATTGTAGTAAGTGATAAAAATAAAAATCACTAACCAAAACAGAAGGACTTGGGAGTAAGTGAAATAAACCAAGACATTTAAATATTTACAGATTCAGAATTTCATGAAATGGTGAAACCGTTTCCTGTCCAGATCAAGTGCCACTCATGACTCTCTCCTGTGTAATAGAAATAAATTTAAGGAGACATTTAAGCGTGTACACACAGAAAATGAAGACTCCAATAACACATTCTGTTTTTTCTCCATTTGCCTAAGATATTGAGAAATACCTGTATAATTTCAATTCCCTTAGGCTTCATTAGAACAAACACTGGAGTTTATCTGAGCATCAAGTTTTGACTAGACATCACTATATTTCTTTTCATTCCCCCAGCTACCTTAAGCCAGTCTCCTCCTTGCATCAATCCTACATCTAAGTTAATAAAATATTTGGTCCTCATTTTCCTTCCTCTTTTGCGGTTTGCATCCAATACAGAGAAATATTACGAAAGAAACTAGCATGGTGCTTGTGGCATAAATGAATGCAAAGCTGTATTTTCAACATTTCACGTTAAAAAGTAACACAGAGATATAACTGCAACTTCGTCTGACTCTCATAGCAAAGCTGATCACTCTCATGAAGAGCTTTTTTTATGTTGAAACGCATAAGAAAATTAATATTACAGGCTAAGAAAGGGCTTATTGTCTGTCCCTCTGTTTTCCATCAAGATTAACAGCAAGTCTGAGTTAAAGAGTCTGCACTGTCCATAATTTCTCTGGGATAACTGCATTACGGTCAATGGGGTTCTGCCAGAGAAAGAGAAGCACCAGTTTTCCACAAATATAGAGTATATTTCAGAACATGATGCTCTGAAAGAAGATAAGGAAGTAAAATTTGAATCTGAACCAGCTTGCTCTGCTTTGGTTAGACCAAGTTGTCTGTAAAGAGCATCACTTTCATTTTTTCCCAGCCCTAAAAAGATACAGTACAACAGTACTGGAAACTTAACCCAATGCATAGCTGACATGACCAGAAACTTCAAGTCAGAAAGCTCTCTCACCCATATCACTACAGACTTTATTTTTCTACACACAGAGATGTTACTCACTACTTTACTGCATCAAAACACAGTATCAGACCGTTCTCCATAAGACAGTTTCACATTTTTTCTTCATTTATGTTTTCTTTCTTAAGCCACCTGCCTATCTGTATCCAAAAACCTTAGAGCAAATGGGTATTGACAACTACTATACAACTGCCAGAGATTCCAATTGGTACTAAGAAAGTTCAAATGTCGATGCTGTCCGTCCACTGCTCAGAGCACCCTCAACTTTTACGAACTTTGAGATTTCGGAGATCTCGTATTCGAGACATGCATCCACTTGCAATTACAAGAACTACTGTCTGTGGAGGTGACTTGCACCGGTGCCACCTGACCGTGGTACACACGAGTGCCTAGGGAGAACACCAACTGAAGGAGCAGCATTTGCAGCCAGCTGATGCTGGGAACATTAGCCATATACATTCACCCATGCTGCTGGGTCTCTCTCTTAAGGATATCTGACTGGTAGCTCACTGACCCACCAGCACAGCATCAGTGTATTATACTTACTCTACTGTTCAGAGAGGCTATACTAAGGAAACTGGTTCTGTAGTAAGAACAGGGATTGAGGCCCAAAGCCAGTGTGAATAGCCATGTGGCAGTTCCTTGCCAACCCTTAGGCCTTCAACACAGGACCATTAACTAGACTGCAGAGTTTATAAAATAAATCCAAATTAGTAGCTTAGGGAAATACAGAAAATGGTGTTATTAGCAAGGCCAACATCCTATTACCTCTATTTCATCTCAGTAAAGCAGTTGGTTAGATGCTCTGCTGAGCTTTCCACAGAATACCTCCAGTGGATGCTGAAACCAGAAACATGACCCTTTCTCAGGCTTTCCAACAGAATTTTCCATGAATTTGGGTTTTAGACATCACTAGGTTCATTACTGAAAAGATACTAGCCAGAAAGACTGTACAGTATTGGTATTACCCATAAAACAGAAATGCGAAAATAAGTTTTGCTTGGAGTCATATGGGGGAAGGGGAAAACCAAGAGACTAAAAACCAGAACATTCTGTAATTGTAACTGGAGGATTTTGGAAAGAAAACAATTCAGAAAAAAACTCTAATCCCATCATGATCATTCCCTCATAGAAGCTGGAGAAATTGCTTTCTGTAAAAATAAACAGAAATGAACATTTCTGTGTAGGCCATAAATGCCAGATCATTGAAGAAACAACTTTAATTTTGTAAGGACTGAAAGGATAAGTAATAAATTGGCAGGGCTGCTTAGACATTTGTGAACTTTCATAAATATTACCTACCACAAGTCTAAATTACTGGCAGCTCTGGCTTATGTTAGACTATTTTAATATCTTACCAACTCCTCTGCCAGAGGATAACTGACCTTTTAAAGATTTTCTTCTAGTGCTTACAAGATAGCGTCAAGTAAATGATTATCAGTTCTCAGAGAGACTGGAAATCTGCAAATTTCATTTCTAATCTTTTGGACGGACCAAATCATGATTTATTAGCTTTTAAAGAACTTTTTACATTGATGAAATCCCAACATAAAACTAAATGTTTTAGAGTAATAAGTCTTGCAATGAGTACCACTGTCCACAGAATAGATGAGCGAGCATTGGATTTATCAAAGCTGCATTATGGATTACCTAGAATAATAAACTTGTATAATAGTTGGCTCCACTTTTCAGCTGGATTCTTCTATTTGCTAAGGTAAGGTGACTGGCAGACACACAAAAATCTATACAGATTCAAATATATATATATAGCACCCCCACTGATTTAGACTAAAATTAAACAGTATGATAGAATTTGAATCATCAGCTCTGTTTCCTTTTCTGAATTTTCAAACTATGTATCAGTATACCTGAACTGGCTGACAAAAAGAACCACAGAACAGACACACAGAAAAGACATAGCTTAAGACCACCGTGCACCAGGTTGCAGAGCACATGCATCAACAAATCCAGTAGCATGCATTGAGAGTATAAAAAGGGCTGTGTGTGGTTTAAGATTCTCTACCAGAAGAAGGGAAAAATGTGACTTGGAAACAAGAGAATGACTGGATCTTGGGAAGTTGCTTTAATTCTATTGGAGAAAAGAAGTGTAACAATAATGCCAGTCAAATAGGAAGATCTAATTTTTTTCTTAAAGCCATATGGTAAAGTAAAAAAAAAAAAAGTAGGTTAGCCCCCATATGTTTCCCTATCTGCAGCAGAGGCCTGTGGCAAACGCAGGAGTTGCACAGCAATCACTGTTGCATCCACTTTGATGTCTAACTGCAGGGAGAGAAGACTGAAAGTCGGAACAGAGAAACTCCACAGCTTCTCCGAAGGCCAGCTGGATCTGCCTGCTTCACTAAGGGGAAGAGAGTCCCTGCTCCTAATTCTGAGAAACCCTTGGCTCCGTAGATGTGCACAGCCGCAAGATTTGTTGGGGCTTTAGATCTGCATATCTTTCTATAGTAGCACTTCCCCTTGTCCATTTCCAAATTAAGTGTCAGAACGAAACATCAAGCCATGGGGGTGGCATAATGCTCTTTTGTTTGTCAGGGAACATATTCCTTAAGGTTTATGGAGGGGTTTTGTTGTTGTTTTCAATTAAAGAGAAGGGTGAAATGGGTGATATCCCAAGCAGCTATCAGATGGCAATGGCTTAAAATTTCATGTACATGAAAGAGGAATACAGGTACGAATTGCAATGAGGGTTGGAAGTAGTACAATTATAACAAGGTTCTCTATACAATGATTTACTGATGCAACTCCAGGATGTAGAAAGGAAAAAAAGAAAAAAAAAAGAAAAAAATCAACCACAGAGTAGTATCTAATGTTACAAATTCACCATCCCAATTTACAATTTCACTGTTAAGATAAGCTTTTAAGTTCCCATATCCTGGAAGGATAATAGTGTAGGCATATCCTCATACTTCTACAGAGTCCTAGCGATAAGAGTTTCAGATTGCTTTACTTTAGATATGAGACACTTGGCTTTATTAATACTTTAAAACAAATAGTCTCGATATTAAAAACACCACATTAAAATACAGGGCTAAACAAATTCCAGAGCAATTCACTTTAAATGCATGCTCCCTGCTTTCATGCTACACAACTGAGATAGCAGAGTGCTCCATTTTCTCTTTTAGAAGCTGAGTCTTTGCCATAAAGATGCTTTCCTGCTGGTAACTGGGATGTTTCAGAAGATACAAGCAGTCATCCAAGTACAACTTTAAAAAAAAAAACAAACACAACTGTTTCTAGAGTGATAAATATCACTTTTGTTATTCCCACTGCAACTTTTAAGTACAGCTGCAGGCTGCAGCATAACAAAACCAAAAGATTTTAAAATTGTAATAAGAAAAAAAATCCTGCATTGAAGCAAATACCATATTTTATAATGCTTGTTCTATTCTTGCCCAGAAAAGTTTAATATGCTAAATATCTGACTCCACAGAGACAAAGATCCCTCTGCTTTTTTTCCGCCTATCAGCAAGAAGGGAATATTAGGTCTTTTTTTGAAGGGATGCTATAAGATAAACATGTTAAATATTTGTGGGATGTTACAGCAGTGAGCTAGCAGAGCCAACACATAGAAAATGTCTGCAGATAAGATGAGAGGACCACAGAAACAAGCCTGACCTACTGCTTTAGCTGAAAGCTAACACTTAAAAGTTGATCCTCTCCATGTGGTTATCCCTTTTCCCATTTGAAAAATGAAACACTCCTATACTTCTCTCACCAAGAGTGAAACATAGACCATTTCTGTACACAGCGCTACAGTCCCAACCAGACCCTTCCATCAGTGATGATTATTATAGTTTTCTTGCTGCAGGTGAAACAGGGTAAGTCATTTCCTTGATTCCACCAAGCTTAAGAGTGGAATATAGGTGTTTTAAAAATCCTTTAGATTTCCTCATTCTGTAATATATAAATAACATCGATTCATATATTATATTACATCATGACTTCATGCTATTACACTGAACAGTAATCCTGGAAAGTGAAAGTCACAGCTGTACTGGATACTACACATCCCACTCTATAAAGGTGTGACATGTCTCCTAGGCTTTCCCGCATACAGCCTCTCCCCCATTCCCAAACAGAAACTGTACACCTTTTCATGTGTCAGAACCCTTTCCCACACTGAAACAGCTACGTCCTCATTACCACCCCTCTGCCTCAAGTGTCATCTCTGCTCCAGAGGTACGAGATGGCCCCTCTTACAGAGATGATCTAATTGGTCACATTCCCCCTTGTATTTAGCTTTGAAGCCTAATGCTTCCCGCACACGTGCAGGCGCCCGGCCTCGAGTACCTGAAAGCTTGGCTGCTTTTACCAGCTGTACCAGTCCAACTACTGAGACATAACCTCTGTCTACAAATCTTGTCTTTCCTCCTCATGTCCTTAAACAGGTTTTGCCAAACACACAACACACCACACACCAACAAAAAATCCCAGAACACTAGTGATTTACTCTCTCTGGAAAGATAAAACAGATTGAGTTTTGTGAATATATTTGTCCAATTTCAGCATGTTAAATGTATGTAAAACTACCGGCCCAGTTCACATTTTTAGCAGCTATAAGGATCTCTCCTTCTTCCAAATGCTGGAGAGAGCCTTCCTAGTAAGCTTTTAAAAAGTCTTACTCTGAAGAAGAAATGTTGGCTATAGAGGTCAGGAAATCATTTCTTTAGGCAAGTTCCAAAGTACACCAGGACTGAGATGCTTTGAAAGCCCGTCTGCCAGCCGACTTTGTCCCACTTTGAAAACAAAAGCAACTCTTTAGAAAGCGCTTTCTTTAAGCTGTTAATCCTTTAAAAAGAAACAATTCTTAAATTATCCACCCTATAAAAGCAAACAACAGAGCCCAAGGGAGTCTTTCTGAATGGTTTACATAGCTGTTTGAATAGATTCCTTCTAAAATGTATACAATATGCAAATAACTATTACAGAGCTGTAACACATGAAAAAACATCTTTTATTCTGTTTTCTTGAACATGTAAATGGAGAACACTTACTTTGTATTCAGGAAATGTAGGCAACAATGACATATAATCGACTAAGAAAGAAGATATTTAGCAAACAAAGATCAAACTCATTGCCTTCAAAATTGCAGGCTTACTTGCTACCAAAAAACCCTACAAATTCATTCATTAGGAGTATTAAAGAGGAAACTGATGGCATCTCCTGTCATACTGAGAGTACATAACCCCTAAATGCTGAGCTACCGATGTTCCACATTGTTACGCACCCAGAACTTCCCCCATGGTATGATGAGTATCATCTAAATTCAGCTGGATCGGTCCTTAATTACTACATCAACCATGTCAATGCAACAGGGACTTGGGGAACTGATAGCTATCCACACATTCCACTCATTTTCACAGTAAGTGTTGCTCAGTATCTCAAAAATAAACCAGATTATTTAAACAGTTTATAATATCCTCTGGAAGACCAGAGCCACAAAATCCAGTATTTCATTAAAATATGAAAACATGCTTCTGGTCTGCTTGAATGACCAAGTGTGTCATTCAATCCTGAAAAAGCACAGATAAGCGCGTATTACAGATGAAGATTATTTCCATCTTTAAGATTTTATCTCAAATTCAGGATACACTCTATAGTGTGTATGTGACACATCCTGAAGTGACACCAGGAATTAATGCACCATTAAGCCTATTGTTACTGTGGTGCAACTTTTCTTGATATAAAATCCTGTTGCAAAACCAGAGCAATATACAATGGAAGACATTCTTCCAGACAAAATTCCAGCAGCAGAAACCACCCAAAGTAGCTGCCCTCCCCAGAACTGCTCATTCCAACACAGCGAGGGAAGAGAGTCCACATAGCTGGACAGACAAGCCTCTCAAAGTGAGACCTGACTTCTGCGGTTGCTTGGGGGTTTTTTTTGGTTGGTTTGTTTTTTATTGTTTGGGGTTTTGTTTGTTTGGGTTTTGTTTTTTTTTTTTTTTTAAAGAGTGTTTGTGTCTTATTTTTTAAAAAAATACTTTGTGCAACACTCTGAAATGATCTGTGAATGCTGTTTTTAGAAAGAGTGATTTATCTCACAAACTTAATACCCAAAGAGACATGGGAGATGGATTGTCTGATTTAATTCCAAGACCAAAAAAACCTCCTGACATTTATTTGGCTTTCTGCAAGATCTTTGGAAGGGTAGATATAGTTAAGAGCTTCCCTCCCCCCCCCCCGCTTGGAGGGAGGGGGATGTTACTACACAAGAGAAACAATACTGACTGCTTTTTACAAAGCACACATTGCTCCCTTGCATGAGAATACGACGATACTATGTCTTTAACTGTAGAGAGCAGAAAGTAAAGGATGACTCTACTCAAAGTATCCAAAATCTTCATACCAAAGGTTTAAAATGTGACCAAGACGAAAGATAATTAATAATACCCTTTTACAGTATATGCACACAGGGCAATGAATCCCAGTCTCTCAATGCACCTTTAAAAGATAAAATATTGTTTGCTAACCTTTTCAAAGTCCTTCCTCCTGCAACATTAACCAAGATTTTTTTGGTTTGCTTTGCTTTTGCTTTTTGTTTTAAACAGGCTTATGCAAGCTCCATTTAACCGTTGTTGAAGACAGGAAATGAATCCCAATTCTTATTACTCTGCTCAAGTTGCTACGGAAGTCCAGGTAGGCCAAAAAGTCCCTTGCCAGAGATTTCTGCTACATAACTACTACATAACACGCAACTTTTGTTCACTAATGCCTTTATGCGGTTTGAGGGGGAAAAAAAAAATTGTGCATTAGACTGCTCTGACCACCAGACCATGTTCTGAGGATGTGACTAGTACGAGGAGCCCTCTCAATTTAAAATACCAATTCCCATGCTGCTGATATTCCTGAAATTCTCCCATTCAATTTAAATTTGTGTATGCTTAATTTGTTCCAGAATACTGAGATGGTCACATGCTGACAGCTTATAGCTGAAGAACTATTCATTCATCTCGGCAAAAGAGTCTGGCACCTGCAGTATTCTACTTTGACTGCAAAAAACAGAATAATTCAAAATTTTCATTGTGGTTCACTTGCATGGCAAAAGGCAGAATTGCACCAGAGTGTAACCCAAATGATTCAGCCTGAACTTCAGTTTTACTTATACTATTATTTTGTCCTGCAGGGAAAAAAAGAAAGGAGAGGGAAAGGATGAAGGTTTCTTCATTCACTCTGAAGCCAAACTCTGAAGTAGGTGCATAAAGCTTCCTAAAGAGAGCACTAGTTTAATTCATATCAATATACTTGCTTCTACCCAACAGTTGCAGGGGCATAATCTGCAAGAGAAGTATGTTTTTTTAACCTCTTTCTGAATGGCTGCAATGGTTGACCTAGTTTCCATTTATTATTGCCAAACCTAAGAATAGCCTTATATTCTCCCTAAGAGATTTCATTTTTCGTGTATTCTCTTATGTACTACTATATACATAATCCCAAACTGCATCATAGACAGATGTCTGTCTGGAACTAGAAAGTTTTTTTCTGGAAAGGTCTCTGAAGTCAGCCCTTTCCTTTAGTAGCAGGAACAGCTTTCATTTCATCCCATGAATCAACGGGAGAGGGAGGGCAGGGGGGAGAACCTCTCCAATTTTGCCATAATTGCTATAAATTGACCAGATTAAATATACAATCAAGCATGTGCTTTGTATACAATGCAAGATTCTTGAGTTCTCACAGACAAAAATTAACTATTGCATCTGAACCTTGAACACTGTCAAACAGTTGATAACTTTTAACGAGGGTATGTCCACTTGTACATCTGCCTAGCTATGGACTCTGATGATCAGGCTGCATGTTGTTTAAAAGGTATAGTACAAAAAAGACTAGGAAAGTCAGCATGTTTTTTTTCTAAAGAAGGAATGGGGGAGTGTTGTAGTCTTAAATACATAATATGCAGGAAGTCACTTACAGCTCTACACACATGGTTCCAGTTAGAACTCTTGCATCTTTAAGTGATTTGCTAATATTTTTACAAATAAGAACACTTTTATCAAACAGCCTTCCTCTGTCTCAAAGCAATTACTTAAAGAGTTAACATAAAAGATTTAGGTGTACTCGCATTGCTTTTTAGTATAATATTTTCTTACGCAGCACAGTGGTATTTTCCATATGAAAGCCCCGCGTCTGAAACAATACCCAATTATCATAATCTACTAAGACCTGTATTTCAAAACATTTTAGAAGTGGTTTTGGATTACTTCTTAGCCGGCAGCCTCCTACCAGCCTAAGTAGTAAAGAGTTGCAAAACCACTGCCGGAAAAATGAAGTTACAGAGTGCAATGCTGCCATCTGCTGAAAATTGGTTGTCTTAATGGTCTAATGACTATTTCCAAGGATTCAGTTACAGGCTTTTGAACATTCAAAGCTATTTAGACCTATTTAATCTGATCAGTTTGAGGAAGAGTAACAAATATTTTTGGATCAAGCATTTGTGCATACAGATACAAGGTCAACTGTAGTCAAGTACAGAAGCTCTACCTCCCTCTAATAGGACGGCCACCCATTAGAGGTAATAACCCACATTATTACCCATTGGTAATAACCCACATGTTTCCATGTGTTGCATACAATGCAGCACTGTAGCCTTGCAGAAGGTTCCCCCTGTCAGCAGCAGGCCCCCAAAGTAATGTTTCATGCATAGTGACAACTCTGGAATAGGCCATCCAAGCCTGCAGGCTCCTCTGGCTATGCAACAAAGGAAAGCTGCACATCAGGGTGGATACCATCCCCTCTAGCAGTTTGGGCCAGTGTTCCAGTTACTAGGGTTGCACCCAAGGGTGGTAGACTTGTTGAAAAACTTAGGAGTCTGTATTTTTAATTGATTTTTATTTCCCCACATCTAGTCACGGAATGAGTTGTCCTCTCTTCTAAGTGATAGATATGGCCTGCTATAATTGCCAAAATTCATACCCAGTTTGCCAAGAGACAGCATTTTTCATCTGTGGCCCAAACCAGAAGTTGTTCATCTAGCAAAAGCTGCTAAAGAAAAAAAAAAGGAACTCGTGAAAGTACCATAATGCCATTTTCACTGTGACCTAGATTAGCTGCGGTAACTAAGTTTAGGTACACATACAGAGCTCTTGCGTAGTATGGTCTGTCTTGCACAACCGTTACCCATGAAGCAGTCTGACATTCATGCCCTGTCCTCTACTGTTTGATTGGCACTTCTCAGATAAATGAGACTAAAGAGTTTATCTAGTACAACACTTAAAGCGCACGCCAGATACTTTTGTTCCCATTTCACCAGTATAAATCTGAAATAACTCAGCTTAGCTGAGCGAACATGGACCTCAATTTCTATCAGCGTAAAAAAATCAAGGATGTGAGCCACTGCACCAAGTCTAGTCATGCATGGCTTTACCAGATACAGAAGCTTAACAGTACAAGCCTGATTTGTCTATGCCTTGCACTGAAGTAAACAAGAACAGAATTGTAATATACCACTACTGTATTAGAATAGTAGTTGATAATCACTTTGAACAGATTGTAAGCAATCTAATGGGGAACACTGAACATAAGAAATAGGTCTCTTCTATATACAGGTGGACAAACAAACTCATCAAATAATGTATGTTACACAGCCTGCCTCTTTGTTACCATCCCTCATTTCTTCAAAAAATCCATTGGAAAAATTCAGCCTCAATCATATCATCTAATTCAGTGCAGCTCCACAGTAATTACGATGGATTCATGCTGCATCACTTACATTGATATAAGGAAATTACCAGGAGATTCCAGAAGCATTTTACTGGACTTAATTCCAAGCATAAACTCGTAAGTGCTCCATTGATGTCTGTCAGTTTGATTATGGTATGAATCACATACCAAGAAATACTATCAAATATGTATTTCAAGGCAGTTTTAGTTCTAGCAGTAGCACAAAGAAAAGGCAAAAAAGCCTTTACTCAGATTAAAACATTCATCCCTAGCTTCATTTTCTTATAGGATGAAGAAAGCCAAATTTTAGGAAAAATATTGTCAGTCAAAAAAGTTAGATGTAGTAAGCTGACATTTTACACTTAAGTTGATAATTTGTGAACGTTACGTTGTTTAATACAGACACAAAATGAAAAGAGTTTATCAGTAAAACAAGACAAACAGAACACGTGGGAAACGCAGTCACAGCAACACTAAGCTACAGTAAAGACTCATTTACTCCGAGTAGCTTGCAAATACCCATTCAGTAAAGAATGGGCAAGAAGCATTTTTGCCAGATCACCACTCATGTTTACAATTCGAAGCCAAGGAAACAGTAAAGACAGTAGATTTGATTACATAAGAGACAGCTTTTTTTTTCCCCCACAGTGCAATGGGCAAGACAAGCTCGAAGTTGCAGCTACCAATGCTATAGGACAAAGGTTCGTAGGTCTGAAGTAACCTCAAGGTTTCTTGCAGGCCAGCAGCATGGTTAGACTGGTGCACGGTAACTTGAATTGACCACTAAACTAGGACTTCATGGACCATCGGTGGTCCATGAACGTCAAGAAAACATCTGCCCTATCAAATCAAATGATCACATGAGATCCAAGTGCAGGATGTACAGCACACAAGGAACTGAAACATTAAAAGATAGGGCCAAGATCTCCTACAATTTCAATGGATGCAGTTCCACTAACAGTGGGTTGTTTTGGTGGGGTGTTTTTTGTTTGGTTGGTTGGGACCATCGGTGGTCCATGAACGTCAAGAAAACATCTGCCCTATCAAATCAAATGATCACATGAGATCCAAGTGCAGGATGTACAGCACACAAGGAACTGAAACATTAAAAGATAGGGCCAAGATCTCCTACAATTTCAATGGATGCAGTTCCACTAACAGTGGGTTGTTTTGGTGGGGTGTTTTTTGTTTGGTTGGTTGGCGGGGTTTTTTTTGTTTGGTTGTTTTTTTTTTAAACCTCCCACAGAAGCCAAGCCAGATGGCTAAACTGCTATTACTTGAACGTCAAGAAAACATCTGCCCTATCAAATCAAATGATCACATGAGATCCAAGTGCAGGATGTACAGCACACAAGGAACTGAAACATTAAAAGATAGGGCCAAGATCTCCTACAATTTCAATGGATGCAGTTCCACTAACAGTGGGTTGTTTCGGTGGGGTGTTTTTTGTTTGGTTGGTTGGCGGTTTTTTTGTTTGGTTGTTTTTTTTTAAACCTCCCACAGAAGCCAAGCCAGATGGCTAAACGCTGCTATTACTAATGCTGCTAATACCCCTTCAGGATTATTTATTGAATGGGACAGCTAAGACCAGCACTTTCATAGCTTGTAATCACTACCAATTTTTTCCCCCCAGTTTGTCTGTATCAGTTATAAGTTTCTTTCAGGATATGGCTTGTTAGTCTGCAACACGTATTGTTCACATCTACTCTAAGATTATTACTTAGCCAATGCAAGTACAACTGAATTTAGATGTGTTGTTCTTATTTCAACTGTATCCAAGCCACAATTGTTATTGGAAACTTTTGGTCTAAGTTACTTTCCAAATTGACCCTTAAACCCCACTTTCTTATATTGTCCATCTTATATTGTCCAGCAGTCATTTAATGGAGTAAGTTACAGGAATTTTCACCCCATTATTCCATGGATTAGCTTCCAGAGAAAAACAAGCAACTTAATAAGTAGAAATATTCCATATAAAAGTTAAATGCAGCCCAAATCGTGTTTCAAACCAGCATTCACTGGAGACATTAAGGAATTGTAGTTTTCCAGTTATCACACTGCACAAAGAAGCAATCTTGAAGCAACAGCTCACCATGGGTCACACCTGATCAATGCTGCTAGCCATCCTCCCCAACTCCTGGCTCTACAGAGGTCACACACCAGTAATACCCCTCCCCATTGTGAGAAGTCTGGTACACATTAAGCCAAGGCAATCTAAGCTCCAAGAGCAACTAAAAGATGACCAAGCTAGAGAATTTACTGTACTAACAGTTCATTCTGCTACTTGCCTTCATTTGCACCTCACTTGTGGAAGGGACCTGTTGATTTCTGAAGGCCCTCTTCATTCCAAATGAAGCAAACGGAAGCCAGATCACTCAGCCACAGTGCTAGCCAAATACATCTGTTGGGACCACCTTGGCTCTGGTTTTTGCCAGAAGGTAAAAACGTTATCATATCAAATGACATGCAAGAACATTGCTTAGGTGGCTCTCTATGTATAGAGTAGGAGACAAGCACTGCCTTATGTCAGCAACCAAAGCTATCTATTTAAATACTAAATAAAATGCAAAGTGAAAGTGGAGAAAAACAACTTAGTATGAAAAAGTTCTCTTCTTCCAATGCATGATGCATCTATAGCCCAATGACCACAAAAAAGAAAAAGGAAAAAAATTTTAAAAGTCAAGTCACAGACGTTTATTAGATCATCTGCCAAAGGAGCATTACACTGATTATATCCTCCAACCCAGTGGCCGCAGAACAGAAAGTCCCCTCCAAAATGATGCCTGCCAAGCACAGCAATCTTAACGTGATTTACTGGTCAGTTAACACAAATACATACAAAGGAGATCATTATGCCCTTCTGATTTCAGGTGTCATCCAGGAGGATCGTTTCCACAGTTTTAGTAGTGAATGTTCCGAACTGCTGCTGTTCTTCCCAGCAATTGTATTTTGTGGTTCTACTTCCATTTCATTTACTATGTATGCATAAGCAGGAGGCCTCTCTTTGGCCTGAATTATTTACCCTATAATTTGTGCTTCTGTTTTCAACTAGTATTTACTGCTGAATCATGCCAAAAATCACACATACTGAATATTGCAGTGGGTCATACTTTAAAGCCCCATGAATTTCCTGGTTTCCTTGCAGCCAGACATAAGCTTCCCATTACTTTGGGCCAAGCTTTATCCTCTTATGGAATATAAAGCAAATTCACTGGCATCAGTGAAAATGCACCCATTTGTATTATACATTAATACTACATTTCAAAAACAGTCACCTGAATCTTGATTCCTTGACAGTTTGGCTTTTACTTTCAGAGCTGTTTAGATGACAGAGGCTACTCCTGCAAGAATACTTCAAATACATTGCATTTGCAGTAAGAGGTATGTTTGCTAGATATCCTTTAGAACATCCAGATGCTTAGAAGCAGGCAAACATCAACATCAGGCAGGCATCCCTGAACAGCTCTGAAAATTCATCCAAGTGTTCTAAGAATCCTGTCAAAGGGCTACAGTTATTAGGAACCTAAAGACAATGGGGCAAGTACCCTAATTCTCTATTAACAAATTTGCCTTCAAACACAAAGACACACCATAGCACTCCTAGTACCCCCAATGAAACACAAGTCTCCAACTCCACAAAAAAATGGATTTTCAAAGATACTCTATGTTAAGAACTTAAGAAATAACGACACAGCCACACCAAACATTTCCTTTATCATAATAAATAGCAGTAAGTATTTTTTTGGCTAGGTTACACTGCAGGCGCAGAATAGCTAAATGAGAATGACAGACACAATCAGATACACCCATCAGTCACAGGAGTATTTTAAACAGATGTAGGCTACTATAGGCCTTGCAAACAGTTCAGTATTAGCAGTCAAATTGTAAAAGCTATTAGGGTCTTAAATACATATGCAAGCACCTATAAATCTCAATAGATCTGAACGTAGGCATTGATTTCGATGGGACACAGCCACCAAGCTTAATTGACTTTGCAAGTCTCAAGAAGGAACGTACTCCTGAGGTGTTAGGGCTGGATCCAACAAAGGATTTGGCCACTGAGCTGGCCCAAGCCACTACCACCCTACAGTCATCCGTGTCCACACAGCCCCTCCTGAGCCGCCCCGGGAAGCGCAGCACTTTCTGCTCCTCCACAGGGATTTACAGTAACACGTTCACAGCTGCACTGAGACAAGGCAACTGGCGTGGACCTCACGCTGCACTGTGAAACTCTTAGAGCACTTGACCAAAGCGGGAGACAAGTTGAGTACCTCAGGAGGCACTTGAGAGTGTGGAGAAATGCAGGTGGGGAGGGAAGCATCTGAATGGGTGCTTCCTGCCTTCCCTAAAACAGTGCCAGCTTCAAGGCAACCCTCCATCTATTGAGACTGAGCCCCTCCACGAGGAGGAACGTGGGGCAGAAGCAAGGTCAGTGAAGAGAGAGGCAGAGCGGCCCAGAGCATTCAAAAGAGTATCTCCCCAACCCTGCATCCAGGCACTTAATACGGACACCCACCCCCGACTCAGCTTGGCTGAAAGCACCCTCAAATCCAGCATCAGTTTCCTACAAAACTCCCCTAAACCCTAAGTGAGGTGGGCACATTTTCACTTCTAAGACACTTTCAGCTTGCTGCAACAAGGTATGAGTTTTTGCAAAAGTGACAGAGCCATTTTCCAAGATGCAGCTCACTGACAAAGCTACATAAGTTTGCATTATTAACAGCTTTTTAATATTAAGTGGCCTTCACACATGCTGGCACAAGTCTCATGTGACTTTCCTTCAAGATAGACGTATATCCTTCTTTAAACTCTTCCTTTAAACAGCATATAAAGAGTGCTTAAAATTAAGATGTATAGTTAACCAACTCTCATCCCCATTTCAATGGGTAGGATATGTGGAAAACAAATGCAAGCAGTGAAGTCAACTGACTCTGAGACCTTGCAAATAATTTTGGATGTTCATGTTTATGATTGATTTGACAGCCTCTCTTCACAAAAGCAGAAAACCATCTAAGTCTCTAAGTTATACCATATAGCCATATGACCTGCAGCACGATTGCCTCTTAAGAATTTTATACAGCCTTTTCAGAAGAGAAATGTTTAAAAATTGTTGCTTTATCCTCCCCTACAATCTTCATATGTGTAACTTCATAGTAAAGTTTCTAGAAGTATTTCTTAGCACTACCATAAATCTGCTATCCCATATATAAAGATCTCTCAACTAAAGCAGGCAGTACTGGCTCAATTGCCTCCTTCAAGGGAGCATCCCTCCTCCAAAACTTTTAATTACAGACTCTTTGACTATCCCCTGCCATTTCAGCCGCTTCCCCAGCCTGGTCTTCCTCTGGGTCTGGTTTAGTTTGTTTTGCTGTATTTTGAGACTTTTCCAAGGTTTCAAATATTTAGGCTGCACCAAAACTATCTGAAGAAACCAAGAGTCTTTTTCCACCTTAAAAGCAGAGCCTAACACAGCCAACTCAGCACAAGCAAGAAAATTAAATGGGCAGAAAATCCAGTACCTATTGTCCATTTCCTTCCTTTTCCAAGCCAGAAAGCTGAATTCTTTAGCCCTCCCAACACCAGCTTCAGTCCCTAGCGAGACCAAGGGGTCTCTTACATTGTCACACTAAAGTAACCACTCAAAACACACAGAGAAGAAAAACCTGCCTCTTGAGATCACTCTTTGCTCAAGCAAAATGTACCGGCCAATTTGAGTTCTACCGCAACCCCATCTTAGGTTGGCTTGACTGGCTAACACTTACTCATTTGTTTTTCACTGCCCTAGGCAGCACATTCATATAGCTATAGCCAGACAACCCAATTATTTTTTTTCTTTTAAAGCTTCTTTACCTATGTTCTTCTATCTGCTCCCTCTGTTCCCTCCTGCTTTTCTTTCTTTGTCTCCCTCCCCTTTCTCTTTTGTTCTTGTTCTCTCCTTGTAACATCCACTATCCTGGTTTCAGAGAGCAATGCACAAGTTCTTTCTCTTTCTGAGCTTGCTTTTCTACTGATCTTACAAGTTCTTCTCATTTCTCCTCCTTCTGTCACAGCCACAGCCAACTCAGCACAAGCAAGAAAATTAAATGGGCAGAAAATCCAGTACCTATTGTCCATTTCCTTCCTTTTCCAAGCCAGAAAGCTGAATTCTTTAGCCCTCCCAACACCAGCTTCAGTCCCTAGCGAGACCAAGGGGTCTCTTACATTGTCACACTAAAGTAACCACTCAAAACACACAGAGAAGAAAAACCTGCCTCTTGAGATCACTCTTTGCTCAAGCAAAATGTACCGGCCAATTTGAGTTCTACCGCAACCCCATCTTAGGTTGGCTTGACTGGCTAACACTTACTCATTTGTTTTTCACTGCCCTAGGCAGCACATTCATATAGCTATAGCCAGACAACCCAATTATTTTTTTTCTTTTAAAGCTTCTTGTTCTTCGTTCTTCTATCTGCTCCCTCTGTTCCCTCCTGCTTTTCTTCTCCCTCCCCTTTCTCTTTTGTTCTTGTTCTCTCCTTGTAACATCCACTATCCTGGTTTCAGAGAGCAATGCACAAGTTCTTTCTCTTTCTGAGCTTGCTTTTCTACTGATCTTACAAGTTCTTCTCATTTCTCCTCCTTCTGTCACAGCCTGTATGAGCCCAACTATGCCCTTCATCTTTCAGCCCTTCTCTTCACCAAGGTAGCGTCCACATGACCATCTGATTACCCCCCTCCCCTTATATTTGCTTTCCCCTCACAAAAGCAGCGTATTTCTATTCGGTTTAAAAGAGTCCTTCCCCACGGTTTGCAAGCACCTACATTTTGTTCCTCTCCTCCCAGCTGCTGCTTCCAAGCCCAATACCTCCATAGCACGGGCATCCTCAGTGGGAAGCAGCCGCCTGGACTTTAGGCAGCACTGCGTGAAAGCCTCCAACACCAGCTATTCTTCAAAAAATTTGTTCAAAAGCATCTAAGCCGGGCCTGCTATGCTGGCACTTTGACACAGTACTGAATTCATACAGACTTAAAAAACATGATACACCCCAACCACCTCTGTTACTCCAAACACAGCTAATCAATCAATAGATTTTAATTTCAGAAAGGTCCTCAAGATGTTACATACAAAGTGGGGGGTGGGGGACCCAAAACAAAAACCAAACGCATCTATACCTCCAGTAGACTTTGTTTTCTAAGCAACCCTTGGAATTTTTGCTTATTGTTCTTGCTGTGCACAACGGAGCATTTAGCAAGTGATTTCTATTTTTAGGATGTCTGGGAATGCTTTGCTTTGGTTTTTCTTTTTCACTTTGTGGGACCACAGTGCCATCTATTGGAAAAGTTGTGAAGAGCAGACCCTCATTGGCTATTTACTATGTGTAAAGTTAAGACTAAAAATATTTTTTACTTCGGTCTCAAAACAATTAGGTGGGACAAGTCTTTATCATAGGCTTTTATAGGCATCTGTTAGGATATGCAAGCCCCAATACTATGGAAAGTTCCTGACATACATTCAAAAGACACTTAAGTTAAGCAAAAGCTTAAGAGCCTCACAAACACCAAAACTGTACTAACATACCAGAAACAAAAGTTGCCACTTTTAGAAATCAACATCAGGAAGGGCTATCCTGCATGAGCCTGTCTTTCCTTCTCCTAGATCCTGCATCTCCCATTCCAGTGGGACTCCCTGTTTGAGCAAGATCATATAGGCATAAACACAAAGCCTGCTCCCTAACCTGATTACTGTTAATTCTCCACAATCAGGCAATAGCTAGGTCTTTGTAAATTCTCCCTCCAACAATAAGCAACAGGCACATAAAGTTTATCTGCATCTGTAAGCAAGCCCTCTTTCTTTCCACAGTCAGTGGGAACTCAGAGCAGCCAGAATAAGCCTACAAAGTATGCATAGTCCATACTCAACGTTAAATGAAGAGCAACACAAATTTTAAGAAGAGGGACCTTTTTAAAAGGGACCCTGGAAGGATTTCAGAGGAGCTGGGGAGATGCAGGCCTGCAAGCATGCCATCCACACCACACAACTTACTTAACAGAGAAATAACGAACATGGCATAGGCTAGAAGAGGCAGGCCCCTAGGTAAACTTGGGCAGCATGGAAAACTCACCATGAGGAAACCTTTCCTCCCGAGGGCACTTCCAGCAGCACCTATGGCCTGTCCAAGGCCCTCGCCAGCTGACAGCAGCCCCCAGGCTGAGGCTGCCTGCAAGGACAGTGATGAACGCCAGGCAGTAGCTCAGAGGAGGGAGGACAAGCTCTGGCAGTTGGTTTTCAAAAGGAAAACGAGGCACAGGTGAACCACATTATGATTTGGGGAAGAGGTGGGAGGGGGAAGGAGGGATTACCTCTCTCTAGATCACGAGTACAGCTGGCACTTTGCATCACTCACACACAGGTGTTTTCTAAATACATCATCTGCGTACATTAAAGATTTAGAAAATAAGATAGCACTCACAGACATTGGGAGCTCTCCCATAATGGTGTAAAGGTATCTTTAGACATACCTATATTGATATACATACATATATAAATACACACCTTTTATATATATAAGCCACTGCCAACTAGCATTAAAGCATTAACCAACAACTCAAGACCAAAAAGCCCAACAACAGAACACCTTCGTGTAAACAAAACCATACGCTTTCTTTTCGTATGCCTGTAAGACACCTAATTTTCAAGCGACAGCCCAGGGCACTCCACACTTCACCCTGTCAGAGCTGGCGAGGCCATGACAGCGGCACCATGGCTGCCCCAGCTCAGCGCCACATGAGGACAGGCTCCTCACGTACCCTCAAGAAACCACTCCGAGGCCCAAACCTCATTCCCCCCTCCCCAGGCTTGGCTGCTCCACCCAGGGGCACCCAGACTCACCTCCTCCCCGCAGCAGCCCCCTGGGGAAGTAAATAAAACACAGCAACATGGCACCCTTCTCCCTCAGGCTCTGTGAGACCTCCCCAGCACCAGCCCCGCAGCAGCACCTCCACGGGGCTGGGGCGGGAGGAGGCCCCAGCACCATCCCTGCCCAGGTGCCCACAGCCAGGCCACAATGAGCTGCACTGCTCCACGGGAGTTTATTCCATCTTATTTCACAGCCCTGCCTCCTTCAGGAAGACCTCATGCTTTAGCAGCAGTTCACTTTATTTTGTAAATACCCATTGGATAAATAACATTCTTTCACTGTACAGGGATTTCTAGTAAACCCCCATAAATTGTCCTCATTTAGCACGATTTTCAGTGTGAAATCCCCAATTCAGAACATTTCCCTCAGGTGTCAGGCATAGGAGTCAATCAGGAGGTAAGGCCTCTGCTGCAGGAATGCAAACAAGTGTTGCCTCACATGGTGATTTTGGTCTTTCTTTTCCTTTTTTTTCTTTCAGAGGCAAAACAAAAATCATCTTGGAGCGAGAGTAAAAGCCAAGGTAGGACCAAGGGGATGAAGAAGTTCTTGTGGTGAAGGCCACAGCACTGTGCAGCTCTCACTGCTTGTCCCGGCTGCTCTCCAGCACCGTAGAGGCAAGTTGCAAAAAAAGCTGTCAATGCAATGAACAGCATCTGCTTCATGCACCTCGTCTTTGGCAAAAATTGCACGATAACCACCCCAGCACACCCAAGCAAGACCTCAAATGCAAACCTCCTTGGTGGGGGAGCTCAGGAGCCACCGCCTGTGCCTGGAGGCACACAGGGATGTGGGGAAGGGGGAGAGGGAGGAAGGAGCAGCACTGTCCCCACTCCATTTCTGAAAAAAGTGGTCTCTGTCCAGGGAATGGAGTCCCACTCCCTCTGCTAGGTTTTTCCTTCTAGTTACACAAAAGCAGCATTTTCATTTTTTAGTATTTCTAGTACCTCTGCAAATACTCCTCTGTACTGTCAGTACTTCTCAGCACTGGGACGTGGCACTCCTGCATGAAGGAGAAAACGTGAAACTCACTGCAAGCAAAGGTTGAATTTTATTTACCCTTCGATATATTAACAGATCTCTTGTTGATTTAGACTTCCTTATACTAATATGGCACATGCTTCAGGTATGACTGCACTGTCACTGAAATCAATGGCAAAGTTAATGCAAAATTCAGAGGGGACAAAGCGGTAACTAGAATAGGGAAGAAGTGGTAATTAAAAACCTTAAAGTGGCATTTCAGGGAGTCAACGCCTGCAGTACAGACACTAATGGGCTGATTTAGGCAAGAAAGGCGCCTCTGGCTGCCTGATATTGAGGGTCTCACTGAACTTCTTTATATAAATTGCACTGTGAAAGTAACAGACTAGATGATGCTAGCATAGAGGTGGGTTCACAAGATCTGGGCCTAAACACTCAGGCAGTGTCCCCCAGCTTTCTTTTCAGGAAGTTGCCCTTTTCCCATGGCCCTGCCGCCTCTCAAGTTGTGAGAAGAAATCTGAAATTATTTGAATTATTTTTCTTCCTGCTTCGGCCCACACATTTGTAAAGAATTTCCAAGGTAATCAGCAATTACAAAGACTCTTGCTGCCGAAGAAGGCAAAGTAAGGGTGGAGATTTTGTTACCCTTCAGTTTTAGTGACCGCACCAGTCCATATTTACTTGCACTTTGTATTAAACAACACAGTATAAAATAACCTTTATTTCCTGCAAGTTCACAGAAGCAGCTCTCACCAGGAAAGTGTTCGTTATTCCACACCGACAAGCTGCTCTGAACACACAGAACTTATGTTGATATGTGAGCACGTATAACCAAACATATACTCGCAAACCGTGACAAGAAGCAGCCCCAGGCGAGCGCTCCCTTTGTGTACCGGGTTGACTGCCACCAGCCACTTTGCACAGCGAGGCGTGCCCCACCTCTCCAGCACACCGAACACCCACAGCAGCACGGCCCGGCAGGGTGCACGCGTGCGGGCCCACGCTGCCGCCACGCCTGCATAATTTTTCCGTGAACTTTTTTCTTTCTTCCTCCGGAGCGCGGCCAAGTCCCAAAAAAGCCCGTTTTCTCTCCCAAAAAGCTGTGTGCTCCAGGTGAGGCTCGAACTCACAACCTCGGCATTGCTCGGCTTTGTACTGCTGTATAAGTACCGCGCGCTAACCGATTGCGCCACTGGAGCCCTGACACCAACTCCTCCCGAACGGTTTATCAAGGGCTCGCCCGCCCCGAGCAGGGGAATGGCGCCGCGACAGCTGCCTGCGCCCCGCGCGGGGCAGCGGCCCTGGGCCGCCCCGGTTCTCTGCCTGGGCCGCGCTCTCGTCGTTAACGGCCGTCAACAGCGGCGCGGGGAGGGGAGAAGGAAGTT
>NW_008795317.1:4347781-4365379 GCF_000699145.1 Aptenodytes forsteri | reverse complement strand
GTGACGGGCGGGTAGTGGGAGCGGCCTGGCCCCCTTCCACCCCCGGACACTGCTGACGCTGCTGCCGGCTGAAGCGGCCCCCGCAGTTCCGTAGTCCGGAGACGAGGCAGACAGGCCCCGGCCCCGGGCCGTGCGGAGCCAAACCTCCTGACGGCCTTTGGTAAAAGGCGTTAGCTCTAGGTCAAACGAAGCTCATCCTCGCAGTAATTCATATCGGTGGGGAAATAAGGCACCCGTCGGTCGTGCTGAGGTCCGAGCCAGAGAGAAAAGCAACTGAGTACTGCCAGTAAATTAAATTACTATCCCTGTAGTATCACTAGCTGCACACCCTCGGGCTTTACAGTCCACTTGCTACTCCGCTGTTGTGTGCAACATGAGGGATGCCCTGGCACTTTCAAAACAAGTAGTACAGGTTAAAAGAAATCATGTAAAATTATTTTTGAATGATGCTTAATAGAAGTAACCAAAAATACTGGGGTTTATCCCATATGGATAATTCATTGAGGGCTTACTTTACCTCTGGTCTGATTTCATCTTACTTTACCGTAGTACTTTACTAAGTACAGAGCATCCATAATATAAAGATGTCACATACACAGGGTCTAAACTGCTTGTTTCAATACCTGAAGGTTTTGTCTTGCTGTTTCCTAAAATTGGAAGATGGAATCAGATGCTCTGATACGAAAATGCTGAATAGATCTAAAAGGCTAACGTTGCTTATACATGGAAACTACAAAGTGTATATGTGATGTACTACATGCTTAGAAACAGTTACTAGAAGAAAACACACAGCCTTATGTACATGCTTATTGTTAAAGGATACCGCTAACGTGGATTTATTCTGCAGTCAGATCAGATCTCTCTTATCTTTATGTGGCAGGAAGATGGTAAACATAATTGGCATCAGCAGATATTTAAACCCAAGCAGAACTCCAACACTTACACAGTTCAGACAGACATGCTCTTTCTTTTTTTCCACCCATGGTTAGGCATTGTCACCATATTTACTTTCCTAGACGGCTCTGTTGGGTTACTGATGTAAGTACTAGAAAGCATTTTCCTTTCTACAGCTGCTTTACTGTGCCCAAAGCAACAAGCTCTGGGCATTTTATTACAGAGTGGATAGTTGTAGGGAGTGCTACACAGTGCTTGGATTTCCATGGCCTCTAAAAATGAACTGTTAGTGGCCCAGCAGCAGGTGACAGACACTCAGCCAGGTTTAAGTAAATAGCACTGGTCTCCCAACTACTTTTGGCAGATTGAGTGGCAGTTATGTGTGACTTCATTACCTCCTCCCCCCACCTCTGATCCATAAATGAGCCCAAACCTTTTGAGACTGTTTTGAATGGAGATGAGGTGCTACTCACTTGTCAAGAAAGTTGTTCTGCTGTTGGTACTATTACTGTGGGCATTACTTAGAATATGTTTCAGTGGTATACACCATTGGCAGGTGAAGTAACATGCAATTGCTGTATCTGACCCTTGATGGAGGTGGCTGGCATGGAGAAAAAGAGAAAGCTGACAGTTCATTTCTTAGAGAAATTTTCCATCATCCCATAGGTTTAGGTGGCATACCAGAAAACAGCAGCTGCCTTCATTACCCTTAGCAGTGCATCATTACACTAGAAAATAAAATATTCTATACCACGCAAAGATTGCTGTGAGCATAATTTCATCCAAACAAGTGCTTTTTTGGCAAATGCAAGAATGTTGGGAAGAATCAAAGCTGAAGCTGTGAATGTACAGACAAGCTCTTTATTGCAGATTTAACATTAGACTTGGGCAAGAGGGAAGACTCAGTGGCTCTAATTCTGGTGTTTATATAGCTGATAATCACTGCTTGTATTTTAACCAGCCTTCCCATAAAAGTAACAGTGATAACGGTGAAGATTCTAGTAGTTTTTGTGGGATCTTTCTCTCTTCTATTGTGCTATGTGATTCACTTGCTTCTTATGTTTGTCCCCACAGAGACTGAGGCCCTTGATAGTATGTTTATGAATATAGCAGTGAAATTTAGCCACATGAATTAGTTTGTGGGAACATAACTGTACTTGGGTTCCGGTAGTACGTTTGTTACTGATTTGAATTTTTGTTTTCAGCAACTATATAGGGTTTTTTAATGTAAATAATTTTTCATTTTTTAAAAGAAGTACTTCATTTGTATTTGTTCTCAAAGAACAAACAGAAAAAGCACAGAATTGACCAAAAATAGGAAGCGTGTTCAACCGGGTGAAATGGATTATTTAGTCATATCTGTGTCTTCCTTTTTCCATTTCTTCACAATATTTAAAAAAAAAAAAGGAAAAACAGCAGAAGTTAAAGCTGTCCTAATGCCGCAGAAAGTGACTTGCTTCCTGCTGCTTGCAGAATCTCCAGATTATCACTTCAGCGTAGCTCCATTATTTTAACACCAGTATAGATAAATCAGCCTCTGTATTGCACAGGAACAAAAAGGCAAAGTTGAAATGATACTAAAAGGATTTTGTCCTCAAATTGCTGGTGAATGCAAACCTCCCCTGGTGAAGATTTTTCAGAATACTTCTTAGCGCTAAGTATGAAAAAAACAAGGCTTAAGAGCCAATTTTCACAATGCTGTTTGCTTTCAAGAGTAGAATGGGCAGAGCAGAGCAGGCAGCATCCATGCTTGCTGGCTTTATAGTCTGTTTCCCTCTCCCCTTCCCAGGGGCTCTAAACCATCCTAGGCCTTTATCATCAGTTCTTTAGGTGAAAAAAAATTAATATAGGGAGTAATGGAAAAATGACCGAATATCACTTTAATACAGATAAAAATCCTGGCCAACGAACTGGATACCTCTTCTAACAAGAAACACAACATTTAGCTTATGTGCTTTTTGTTAACATATGCTGCTTGCTGGACACCAGCTGGTAAATTTAAGTCTCTAATAGGGCTGGGGGTTGAGGAAAGTAGAAAAATAAGAGTAGGTGCTGTCCTAAACTCAGTTTTTTCCACTACCACTTTTTTCCTACACCCTCAATGCAAAAGATGGATTATTTTTGTGTAGCAGTTTAGTGCTTCAGTAGTCTTGCGCTTCTCTGGCAGCAAAAGCTGACAAATGGAGTCCTTATCTTTGCATAAAGGGAAGGATCTGAGCCGAAAGTGAGAGCAGACACCCCAGCTGCTGGAACAGGGTTTGATGGATGTGAAGAGTCATTGCGAAGTAAGCTGGCAAGAAAAAACCAGGCCCCGATCAGGTCACAAGGTGTACGTATTTACTTGGCTCTCACAGAGACTGCAACACTGGCTCTTTTCTTTGCCTCTCCAATATACTTCACAGAAATAGGGTTTCATGGCCCAGTACTTCCAGGCCATGCAGACCATTTCTTAGCCCTCCTCAAAAAAAAAAAAAAAAAAAAAAAAGCAATGTTCCCTTATAGCTGTTACACACATGAAGAGGCCATTAACTGCATTTTTCAAAGCCTCTTGATTTCAGAAGGTTGCAGAAAATGCTACCCTGTGATAGTAACCTCAGCTTCATACTAATGGTGAATTTTAGAAGTGAACTTCATTTGTTTCCTCCCTGAGTAGGTCTAACTATCGGGTTTTCATATCTCTCTAGCCACAAGACGGATTTATCAGCCTGCAACTGAGATATTTTTCTCTGCAGGTAATAGTACCTTGTATTCTGGCAGGTGGAAAAAAGTGGAGACTAGGAATTAGAGTAGGGGTTGCGGACAATAGCCCTGCATTTAAAACTGGCACATCAGTATTGCGGTGAACAAGGCTTGGCTCTATCAATTCCACGATCTATGTTTTTTCCTACTGTGGCTTTGTACAATCTCTTGGTTTTCATGCCTGACAAATGGAGTCCTGCTCTGCAGTACATGTTAGTAATGATGTCATAGAGCTTTCCAAAACCATGGTCATTAAAATAAGAGTGTCTTCATTTCTCCCAGTGACCCAGGCTGGGTCACAATCCCCCAAGTGAAAGTGCATTTTAAGTAGAAGATCTCTTTCCTTCACAGCTAGATAGTATGCCAGCAGCCTACAGTACAAAAAGCACTGAAATGTTCCTGTCTGTAGGTCCAAAAACAGGCCTAATGACTTTGCTATGCACTGGTGTCTCACCACAGCCATTCTGGTGGTAGAAATTTTGTGCGCTAAATAATTATTTAAAAAAACCCACATTATTTGAGTGAAATAATAATTACTTTGGCCTTATTTCAGAGGAGATGATTGCCAGTCCCATTGTGATTGTACTAGTATAGCGGAACTGTTCTACCTGTGGATCTTTTTATCCCCAAATAAATAGATCTTTTTTGATCAATTATGTAATTAGTTTAAGCTAAACTGCAAAGAAGTGATAGAGATGAAGGTAAAACAGAGTCATCCTTACACATACTGGACCAAGAGCATGGTATTAGTTCAAACTCACACTCCGTTTCTTTTTTCCATTGCAAAATTATGATGGCATAAGCTAAAGAACTCCCAAATTTGTTCTGTCCCAGCGTGCTGACTCTTCAGTCCAGCAGCCGCACTGCTCATATGTGCAAGCCATGAGGATGTACCACTCACTTTTAAACAAATCATATTATAACCTTATACCTGTACACATTCACCCACTAAGCACAGTATAGATATAATCAGAAGACTAAGCTGTGTCAAGAGCAGCTGAAAAATGCTAAAATTTTGTAATGGCCTAGGGTTTTTTGTTTACCACCCATTTCACGTATGTCAAGTCTGAAAATAAATGTTTATACATTTTCTTATTAAAAAATGGGGGTGGCAGGGAACAGAGTGACCAATCCTGTAGGAACTATGTAGATGTTGAACAGAAACTAGTGAGGGAATAAAGACTAATACAGATCTGGAATGCCTGGTAGTTGTCGGTTTCTTGTTTGCCTGATAACTTGATGACAATATGCTGCGCTTTCCCAAAGGGCATCACAGAACCACGTTCAGCTCTCCAACAAGCCCTGCTATAACACTGGCAAAGAGTGGACCAAATTAAAATGAGCATTTATGGACAACTGCTTTTGGTCTTACAGATGCAAGAGACATCTTTATTTTTGTTACTTAGCAGAAGACGATCCCAATATTTTCAAACACACCCCCCCCCCAAACATTCAGCCTAACAAGGTTGAGGGGAGGTGGGAAAAGGAAAGGAAATGGGGCTCTATTATCAAGCCTGAAACACCTATATATAGTTATGCATGCATAAAAAAAATCTTTTTTGTATATATTATATGTAACTAAAATTTGAGCAACTGCTCTCAACTTGCATTTAGCTTTGAAACCTGTTTCTGTATTAGACTTGAAAGGTGTGCATGCCCAAGTCTTGCCCGTTTTCCTAACTCACAGTTTGTCTGTGTAACAAGGCAATTTCTATAGAGAGGTAACAGGCATGCAGTAAAGAGAATTAAGAAACCTCCTGTGGGCAGAAAGAGTCTGCGATTAAAATATGTGTTTTAAAAACACTAGTCAATTATTAGCTAAGCTGCTGGAGCATTAGTACTCTCTATGAAGTAAGCTTTGGCTGATGGACCTGTCCCCTTTGACACTCGAGCCTGAAGACACCTCTTCTACCAACCAATCCCCTGAGCTCTGGGGATGGAGCCACACGCAGTTTGCTCACAGAAAAAGCCCTCTGCAAACTCTAATATCTCTGTCAAAAGTTTCATAGCTGGTAGACCATGGAGCTTCTTGTAAATGTAAGAAAATGGATAGAAGAAAACAAAGCTGCCTTTTTACCACCTGTGTGCAATAAGCTTATGTAAGTAAATGAAGATTTTTTTTTTAACTCAGTTCTTAGATACATAAATATTCTTAGCTATAAGAGGAAGCTGCTAAAATGCATACATGGTAAAGATTAGTAAGGAACTGTAGTTCCTCTCAGACTGCAGTCAGAGTGCTGTTTTGAAGAACAGAAAGTGACTGAAATCTGTTTCGCAGTAACTGCAGAAGCTGTAAAGATCAACTTGAATACAAGATATTTGCCTCAACTCAAAGTCTCTTGTAGGCAATTAGACTGAGTTAAGGGAATTTGTGTGAGGCCCTGTGACAATAAACTCTGAGAAATCAGAGGAGACAGCATCTCATCCACAAATGCTAAGATGTAGCTAACAGATTAGTGCTACCAAATTACAACCTGAAACAGCTGCTAGAGCTGCTGAGAGTCATTCCAACATTGCAGAGGAGCCAAAGCTGCAGGAGCAACCAAAACCAGTGGGACATATCACTGAAAGACAAGGAGAAAGGAAGGGCAGGGGCACTGGAAGAGCAGCTTTCCAGGGCATCTCCAGAGCTGTCAAGGCAGGGTAGGACCCTCTGTTCAGCGGGAGGCTGAAGAGGCAGTGTTTCAGAGCACTGACTGGCACCTTACAGCTACGAACCATATTCTGAATGAGACAGCTAATATAAGAAAAAAGTGTGGGCATTATGCAGTTGTATAGCATGCATATTCTCAGTGTCAAAACTCATGAGCAAATTCCAGTGTAAATGGTCCAACGTGTGGCACCTTCTATTCACGTTAGCAAGGATTTCGTTTGTCAGTGAAGTTGAGGGCAATGTATTTTGTCCAAAACTCTATATACAGAAGGCTTTCATAAGAAAGGATTCTCTGTAAAGAGTGATATAAATCCAGGTTTTATAAAGAAAATAAAAAGCATTTTTCTTGCTTTTAATTTTTTTTTTTTTTTTTAAATCTTGCTTTGCAGCTTTAATCATTAAAAAAGCACCAAAGAATGTGCTTCTTGCCCTACCCTGAAGTGCTACCTCTAATGAAAAGCTGAATGGGCAGTACTGTAGCAGTGATGTTTATTTCCATTCACAGGTTCAAGGGTTACTTTTCAAAGTAATGGTTGCAAGACAAAAATAAGGTAAAGGGCACATCCTTACTGAGATGACTATGTTGAAACTACAGTTGTATGTTTAACTGAGAAATTATGAAACTTGAATCACTACAATAGTTTCACAGTAGGAGAGAATGAGGAAAGTGTCTTCTCCTTATGAGTGTTTTAATTTCTTTCGTTTTCAAAATGGATTTAGGAAGAATTTTGTAAAGTATAGCCATTTCTAAAGCTTACCAATAACGGTGGTAAAACGTTAGTATTTTACAGTATGTGGAATATTCATCGTTTTCTTTCTTCACCAGTAAGATGAACCTTTTTGTCATTACTGCACTGTTCTGCACCCCCTACCAGCAGTTCTGTGTAATCCTGAAGTAACTCCGGAATGTGACATCTATCAAAGGTCAGACAGTCACATAGATCCCTAAATACTTGGCATTGAAAAGTCTTCCCCATAAACATTGCAAGAAGCCACAGTGAAACACAGAACATTTTTTGTGATAAAAATTGCGGAGATTAAAAAAAAAAAATCCATTTTCCAACGTAGCTTCAGCCTGTGAAGAAGGAGAGGAAAGCCATCTACTGTATGGATTCTGAGTCTCTCGCCACCTGCTCCTGGTGGTATCTAAATGTTTTCAGGATTTTCCAAAAAGGCATTAGGCGATTTTCCAGGAAGTGACTAATAGATTTCCAACATTTTTCCAAAGGCTTTGATCCTTTACGTGTTGAGTAGAGATGTATAAGGCAATTTTCTCACTGCCTTCTACATCACTGGAAGGCAACCACCGCAAAACATTTAAGTAACTTGATCCTGTGTTTCAAGAGAGAATTAACGGTTAAAATCTAGATCTTACAGCAAATCAGTAGGACTTTTGGTGTCTAAATTTATTATGGCTTTCAAGCTTTTATTCAGTTGTGTTCCACACACTTGAGAGGATCAAAAGTTTTAAATACCTATTTGGGATTTCAAAACAAAACCTCAATTCCTGAATCACCACCTGTTTAGAGTTTTACCAAAGTCAAGAAAAGGGTACAATGTAAGAGCTGCAATTTAATTAGATGTATTTTAATGACACTGTCTTGCAAGTTTAAATGCTTTTTAACCTCAACAATGAGCAATTAGTGCAAAATCAGAACCCTCGACATAGCTGATTTTTACAGGGTAGCCATGGCACTTCTAAAGCTCTTCTTTGAGTTCAGAATATGATACTTACCATAAGGAGACCTAACTGCGGTCATGGACTATCTGACTCTTCATGGTCTTGAGACTTTTTAAAAGGTTGCCTGCTGGTACCATTTTCTTTATATGATTAAGAAGAGAAATATAAGAGTATGTAAAACTTAGTAGGCCGTTGATTAGCACCTCATTAGGTGTGAGGTGTTGCACTCAAAATAGTGCAATCAAGTAATTTTAACACCACTGAAACCTTTATGATACTCTAACTGCATTTTGGCGGTCTTAACTGAAACTGCTTTCCTTCCTTATGATTTCTCTTTTTAACTTAATGCAACTATACTAACCAGACAACTTTCTTTAGTAGTATGGACAAACCAACCCATTAGAGTTCCTGTTTGTATTTGATAGCTGGAATTTTTTGATGGTGTCATTATATAATTGTTAATGATAGGAATGATTATCCCATGGTTCCCTGTTTATTATGTAAAACCCAGCTAAATCCATAGGGTAACAGAATTAATGGTAGATTTACCAAACAAAAAGTTAAGCAACAATGATTTTGAGCAATATTTTTACTTTTAGTTATTGAACTAATAACAAAACTCTATGGGTTTCTGTAAAAAATTAACTCGTCTTAAAAGTAGGCTACGAGATACCCATAGATTGTCTTTCTCTTATTTTATTCTCCAGGGTTGATTTTAATTTATTTCATTAATTATTAGCGGTGTTCTCACTGTTTTGGTCTTCCTGCCCTTTTTTAGTAGAAGGGTTCATTAATGCAGAAGTATTACAGTGCGTTTTTGAATATGAAAATTAGATCTGCATGGTACAGTTCTGATTTCGGTTCCTTAATTTAGGATACGGGCATGAAGCCAAGTGCTATAATGTATACAGCTTCCTATGGTGAAAATAGTCAATTTAGGAATTGTAATCTAATTTAATTATTTAGATTTTTATTTGACTAAGGAATTTGTCGCTGTTACTTGTTATTTCTGCTTTATTAATCCCTAATGTGTTGTTCATTATCATTTAAATACTTTTCAAAGTAAACATGATAATAGCAGCAGATTAAATGTATATATTCAGCAGTTCAGAATAGCTTCTCTCAGTTAAGGCTTACGAGGTGCTGACACAGAGGCACATCGTTCTTCCCCGCGTTACAGGAGAGCGTGGCTCTGCCGGTTCTGTTACCAGGATCTCCTGTTAGCCCAAGTATTGCCCAGAATCTCCTCTCTGAAAAGTAGAGGTCAACACCCCCCAGTTCAACATGTCAAAAAGAGCTTAAGGACAAATTTCGAATCACAGCTAACAGGCCTGATCTACAGGTTTTTTTAGCAAATGAAAACCACCTGCCTTACCTCTTTATTAGTGTAAGTGGACTGATAGATAATTGGGATGGTATCTATTCTTTGTGCCAGCTGAGAGAAGTGCTCACTGGGGCTCTTAAAAGGGGCAAGGTTAAGATAAAGGGCCTGAATCTCCTTTTCTGAATCAATTACAACCACAATGAAACCATCGTAATGTTGTTCCACCTTAGCAAAACCAGTATAAACGAAAGAGAAATCAGCTGACAATTCCTTCCATCAGTACCTCTAGTAAATTCTACCAACGGGGAAAGAAGTATGTTTTTTACCTTTATTAACCTTAAAAAGTGTTTTAGCTTTACAGAATCCTGATCTAATCAGCTCACCTTGAAAAGACATTTTCCTGTCGTTCCTGTCTTGTATGTAGCAATCTTTACAGTTCAAAGCTCTTTCCACAGTTGGTAACTATCGTTGTCCCCTTTTCATAGCTGGAGGCACTGAAACAGCAGAAGGGAGGTAGCTGGTCACCTGGCAGGACAGCGGCAGAGTGGAGAAATGCATCCAAGGTCTTTTGAGTTCTCATTCTGGATGTTGCTTGTCACTGAGCATTGTTTCATTGACTCACTGTCCTCAAAGAATTAAGAAAGCACATGAAATAAAGAACGCCGTGAGTGGAGGTAGCTTTGAAATGTCACTTTCTTTTCTAGGCACCGCCATCAATTGAATGTGATGTTTGTTGGAGGGCCAAATGAAAGGAAGGATTATCATATTGAAGAAGGAGAAGAGGTAACCTATAGGCTGTTTATATTTTGCTGTTTTAATTCATCTATAATGATTAAAATGCAGCTACTTTTGAAGCTACTGCTACAGATTAGCACTGCCAGGCTCAGTGATGTTGTGTTTATTAGATCCATTCACAGACTTAAACAGAATCATTCACCAGAACCATAGACCATCTGTGCATTTCCTTTGAAACAAGCACATGAGATCAGATCTATTTTGCTATAATTCATTTCCAACAGGAAACTAGAGGAAGTGTTCTGACACATCAAAATGTCTCATTTCAACATTTTGGAACAAAACTTTGGAAAGGTAACAATATTTTTAAAGTGATATTTTGTTGCAGAAGATCAATCTGTATTTCAAAAGTAACTTTGAAATTCAAAAATCAAAATTAAATATTTTGATTGCCTTGAAATTATATTTTTCTGGACTTTGTGAAAAATATCAGCATTTTCAGCTTTCATTCAGGTTTGAAAGGTTAAAGAATAGAAACTCTAAATATTTTTCGACTCAGTCCCCTTTGCTGCACATCTTCTGTATTAAAAGAAAGCCATCCTAGTGCATTGAGTTGTGAGTAGCCATTGTGCCAAATGCAGGCTGTAGGAAGAAAGAGTAAAAACCTATCAAAATTGTAACAATTTACATCTACTTTGTTTACTGCCTTTTTCATGGAATCGTCTGCTTGGCCTGAGGACTGCTCTGAGTCAGAGGTATCACAACTGGCTCTGAAGGAACCCTAAGGGAAAGGGGACACTAGAGGCCTGGCAGTGAGGATTTCAGGATGGGAGACAATTTGCCTTGCTTCCCAGCAGAGTAATTTAATTTCACATAATTCCAATAAAATTTGGCCACCTAATTTTAAGTACCTTTGGAAACCCAAGACTAAGCATCTACATAGTTCAAGGCAGAAGTGAGTCAAGTTCAATAAATCCTTTTAAAAAGAAGCAAAAATTTGTGTTTACTTATCATTGAATCGTTTCTCACAAAACCAACCCAACCATTTCACAACAGCCTTCATTAATTTTCTGTTACAATTGTGCCGTGCAGGTGTTTACAGTCATTATAACCGTACTGCTCTGAAACAGCAGTTGCTACCTTACCGCTGTCAGACTCCTGCCTGCTTTGCATTGCCACCACGGTCTCAGAGCCCACCCGCGGCTGTGGGCACAGGCACCTCCGGTCACATACCAGGTTACCCAACACGCCCAGTTACGTCCCTTCTCACGGGCAGTGCAGGGGGAGCTCTGGCAACACCCGGGATCATGCCGGCAGGTCGCTTGGGCTGGGAAGGAGGCAAGGCAGGTCTCAGGGCAGTGCGTGTGAAGTGATTGTTGCTAACCAGAAGAATTTAGCATCCATCATATATTTACGAGGAAATTCCGGAGATACTTAGCTGGCGAAAACAAAATGTGGTTTCGTCAACATGATTATGTCCCTGGGAAAGGAGCAATCACATCTGTACTATGACTGCTCAGAAAGCACTGAGAAGAATATCTTCTGTTACTATGGCATATTGTTAAGTATTATATGTTAGCTTAAAAAAGAGGAAGTGAATTTTGTTATCAAGGTGAACAACATCAAAGTTTGGCAAAGTGTAAAATGAAGGTATGTGAAGGTACATATGGAAGTTAATGATTCCAGATAATTTTTTCTGTAACTTTACCTTTTTTTTTTAATACAATTAATTTATTTTCTTGCTCTGAAGAATACATTAGAGCTATATCCTAAGAGAGGAACACACAAAAACAGGCTGAAGTTTAATTGGTACAGTAGCCTGTACTACAATATTAAATATATGGGTTTTTTTTTTCTTTTCTTTACAATCTTGTCTCTCTCTGCATCTCCCAGTTCATACTGGATTATCCTTGGTCCCTGACCCATTCCTGTGCTGTTTCATTTTTTGTAAATTTGTCTCCTCCTCCCCTTCCCTTAAAATGAAAGTTAGATTAATAGAATTCACATCATATTTTTTTTATTTTGCAAGATGTTCAGTTAGATTAATTTAATTCACATCATTTTTTTTTTATTTTGCAAGCTGTTCCTGTGTTTGAAAAAAATTTGGCCTACCTTTAGTAAGCCTCAACACATTATATGACTTTCCAACAGTGTAAAAAGTTAGCCATATCTATAAAGGCATAATTTATATCAGTATGCAACAGTATAGTAAATTATTGCTAATTCAACTGAATACAAGATTTTTTAGGTATCAATACATCCTCATTTACATAGCGAATATCCCACAGTTACTCAGCAACCACAAATGGAAACATAAAATTCCTATCAGGTAGGAAAATTGGCAATATACACATCAGAAGCATTATCGGTTACATATCAGTTTAACGTATGGGCCAATTTTGTCTGCTTTTATGGAGGTACAATATAGTCGTACGTTGCATTTTACCATAGCTTTTTGTCAGACACATTTGCCCCTTCCTGTGATCTACATAAGCCTTTAGATCCATGTTTTTCATTAGAGAAGAATTGTGAGGCAGAGAGTATCCTAGTAAAAGGGCATATTCCTAAATTAGACTTGGGATTAAAAAAAAAACATTCAAAACCATGTTCAGCTCATTATTTTGGCAGGTAAAAGGTCGTTTATAGTTCTGAGTGATGATTTGAAAGACAAACTATATAGGCATACTGTTAACAGGCCAAATCATGAATGTGAAAACCCACAAATCCTTTCCACAAATTTAGCTGATGCTATTCTACTAGTATTGTTCTGATAGCAAAGAAGTGTTGGTTTAGAAAAGAAAATTAAATTTAGGATTGTTTATATCTGTTCACTTATTATTTTATGCCTGTTATCACACAGCCTATGGTGTGTCCTGTGGCACAACTTGCACTTGTCAGCCTGCAGTTCACAGCAGCAAGGGGTTCACATGCAGAGATGAGGGCTTAGGAGCATCCTCCTGTTGCCGAGCTGTTCTCTGCAGGCGCTGTTAATGTGCAGGTGTATCCGGAAGATCAGTTGTGACTGGCTAATTACGAGAAAAACTGGAGGTTTGATTTGGACTCTCTTCAAAGCCTTTTAGGATTGTCTCCTGAACATTTGTTTAGGCTAAAACGGCAGCTAGTCTCGCACAATTTTTTTCCTCCTCTCAGCAAGCAGGAGTTTCCTAAATATGTAATTTGACATTTTCTTCCTTCTTAGTTTTCTCTGTACTACTTCACTTCCTTCTTAATTTTCTGCGCACTACTTATTTACCATCCTTCTGCACAGAAGTACTGCCTCATACCTGAGACATTGTTTTCCATTGGACAGGTTTTATGAGGAGCCAAATCAAGCTGCACCTTACAAGAGAGAAACCATTCGCATTCTTTGGCTTGACTTGACCACTATGTCATATCCATTCTTTTTCCTATTTGTAAATGTTAAGTTCCCCCTTGCTCCCTTCTCCATCAGAACAGAGATGGAGTCAGCAAACATCTACTCGGACGTTCTCTGCCTCTAAATCAGACTCATTCTCAAAATAAAACTGCATTGCTTTGGGAAATGTATCTTCTGTTGAAACATGGCAAAAAACCTGCTGTGAGAATGCACCTATATAGCTATCTAGACAAAACTTTCTTAATATGCACTAAAAAGAAAGTGTTTGTGCTATATAGCTAGTTTTGTGAGTTTTCATAGGAACCATTATTCCAGTGTACCTCACTTGTCAAGACGGCTTTGGATTACATGGACTAGTGACTGCAGTTCTTGTGTAGACAACTTGATGAGACCACTGAAAGCTTCTGTGGTGGCCCTGATATGATGTTCGACCCCTCATGGCTACGGGGTCGCAGGTGCATTCCAGGTACCAGGGAACAGTCCTGGACGTACCTTTGTCTCTTGAACTTTTCATCGTACGGTAGCATTTGTGAGTTTCGGCATTGCAAAGCCTGAGGTGGGGCGGGGGAAAAACCTCTAGTCTTATCTTATAAATTCACCATATAACTTTCAAGAAATAAGGTAAGTGAAAACTGAAGGGGACTGTATGTTTTGGAGGAAGTTAATGACATGAAAACCATGATCATAACAAAGCTTAGCTATAGTAAAACCAATTTCGGATTTTATTTACTGCATCGCGTGGGCTGCTTTGTGGGAAAGTGAGATATGCTAACAGCTAAATCTAGGATCACAAAAGGAGTTAGGCTTCTGTCTCTTTACCGACTTCAGTCCGCCACTTAAACACAATAAATCTCAACTAGCTGACTTTGATTTCTTAACAATTTGTATTCTGATGTTGAGTCTACATGAAACAGTGCAGTTCCATGCAGAGAAATTCAAATCAGCCTTTCATCTACCACCTGCAACACATTTGCAGTGGCGCAATATTCTGCTTGGTTTTAAAAGCCCTGCTTCTCATTGTGCCTTGTGTATTTTACCCTAAGTTTCTGCACTCAACATCTAGGTTGTTTCCTATGGATACAGCCACCTAAGTACTGATGCAGCCCCACAGGTCAGAGCCCGTACACTGCAATCCTAAAGAGGACTCTCAGAACAGAAATTCCCCCTCCTTTGATCATCTTGGCCAATCTCTTTAGCTTCTTCTAGGATATTTACATGGTCTGACTGAGATATAGTAACGTCTTGCTCTGAAACATGATGCAGATTTGAGGTCACACCTGCCACAGCTTATCTGAGTTTTCTAACCTGAGTTTTGAATTCTCTTTTTCTCCCCCTCACACACACACCACAAGCAAGACTTGGCTCCAGTTTCTGACAAATTAACTGCTTAAATGAAGCCTGACCCCTTCTTCTAGCGTGTGCTGCTCTCTAGGCAGCAAGCTTTTGAGAAACTCTTCCCTAGCAGCTCAATTCTCCCTTTGCATTTTATGAGGATACTGGATGCCTAAGAAGGAGGGGAAAGAGGGGCTAGCTGAGCATTCCAGTAGGTGGTATTGTGGTGCTTATCTCCCAAATAAAACTGAGAACATGACTTGCAGCAAAGCAAGAGAAACCTTTTTGCTTCTTTACGTTTAAAAAAACCCCACATTTATCTGGTGAAAACTCTTTGAATATTTTAATAAGAAACAAAGCTCCTGTTATAAAGTAATGAGTGATCCTTTTGCATCAGAAAGAGATTGTGTCTTCAGAAATAAGTTTGTTGCATAAAATCATTGGGATGAGTCTTGGCTAGTATTCAGGTTTCACAGCTGTAAATGAGCAGAGGGAAAAAAACCAACAAAAACCCCTACAGCTTAGTTTTCTCTACCTTCCTCATCTGTTTGTCTCCCAGACTTCTGATGGCTGAAAAACCTTGTGATGAGAGAGGGAGAAAATTGTTTTTCTGTGCTCAAATAGATCAATCACCACTGAAGTCTGGAGAACACCCAGGCTCTACTCCCACATCAGAATTTGATTTGCTCTGCAAATTAATTTAGTACTTAGCAATCTGACAAGCAGTACAAGACAGGATATGCCGAGTCAGGGCCTAATCCCAGAAGTGGTTGAGCAATCCCAAATTCCACTTTCAGAAGCAGTCAGTCCTCAAAGTACACTGCAAATCGCAGGTATCTTTAGAGGTCTGTGAATAAGCTCTCAGCTACAAAAGCCCTCGCAGAGCTCTGGGCTCCTACATCTAGGCAGAGTTTGATATCAAAGCTAGATCTAAACTAAATTACATACATTGCTGTACATAAAATAAAATAGACTTGTTTTTTTAATTGGCCTATGCAAACCAATTAGAAATACTGTGTTCTTCCCCTACTACATGCTTCCTTCTTTACTCTGCTAGGATACACATACCTGGATGAAGGAGCAATACAATTCTCACCACATTAATATGGTGGGGCTGATAGTGCTCTTTTTAAGGTAATATCCATACTTTCTACTACCCTGTTGAAATTATTTCCTACCAAGACAAGTAGCTTCAGTAACGCTTCCACTGAAGGGAACAGTGAACTCCCACCTCTCTGCGTCTCCACCTATTTTCTCCAGAAATGCCTGCATAATTTATTTTATGAGTCTGCATAATTGAGTGAAATACCCCTTTACAGACTTGACAATGATTCAGCACTGGTCATGCTGCCTTTCACTGCGGCTTAACACAATGCTATCAGGTTTGAAGCATGATCAGGAAGGGTGAAGCAGACTAAGGAAGGAGGATGCAATTCTCCTACAGCAAAGAGAATTTAAGGAAAATTAAATGAGTCAAAAAATAAACTCTCAATCTTAAGGGGCTTTAAGTTTAGTTTTCATAGGTACAACTGCAGTTTTAATGATCATACCAGGCAATGTTATGAAAAAATGTTATGCTTAGGGTAAAGAATGACTACTAGATGGCTCAACTTCTAGAGGTAAGGTGAGAATTAATAAGAGGAGGTGTTTTTAGTGTAATCATAATGAGAAGATGCCACATAGTAAGCAGGAAAGCTAAACAAAAGGCAAAAGTCTGGAAAAAAGAAAGGAAGAAAAGAAGGAGGTATAAAAATAACAGAATAAAAAACTCCAAATAAGCACATTTAGTAATAAAAGGGATAGAAAGAATGGTGAACAACCTTTGTTTCTTCCTTGAGCCACATTCTTCACCCAGAAAGACAAATCCATGTCCGATTTTGACCCATTATGCAGTAGCAATGTACAAATCTAGGCTTTTTTGCAAGGAGAGAGAGAGAGAGAGATTTTACACGTAACAAGACACCTTGTCATTAATGAGATGCTAATACAGTGAAAATGTTACACATTTCCTCAGTTTTCAGTGCTACTGTGGAGAATGGATACCAGATTATCCCAGTAAAAACAGACCAACTGGGAAAGCTTATATTTTCAGGTGGCATGAACTCTACTGACTTACTCTCTATCTATATATGCATACGTATTTGCGTATATACATACATATACATACGTGTGTGCATGCACCCACCCAGCCACACACCAGTACCTCCTTACTCAGGCCTTGATTATTCCAGGAGATACTTAGGAAGAGGTTAGATTTGCCCAGAATGCAAAGCTCAGTCAGCATTTATTAAAAATAACATTCCAGCAAAAAGACAGTACAATACTGTATTGCCAAACTGTCCTGTGAAATGGGCATGGACTGTAACTCACTGAGAAAACAGCTGACAGTTTTCTTGACAAAAGTTCAGGGTATAATATAAGCAGAGCAGCAGGATCAATAATTACTGCCACTTGTATTAATCACAGTTACATCTGATGATTTATGGATGACTGAAGCACTCAGACATTTTTCAAAAAAGAGTTTTGAAGAATAGACCGTAATTTGTAGTGAAAGGTACTATTTGGAGAACAAGTCTTATGAGGAGTGGCTGAGGGAACTGGGGTTGTTTAGCCTGGAGAAAAGGAGGCTGAGGGGAGACCTCATCGCTCTCTACAACTACCTGAAAGGAGGTTGTAGCCAGGTGGGTGTCGGTCTCTTCTCCGAAGTAACAAGCGACAGGACGAGAGGAAATGGCCTCAAGTTGCGCCAGGGGAGGTTTAGATTGGATGTAAGGAAAAATTTCTTTACTGAAAGTGTGGTGAAACATTGGAACAGGCTGCCCAGGGAAGTGGTTGAGTCCCCATCCCTGGAGGTATTTAAAAGA
>NW_008795317.1:4326761-4347750 GCF_000699145.1 Aptenodytes forsteri | reverse complement strand
ACAGGCTGCCCAGGGGAGTGGTGGAGTCCCCATCCCTGGAGGTATTTAAAAGACGAGTAGATGAGGCACTTAGGGACATGGTTTAGTGGGCATGGTGGTGTTGGGTTGATGGTTGGACTCGATGATCTTAGAGGTCTTTTCCAACCTCAATGATTCTATGATTCTATGATTTAAATTCAGTCAGAAAAACACTTTTATTGGCAATGTGTAACCCACCCCATTCCTCCTTTCCCGTTGCAAAACAAATCTTTTAATTCAGAATTCAGTGTTCAGAATTTTTCTTTGTGACTGTGATGCTCGGCTATTGAACCAGACGGCTCCTTTCCCCTCCCCCGTCTCTCATCACCAGAAAGTTGCTTAGCCATGTGACTCATTGTCACAAGCAGAATAAGCCTCTGCCTCTGTTGTCCTTTCCCTCTTCTCCATCTCCTGTACAGGTGTTCAGTAATAGCTCCCTTGGTAGTTACAGGGAAGATAACACTCCAAAGCTCAATGTTTCAAAAAGGATCTTTCAATTCCAGCCTTACCAGTGCCGTATTACCAATGGTCTGCGTGATAATCCATCAGGATCTTAAGGTCTTAGATGAGTCTTTTTTGAAATGAAGGAGAGATCATTTCCCCACTCGAATCACTTTATGTTGTACAATGAGCAGTTAGCCTTGCCCGATGGGCTCTGTCATGAGGGCTTCTATAGCATTTTATATGGTCACTCAGTAACACCAAAGAAAATGACAGGAAAAGAACATGGGGAAGTGGAGTGCAAGGAGGATAAGTAGCCTGGCACTGTGGCCATCTAGACAGGAGTTATAATTTGTCCATGTCGATGTCCCTGGCACAAGGTGAACTTTTCACTCGTGTGAGAGCTCTCAGCATGAGCTCTTTTCCAGTACATGTTCAGTTGTCTCTACTGTTTCATTCCCTTGGCAGCATATTCATTCATTCTTATGTTCATAAGGGTGTTTCTTGAATTCTCAGGGGCACGTATTAGTATTTCAAAACTGTTTTAGAAATAGTCCTGATTCAAAAAATTCATTAAGCTTTTCTAATGTTGGAAAAGGTTTAGTTCGGGGTTTTTATATACTTCAGTGGTTTCTTCTTTCCCCTATTTATTTTCCATTTTGCTAAAACTGTAGTGAATTACTATAAATAAAATTATTTTCATTATAGTTCTAACTTCTAATCAAGTTTCAGACAATTTCAGCTGCACTAGCAATTATATGAATTAATCATCTGTTTGGTTTCTAGATATGGCAAACAGAACATGGAAAGCATATAGAAACTTGGCAGCGTGTGGCAGAAAATTAAAGTTGACTTTTTGAAGTATTATTGTTCTGTCTTATATAAAATGAGGAAAAATGTGCCCATTATTCCAGGTCAAAGAGAGGCCTGCTTACAGATCAGAGCACAGTTCTACCATGAAACATGAGGCTAGGTCTGAGCACCTCAGAGCCCCCACAAAGCTACTCTGAAAACAGAGCTGTGGAAAGGTCACTGAAGACAGAATTTTGGGTTCAGTGGTTCTGTCCTTATACATGCTTCAAATGTAATCCTTTTACATACACAGTAGGAAGAGGAGCAGCTGTTGCTGGGCTTTGAGGGTATCCACAGAAATAAAGCAGGACAGCTTCCAAATGGGCAATTATTCCCATATGAGAAATCTCCATTAAAAATGAAAAAACACACCCAAAACACCTGTGCATGCATATTTGGAGTTTATTTGGAAAAGTGACATTTAATTTGACTGAATGTAATAGCGAAGACCCTGCCACATCTGAAACGAAGCTTTATATCCAGTGTAATTAGCGGATGTCTGAACCATAACATCCCAGCCCTACAAAGAGTAATTCCCAGGAGTAAAGACAGCACAATGGAATTCCACTGGGTTCACAGAATAGCTCTAGAAGCAGCTACAGACCTCTTAGATAGATTGTCAAATGTATGTAAGATAATGGAAATAATACATATTCAGTAACATTTTCAAAAGCAACAGAGGTTGGAAGTCTGTTACTTATTGTTAGAAAAAAAACTGTAAATATTTGCAATTACAGATTGAATGTATTTGTACATGTATCCTTTATATACAGAATATGAAGTACAGAATGTTTTGGAGTAGTTGCCTTAATGTTATTTTCCTATTCCTTCAGCTTTTTTACCAGGTTAAAGGAGATATGTGTTTGAAGATAATTGAAAATGGGAAACAAAAAGACATTGTCATCCGAGAAGGCGAGGTAAAACAGGGTTGTTTTTCTGTTATTGTTGAGCATAGGTATGTTAAATGAATATTTTATGAAGTATTTAAAAATAATTTTAACCCTGCTGTGCAAGAGATGGCATCAGGATTTAAAAAAAAAAACACAAAAAACAAAAAACTTGGATGCGGTATAGCAAATTCCATGTAATTAACAGCAAACTACAATACACTGCGTTCAACATTTCATGATTTCAGTAACAGATAAAAATCTCTCTGGGCTTTTGGGATACCCATTCAGATGGTCAGGAATATACTGAGAGGAGTTCTTATTCCCCTGCATGGCATGGAATCTGCCATGTGAATTCATAGTGGATCTGTCTTTTATGTACACTTGTCAGGTCATACTGCCTACCCACCCAAACACGCCATTAAGCGGTCTGCCTAGAAGTTAGAAGGTTAAGAGATTCAGCAATTTTCAGCCTTCTTTAGTTGTCACAGCTAGCCTTCGCAACCATCACAATACGAGAACAGTTTTAAAAGAGCAATTTATGGATAAAATGTATCCAGCTGCACTCGGTTGTTTTTCCTTATAGTAGTGGACTTGCTGAAGCATAGATTGCAGTGCTCCTGATGAGCACTGCGTGACTTGATGAGAGCGTGACTAGACATTTTACTTGGTGTTACTACAAGTTATTAGATGTGCTACAACTGCCAGTCATTATTATTGTCACAAGCTTGAACTGCACTCAGTCTTTGAAAGGATTATTAGATCTACTGGGGCCAGCCTTTAAAGTGGAAGACATAAATTAGACCCAATAGCTTGATGTCATTAGAAGCATTATGACATTTTCAACGAAGAAACAGATCTACGTTTTCGAACCTATAGACGGTGAGATTCTGGTAATACACTTCACGCTGGAGAAGCACATCCAGCTGAGATCTTGGCATGTACCACAAGCATTAATGAAAAGGCGCCCGCAATATCCTTAGTGGGAAGACTGACACTAGTCCTGGTGAGGCACTATCATCAGCTCTGCTTTGCAGGCAGAGAAATTGTAATGACTTGCCCAAACCTGGCTAAGAAATCTGTAGCGCTGAAGAACAGTACAGGCTTACCACCTTCCTACATAGTCAGATAGCTGCTAGAAAAAGGTTTATTCTCAAACTTCAGTAATAGACTTCTCCCAACCAATGTTGCCTATTCACTTTGTCGCTTGCATAAGTAAGTAGCCCCTCATATTTGTTAATTATTTTTGGAGAGAATAACACTCCCCGTCATGCAATCACAGGTGCTCGCTGTGTTGGAGGGATACATGTGGTTGATTAGTTTAGACATTTTCTTGAGCTGACAACAAACTTGCTTTTTATTTCCATTTCTGCTACTCAGAAATTGCAGTAAATTTATAAATTCCAGATGAGTAACTGGTTAGATTTTAATTTCAATTGTGTCTAGCAGTGATGATCAGACTGGGAGGAGAGCACTCGACTGCAATAAAGGCAGTGCTGATTGCGGAGTTAACGGTCAGCATTCACCGAGAAAACAAGAAGCACTATCTGCTGGGCTGTTGGTACCAAAGCGGGTGTCGCTGCAAAGGAGCAACACAGGATCAACAAAGAGTAGGGGAAAAGTGGGGCAAGGAGCGGAGGATTTTGCAGGTTGTGGGGCAGGGGAAGGACAACACAAAGAACAAAGATTTCCTGACACTGATGCTTTCCCATTTCTTTGAACAGATGTTCCTCCTACCTGCTAGGATACCTCATTCTCCTCAGAGATATGCAAACACTGTGGGTCTTGTGATTGAGAGAGAAAGATTAAAGACAGAAATTGATGGGCTCAGGTGAAGTATAAACTGTTGGCTAATCTGTTAGGACTTGTAATATAAACTAATTTCTCATGTCAATACAATACTGTATTTTACTTTCCTGATAATTTATCAGATTCACCCTGGCAATTTTGTACTAATTTTATCCACACATCTATTTATCTATACACACATAAACAGAGATCTCATTTAGCATTTGATTTAGTTAAACAAGGAACATGTTGAAATGTCTTAAATGCATGTTGTGGTTATAGCTATCTACTTATGTATTGCCTACTACTATCGCCTTAAGTTTTAAAATCTCAGAGCTCTGTAACAACACAAATAAAAAAAAGATTTTTTTATCAGTTCTGGCAAGCAGAACATTAATTCCTTTGTAAGCACTGAAAGCAGAAAGATAAAGAGCAGCTTTCACGGCAAGTGCGTGGGAAGCTGGAAACAAAAGTCAATTTTCTTAACACTAACCCCTCTACATTGTACACACCTCTGCCTACCTTTTATTGCATTAAGAAAACAACATCTTCAAAGAAATGAGAGGCTTACTTTGTATTCTAGTGGGAGCAGGACTAAGCCTTGTCCTGTGGTCATACAGAATTCATAAGTCTAAGAAGGCAAGTCACAGCAGTAACATTAGCCGAGTTAGAAAAGCTGTTTTGACATTAACCAGGTACGACTGACCAAAGAGAGCATACCGCTAGTCATGTAATTTATAAAGATTTAAAACTGCCATAATATCTGTAATGTACTGTTTCTGTCCTGTTGCCTACAGTTTTGATTGTTGCATGGGCGGTGTCACAATAGGAAGATTGCGAATATGTGGAGCTAGAAAGATATACTTTTTCATTCAAACAAAAAAGGCTAAAGAAAGAAATAAGAAACTAAGAAAGGGACCATTCAAAAAACCACCTGATTGGATTCCAAGCTAAAGACAAATCCAGTTCATTTAAAACATTGTTCATCTATGCACTTGTCCCTTTTTTCCCTTTCATTGCAGGTCTGTGGATCGTGAGCACTTACGGTATTAAAAAGATATTTTGAGCTAGAAACAATTGGCCCGTGATTCAGATAACAATGTTTATTTGTAATAAAGGACCATAAATAGCTCTAGGTAACTTTAAGTAAGATAACCTACCTAGTACATGAAGTCTGTGAATGGTATGAGTTAGAGAGATGCTGAATGCCTTTTTAGGGATGCCAGGTAGATCTAGAGATTTGCACTCCAATATAGTCATGCTCTTGTGGAGAAATTAAACTAAAAGCTACCATATGGTTTGCAGGTGGAAAGAAAATAATTTGATTAACAAAGCACACTCTTAATTGAAAATACCTAATAAGATGCCTGAAAATAAATCACTTAGAGGTTTTTTGTGCCCTTGTTTTCACACTGACATGATAAACAAAGACACCTGAAGTTTTGGAAGTGAACAATCATGTCATACTTTTTAACCTACATTGTCTCTCTGTGTGCTCCTGGGAGAGATGGGATTTACAATCAGAACCTCTAATCTTCTCAAACTTTTTTCACTCCCAGCCACGTGCAGCAAAGACTGTACAAGAGGAATTCATAATAAACTTTGAAGTATGCTGACTCAAGGTCTAATATTACGTTACTGTTCCATTATTTATCATGCCTACAAGCCTCAGTCATAAATCAGAGCCCCCAGCATGCCAATTATTGTACAAGTGAAGAAGTAGCCTGCCCCAGTGTTTCAGCCTAAGTAATGATTACATGCTTTGTACTATAAGAAAAATGCACTAGATAATCTTAATCCTATGGCAAACAAGTACAGAAACAACTAAATTTTATGTTAGTTGTGTGGTTGGATTCTTTGACACCCAGTAAGGTGCAAAGTCCTTCCCAGGTGCAAAGCCTTTTCCCAGCTGAGAGATTTGTAACATCTCTCTTCTCTGTAGATTCTCTGTGTTCAAAATTTGTGCTCGTAGCACAGCTTTTTCCATACTGGAGGCAGTAATAACATTACTCTCTTCCGAGTACCCTGTTTTTGCAAAATTTAAGGAGCCGGGGAGCTCTTACAAACTTTCTGGACAATATGTATATAGATACATAAGACAGACGTGTATACACAAATATGCACAGTATAATTATATAAGCCTTGTTTCTCTCTTCAAACACACATTCCAGTGACTTTAACCAAAGGACACACAGGACCTATTTACAATCAGTCGCAATATGAGTGACTGTACTGGAGCATCACTCATTTGCCAGTCCATGCAGTCTTTTTTAAATCCGTAGGTAAATTCTGTATTTGCCATTCCATAGGTTACAGCAACCTTGACCTGTTGATCCCAGCACAATTTGTTTATTTATGAAGACATAAAATAATGCAAGTGAAGCACTAAGTTCCTCTTCAGAGGGGTGAGCTAAACAACACTTCCCAAATTTACGCAGCTGACAACCATCTATTTTTTGCAAACAAGTCCGTGAGCCACCTTGTTTTCTTATCAGTCCGTGCATGGGCAATAAGCAAGCTGCCACCCTTAAATATGAGCATTTATCTCATAGCTGCATGGAAGCAGTTACTGGAAATGGTATTTGGGGCCAGTTATTTTTGCAGTAACTACATCCAAAGTGAGAATTTTTGGTCCCAAGGGACTATGGCACCAATCATTTCCAGGATTAAATCTGGAAAGTTTGCTAAAGGAATTTGGTGACTTATCTGTGGTTGTTCAGCAGAACTACAAGGCCCTCCATAGAAGTTTGAGCACCCCACCCACCAAGTCAGCTAACCAGGGAAACAGAAAGCTTCCCTAAATAACCATTCTTCAGAATAAAGTACACCAGGCTTGAGAATAACACGCTCTTACACAACAGCAAGCAGCTATTTTCTTGAAAAGACTGAAACTGACTGATCAGTTAATTAATGAAAGGATTGACTAATGTTTTTACTTTGTCAGATACTATGTTGGAGAATCAACTAATGTCCTCTTTGAAAAATGGTTTCACTGCGAAGATCTCGGCACTCAGCTTATACCAATAATCCAAGAGTAAGCTTTTTTCTGTGTAAATTTTAAAAGAACGGTTAAAATGATCTAATAGATCTTCATCAGTCTGTGACTGACTTAGTTAATTTTCTATTTATGCTGCATTTTACATAGACTTGTTAAAAGTTAATTGCTGCTCTACAAATTTTTAATCATATCTTGTATACCCCAAACTCATTAAATCAGATTTAGAAAAATATGAAAATCAAGTGTTCCTCAGATCTATCTGGAACATACTTTTTGAACAAGTAAAAGCACACTGCTGCAAAGTGCAAAAAGGATCGAATGAAAAATTAACACTGAATTGATGCTAGGTTAACTAGGTAAAACACTAAATTGCCTTAGGGCTTCTTTCACTTTTGCTTTAATCTAAGTACTTTTAATCGATATTACTCATGAACAATCAGGACTGGCAATTTTGGTAGAGAGCTGCTTTCTAGGAAATGTGTAAATGTCATCAATTAATTAATCAATTTGTTAAACGGTTGCTAAAGGTGAACAAGGAAATTGTTTAGCGACATGAATTTTGGAGGACTTTCAGACAAACCCTCTGTCAATAAAATAGGTATAGCCCTGTTGAATACATGTGATCGTAGCTGAGGATCTGGCACATCCATTCTCAGCACAAAGCTTAATGGCCAGTATTACTGCCTAGTCTTTGTTAACCTGGAGAACATGAACACAACTTTTTACTGGTGTTTAAATGTTTATTATTCCAGGTTTTTCAATTCAAGACAATATCAAACTGGAAAACCAAATCCAGGTAATGCAAATTAATTTCAGAATTAGAACAATTACTGTATCTGATTGAACAGCAATGATTCTCTCCACATAAAATGACTAAGTTTCTGGTTTTCCTTCTGATTATGTAAATTAAAGTTACTTTGGGAAGTAATTCCTTTCATTACCCCAACCACAAATAAAATCCATACACGTGATTACCCACAGCATCTTGGTTTTCATGTGATGCCATCATAATGACCTATCAGGTAATTGTACAGTGTGAAATCTCAATAACTCTATCCTTGCATGCCATTCAAGTCTTATACTAACAAAATTTCATTTCTGACTGTGCGGAATGAGATTTTTGTGAGTTGAATCTACACACTCCATACCTACTTGTACTCCTTTACCTGTAACTATACACTGTGATCTACTCTTGGGAAATAAGGACACCTAGAGAAAGACAGATACCTTTAGTTCATGTATCTGATCCATTTAACATTTTATTTCCATGCTGTCTTACCCTATTTTTTATTTTGCCTCTGTTTGTGCATAGTGATTGCAACTTCCACACTGGAGCAGATACTGCAATCGTAACTCCATTCTTGAGTCTGTTGGACAGAGACATAGGACATAGAGAGAGTGACTGTTAAAAACTAATTTATTAGTATCTTTAGGAATCGGATCTCTCAGACGTGATGGTTGCTTTCTGTATGGCAACCGAAGTCTCTATTGCAAGGGTACTTGCGACACTACCTTCAGTGGGAAATTTGTTTTGCTGAAATCTTCCAATCCTGTTGGCCCACAGCTCTACATGAACACCCAGCATGTGCATGATCCATTGCTATTGATTAATGTAAACTATGTGCAAAATACCACCCACCTGTCTTAACTATGTACAAAAGACCGCACTATGTGACCATTTCTGCACCTGCAGGAACAGTTTCTATGGACTATTTGCAAGTGTTTTAGTTAGGTGCAACCTGGTCAGTTCTGCTGCAGGAACTACCTGGAGAGTCTCCATGACATCGTCAGGTTCTTAATCGACACATGAAAAGTACAAATCAGCATAAGCACAGCAGGAGCTGCCTGTGGGATCTCCAGGACAGCCTGAGATTCCCACCTGGAGAGTTCCTGCACCAGTTAGCCAAATGCTGTTGTGAAGGCCACCAGTTCAGTCAATCCCATTGCTGAACTAGGTTTGTTGTTTCCAATCAGTCTGTTGTCTCATCTATGCAGGTGACAGACTGGGGGACGTCCTGCACCAACCAGGAAATTCATGGCTCAGGCACACTGCATGTGCACACATGCACAGCCGTAATACCCAGCTATGCTACTCTTACAACTACATGACAAACTTGAATGTCATCCTTCAGTCACACCCATAACAAATTCCATAGCTCTTAGAATCATAGAATCATAGAGGTTGGAAAAGACCTCTAAGATCATTGAGTCCAACCATCAACCCAACACCACCATGCCCACTAAACCATGTCCCTAAGTGCCTCATCATAGAATCATAGAAACTCTTGCCACAAGTTAAAGATAAATTTTAGTTCCCGTCTCTAAGAAGTTTTTGGAACCAGTTGTCCTTAATCTCCATCTTCATTCCCGAATGTCTTAAGTAAGATGATTTTTATGAATGACTCTATTAGAGACCAAAGTTCAAGTGAAACATTATTTCCACATCTATCCCATTTCTCAGCTTGATAGTCACCATAAAAATGTCACTGCCTGCTGTCTCAATCAACAATGGAACAAAGTTCTTACTCAGATCCTAAAATCAGGGAAAGATGTTATTTGCATGAACATCACCTTTCTTAAAACAGTTGACTAAATCATCATCACCAAAATGAAAGGTTCACAGAAGAGTCTATGGGATAGCAACCTTACAAGCCCTTGCAATTAGGAAATGGTAAGCCAGTCAGAAACCCTGCCTGAAAGACTTTGCAGCTGAACGACCTTTTGGCATTGGCTCTTTGACTGACTAGGAAATGTACTTCTCAGAAAAAGCCTGTGCTTCTCACAGACAAAATGTTGTCGTCTCCAAGATCTTACTTTTCTTTATATGCACCATCAAAATGTATTTATTTTAATTTGAGTGTGTCACTTGTGTGACATGTTTGGGTGTTGGTGGTTTGTTTTTTGTTGTTTGGGTTGGGTTTTTTTTGCGGGGGGGTAGGCAGGGCAGGTACTGTCTCTCACTGTGTATTCATACAGCATCTAGCAGAGGAAATACAATTTCAGATGAAGCCTCTAGGTGCTGCTGTAATAAAAAAAAATCATCTCACACATATTATCCTTGTTCAATACAGTGATTTCCAATAAGCATCCCTACCAGTCTGAGCTAAAAGCTTATATGTCAGTAACAAAATAATTATATCAGTGCAGAAAAAAAGAACATTAAAGATTGATATTGTTAATATTTTTGCAGAAGATTAGAGCTAAAGACCAAACCTGACAATCGATCAGAAGCTATGATACATCTTGACACTTTTTTTTAAACACAGAACTCTGAGAAATTGTTATTGATAAATCCAGTACAGAAGCTCTTTCCTTGTAATTTATTCAAGAGCTGTAAAAAGGCCAAAAGGCATGAGAGGCTTCCATTAAAGCTGAAAAAAGTTTTTTTCAAGATAAAAAAAAATAAGTAAACGTAGTTATTTTGCTCAGAGCTCAATACCTCTTTTTCCCCTGAATGGATTCTCCTCTTGGATTAGCCACTAAGTCAAGACAACAAATATTTGAAATGTTCTTGGCTTAACTCTTGCTGTAAGCAAAAAGCAGTCAACAAAGTTACATGGCAGGCTTTCAGCCTGGGGAACAGGCTCCACTTTTCCAGTTTTCAGTTCTCATGGACAGTAAGAAGCTCAAAGTCTCAGTGATGTCTTATACATGAGGAAAATACCCCAGATTTTTAGTTACAGAAGTTTTAGCTAGTTTTAGTGAGACTTGTGTTAAAATAAAATAAAGAAATCAAACAAAGTTTGACTGAGATGTGAGTAAGCTGGTAATATGTTCCTTCTGGAGGCATACCCAATATGTTCCTTCTGGAGGCATACCCAACTGATAGAGAAATAACGCTTTGGATTATTGCCTCAGCAGCTCTCTTCTTTTTCTTAAGAAGTAGAATTCAACAACCAGCATGACACTTGCAACATACCACAAGCTACCACCAGTTTCTCATGATGTCTGACTCGAGACGTATTTTACCAAGATTTGAGCTGGCCTATGCAGAGGGCTGGGTTTCAGCCTCTTTCAGTTTCTTTTCTGAAAATCCAGAATCCCCTCAGTTTAAAAGTGCCAGCTGAAGCGCTCTCAGGTTCATCTCTACATAAGCCTGAACTAGTGCCTCCCCTTTTTAGAGAGAAATGGAATAAAATTGAAGAAAAACATGTTGAAAGAAACACTTGATTGCAGCTCACTCATAGAGGAAAGCTATAAATGGAATCAATCAAGCTCCAATTGCTTTAAAAAAAGCACCACACCAAAAAAAAAACCCCTAAGTCCAGACTTTTTCTTGATTTATTTATGGTTTCTGGCTCAGCCAACATTAGGGCCAGTCCCTCTGAAAGCAGGGTACTCAGAATATATGAAGAGACAGCAGTAGCTATTAAAAAGATACATTTTTAGAAGAAGGACTCAAGTACCATCAAGTGAAATACAACCAGAAACATGTATCGCATGCAATCCTTACTTGAGGCATCTTCCCTGGAACTGTTTTGTACTGAATTACTAGCCTCTTTTGTTACCACATGTAGAAATAAAGCCTGAGACAACTCTCCCCTCCTTTTATCAATAAGGGTGAATATGTTTATTACACAAATTTTGACATGAGGAATCATAGTTATCAAAACAACTCTTGCTGCTTTCAGTTGAATCAGACTGGAAGCAAGATTCTCTCAAGGTTTCTATTTCATCCCAATTTTATAGTCAAGTGGACAAGAGACAGTTCAGACAGACAAACCCCAGTTCTAATAAATGGTGATGACTGACTATTGTTTGCAAAAGTATCCAGAAGTTCAAAAGTTTTTCTGCCCATGCTCACTGAAATAATGCAGGCTTCTTTTATGTGAAATTTGATGGGAAAAAGTACAAGAAAAGACTTTTCCTAAGTTAGACTTGTTTAAAAATGATCTGTACACATTAATGGTGTAGGTAGAATGTCAGGGTTTTGTTTATCCAAATTAATTAATCTACTTATAATTATCAGTGAAATTTTAATTCCCATAAAAGCTTTATTGTCAGTGGACATGCAGATATATAATACAAAACCCTTTGTTATAATGAAATATCCTATTCCTCCTCTATGGAAGCAGAAGTTATGCACAGAGACAATTAATGAAATGCCCACAGTCATATAAAAGGCAGATTCAGAAACAAAAGTTAAGATTCCTGATATTAGGATTGGAACAGTGGTCAGTATTTCTGAATACAATTTATCATTCTTAACAATGACCGAGATATATCATGAAGAGCCTTTAAATGGAATTATGGCCTAAATCATGCAATTTTGTTGCTCTAATTTATTCCCTTCCTTCTGGCTGGTGATACCTCCTTTTGAAGAGGCTATATTTCTTTATTAAAAAAGTATTTTTCAAAGCTTTCCTCATCAAACTTCTTTGTTTCAATTAGGAAAAAAAAAAATTGTTGTTTAGTTTCCAGAGTAGATTTAATGACACAAAGAAAAATGTGCCTAGAAATAATTACAGGGACAAGTCATAAATTAGCAGACATGCCAATTCTCAGGGCATGCTACAAAAACACAGTAACACAGGGAAATGTATGATTACACCAAGTGAGTGCTGTATTTTCAGCTAAATGTTTCTGCATCTATAGTCAACGAGTGAAATGAACCAACTACCCCCAAAGTAATCAGTCACCGTCAGTGCTTTCACTCTGGATTTTTATATGGAATGAGCTAACTACTTGTTTTTTCAAACCCAGATGACTGAAATTACATCCCTCAGTCCACAGGTTTTATTTGCAGAGGTATTAAACTCCTACTGGCCTCATTGACATTTCTGTTAACATTGAGAATAAAGCAGAATTTTCACAGGAGTTAGGTAAGCACATATAGGAAAAACATCCCAGCGTATATATTATTGCTGGCATTGGCAGTTAAACGTGAAATGCTGCAAAACTGTCACATCAGAACTATTCATTATGATATAGTATTCTTTAAGAGATGGAAGGGATGATTAGAAAGTGGACAGAAATAAATGAATACATAATTCTAAAATAACTTGTGAGCTCCTTATCCCTAGTCTGGACCGTTTTACGCTCAGTTGAAGGGTAACAAAACAAAGAGGATCTAACTGCTCCACTTTGGATAAGGATGTCTTCTGCTTTTACAGAGGGAGACACCATTTGTAAGGGACTTCCTCACGTCCTTGCGTGGAGATGGGGCCACAGCATGCAGGGACAGGCTGTTTCTGAGGCAGCACAGTGACTTAGGGTGGAGGGGCTTTCATAATTAGTAAGAATGTAGAAGTGATTTAAAGATTTGAAGATTGTTCCATCTAGAATATGCTGCCTAGAAGTGAAGGATGGTATGAAAAATATAGTTTTTCATAAAGCCAACATGTAATCAGTTTGATAGTTGACACTATTTCAATATATTGTATTTCATGTGCTTTATCGCTCTTTTCCTTTGCAACAAATCTCGAAGAAACAAGGTTTGCAAGACAGCTATGGGAAGAGCTTGGGGACAGTAAGACTGAAGAAACACTCTGAGAGAATGAGATGGTCTGATTTCTTGACAAGAAAGCTTAGGCACGTCGCTGGGGTAGGGAAGGGGGAGCTTCCATGTAACATGCGAGTTTGGGGTAAGCAAATACACCCGCATATACCTGGTAGGCCAGTGGCAGTCCTCTTTTACCTGTCCTCTTTACTGCTGTCAGTGGTACAGTACTAACAGCAAGTTCAAACCCTTCCTTAGATGGTCTCTGTTGAGGCTGTAACTACCTGTACGTTCACTGGCTGTTTTCCTGCAAGCTGTTCTCTCCATTTTTGCACAGCTTCATATTCTCAGTCTCAGTACAGTCTCTATTGTTTAACTGAAATCAACTTCCTCTAAAACCTGGAATTTCCTTTCTTAAATATTTACAAACTCGTTCAGTAAACATGATGTATTTTTCAGCTTAACATGATATCATCACATTCTAATTTAAAGCTGAAAAGAGCTATAAAACCCAATAAAGAACACATTGCTGTGATACAAATATTTAACAGTAATGATCTACAAAAATGGACTTTACTATTGAACTATTTAAATGGATCTCGTGGACATGTAAGAATATATTAGATTTGATGTTCCACTTAGTGATATATTACACGGAGACTCATACACGACTAGCTTTGAATTGCCATCTTCTTGCATTTTGCTGGCATAGTTTTACCATCATTAAACATGTTGTCTCCTTGTCTCACAGTATTACTAGAACGTAAGAACTCTGGAAACACACCAACTCACACTTCCTGAGATATTGTTGAAAGCTAATATACAGGCTAAGCAGAAATATATGCAACAATATCTAAATATAAGCCATTGCCTGATAAGAAACACTCAGTTCCTTTGGAAGCACCAGGCTTCAACTCTGATATGTGTGGGATCGCGAAATATTGGATCCTCCTCATCATAGCTCGTTAGCTCAAGTTCAGAAGCACTAGGGCACCTGCAGCTTTCAGCATCATGCAGGGGGTGAGGATCAGAGTTAAATGAGGACTCAGTCAAGTAGGCTATTAATAATGTCAGACATATGTCATGTACTTCGTCATCACAGTGCTCTCTTACTTGTTCTGCAGTAACAGGTAATCAAATGATCGTGCTGGGTCACACTAAAGGTTCATTTCGTGCAGACTCAGTTTTCAAAGGCTGTTATGCTATCACAACAGCTGGAGTCAGAGATCACTAGAAAGAGGAAAACTAGCAAAATTACGTGTATGGGGAATAAGTGACAGAAGTTAAGCTACAAACTTAGAAGTTTATAGTTACTTTTCGTTGTTAGATGTGTGTTGCTTCTTGGTCAGAACACAAACAAGTACTTTGGCTTTTTTGTACCCCAAATTCCTTGCAACTCATGGGGAGCATTCATAGTTCTGCTTGCTTAAAACATCACAGTACCCACCCTAGAGACTCAGCTTTTTGCTGTCCATTCTCCAGCATATGAAGTCTGAACTTACTTGTTAGCTTGATGCTGGAATTCTTAACCTGTGGAGAAGATGTATCCCCTTGAGCTGAGCAGGATACCCATGGCTTCTCGGTGTGCGTCTCTTACCCTACCGGGTGCTATCTACTGGTTTTTGGGGGGTTTTTTGGTTGGTTGGTTGGTTGGTTGGTTTGTTGTTTGTTTTTTAAAAAACTATCTCAACTAGGACATGCATTTTAGTAGAAAGTCCTACCAATGGGTAACTTTCTTGTATTCCAAAAGGCTTTTCTAAATTCAAGAGTGACCTGCTTTATTCTGATAACAGAAAAAATCTCTATCATCTTCATATTACTTTAGAAGGTAAAGATTGCTACTATTAATGAAACAAAATATTTAAAAATCTATTGGAATACTAATTGCACTGAGTACCTTCCGATAAAATGTCTGTCTTCTCCTCTGCTGTGTGTGAATATATATCATAATATTTTAGACCTTTATTTTGTATCTTGCCCTAATAAAAAAACAACTTTCCAATGCAGCTATAGTTGAGCGTATCCATAATTTAAGGACAAAGCATATAAGTATTCCTAATGACGTCCAAAGCAAGTTTGGTGAACCCATGAAAATTAAGAAAAAAGAAAAATCAGACATATTGCAGTGTGAAAACAAATCGCCAATGACCTTAACACTACTTTTTAGTGTTATCAAACAATAAAATATAGAATGTTCAGACTAGGTCTCGTTAATGTTTCCAGGCCCAGATTAGAATAAATCTAATGTAAAGATTTTCTTTTTCCTTCTGGTGCTTCTTAATTTCTCTGGAGGAGTTTGCTTTTCAATAAAAGCGTGTTAAGTATTTGAGTTAAATAATGTAAAAGTAGGATGCTTTTTTTAAAAAAAAGCTTGAAGGCAAAAAGCTTTCAAACAAAAAATTCCTTCTTTTGCTGCAGATTTCTTCAGATTGCTTTCAGTATTTCCTGAAAGAGGCATTGCTGAGACAAATCATTTGCAGAAACACGTTGACTTCTTCCATTTAATTTAATATAATGCAGAAGAAATTTGAATGGCAAAACCTGACTCTAAAATAAAAGGGTTAGCATCCCATCCAGATTGTCTGGAGATGGATGTAGATACTTGGTGCTTATTATGATCCGTTAAACAGCAGTAGCTTATTCAGTACACTGCTATCCCTTGGATGCACTGACCTTCTCACATATTGTTCAAAGACTGCATACAAAACGGCCTTCCATGAAAACCTGAAATGATACATTCAAAACACTGCAGAGCAGTGAGATACAGCTTTAGAAAAGAACCAGAAAAACATTGCATAATGAATACACTAATGCTTTAAAAAGACCTACTTTATTACTAGTACCGAGACTTAAGATTTGGCTGCGAGTTTATTACCTCAATGCGTTTGCAAGACAGCCATCTAGTGAGTTTTTCCTGCGTCTAGTTGGCATTATTACTTGAAATTACTCTATGGGTGTTCCCCCATGGCATCTCAGAATGAACTACTTAGGATCACCAAGGTGATTGCGCTGTCTCTGCACTTCACTGTGAGCTGGTAAATAACTAAAGCTAATTTCATATACCAACAGCATACAGCACAAATCTTGAATTTCACCAGCTACACTGAAACTGCATTCGGTCCTCCAGCTATTTTAAATCAAATCAGTTACGAAGGAGAATTACTGGAAATTAAATCCAGCTACAACTCCAGGAGCACCACAAAAAGGCATTTTATTAAATTTAGGGTTATGATAACCAGTTTGCTCCACTGTGGTCAGTGCCTTTAAAAACACATAGGGGAGAAGAAACATAAAAACCAGTATTAACTAGGTGAAAGATGTAAAGTAAGCTGGTTCTATGGGCCTAATTGCACTTATATGGGGATATGTAAGGGATGACTCAGCAAAGGCTCAGAGATGATGCATCGGATTTTATCAAGCTGGTCTGAAAGAGAATGAAGAATATACCAGCAAGAACTAGGTAGTCCATTGCATACTGTTTGAATGCATTTTTAACAAGCATGGATGCACAATAGTTCTGACAACAGCTTCAAAGAATATATGTATGCGTCTTACAACGTCAAGTAAGAAGTCCTGATAATGACCATAGCACTGTTTGCTGTTACAATTGACTTTTGTCTAGATAATAGTAAATAGTAAATTGAACCCTTCCAGCTGTAAACAACAGTAAAATGTTTGCAAAGATCAAGGGAAGCAAGCATCACTGATAGCCCTCTGCCTTGCTTACAGATGAACTCCTGAAAGAAACACCTTTCCCACTGAATTCCACTTCTGTTATGGAGCCGTTTTACTTCCAAGGCTGGTTAAATGTTCATCGTGGCGAAATAAAACAGAAGAAATCCTTGAGTATGTTTGGAGATAACTTTGAAACAGAGGTAGGGGAGTCTAATTTTTCTGAAAGAGAGGAATATTTTTAAGGCTACAGATAGTAAGTGCCTACTGTTCAGACTGAGTGAATCCAGGCCTGGGAACAATATGTAGCCAGCAAAGTTACGCACCCCTACAGAACAACTCAGTCTTAGCCTGCCCTGCCCGTCGGCAATGCCTGTCTTCGTCCATTGATTTGACTAGCTTAGGGCAGGGGCTTCCTAGCTCAGATACTTCCATTCACAGGATCAACCTGAACCTTACTTCCATTCATTTCCTTTGGGATTAAAACAGCTCGCTCTCTCCACCCCCCTACCCCCCCGTATTTCCCAAATCAGAAACACCAGTGTGATGCAAATGCTACTGACAAGTGTGTGTGTTTGGCTTTCCTATATGTTTGAACAGCATTCTTGGTGCCAAGTCTAATCTGGGTGTGTAAATACACTTTTTTCCTTTCCCCTCAATCTCCATAAAGTGGAAACAAGGAAAACTGGACAGCACCAGAGAGGCTGGGCTGTGCTAAAGCATTGCACTTCTCAGTTTAGTCAAACACAGTCTAGCTTCGGTGTAAATGAAGCTGTCACCATTTGATATCTGTGCTGTATGCACGATAGTTTACAAAACCTATTCTTTCCCTGGGTTACTTGGAGTCACACTCTGAAGAATCCAATACATTTGACAGCAAAGTGACAGAGAGTGTGGGACTCTCAGGAAGAACACAGAAAGGGCAGATAATAAGAAAAATACGGTCCGGTCTGCAGCTTTTTTAATATTAATGGAAGAATCTTTTCTACTTCAACAGGCTCTTGACAGGGCCCAGAGTTCATGAGGAGGAAGTGCCTGTTCCAAGAACAGAAGCAGGAAGGATATAGATGCAAAGCTGAGAGTGGGAGGAGGCAGAAGGAATAGATAAGTGAGGATGCAGAGGAGCATAAGGAGTGGCAGGTGTGATCAGTTCCCTTTTTATCAGTAGGAATCAATATGAGAATACCAAACGTAATGTGAATTTTAATGTCTGTAAAAATAACGTCATCTTCTATGAACATTTTTCTGTAAAAATAGAATGTTTTAAATGCTGTAGGAAGATGAATAAGTACACTTTGGTCACTGGGATGAATCCGTTACTTTTCTTCCCTGTTTCTTTTTTTTTTTTTTTAAAGGTTATAGCTTATGGATCAGGAACAACTGAGAAAAGTAAAAAGAATTCAGATATCTGGATCTGGCAGCTGGTACGTGACAATTCACACTTGTTAACCAATGAGTTCATGTTTCAGTTCAGAGCAGACTGAACAGTAGCAAAGCCTTCTAGCAACAGAAATTAAAATGATTAGCTTCCTTCTCATAGAAAAGATCATCAACAGGCACCACCCTTCAGCTTTAAACTATGGTGAAAAATAACTGTAAACTACTGCCACCCTAAGACTAGTCTTATCTTGTATGTTGAGGACAGAGATACTGGCATGCTTTGTCAGGTCTTGGTGGGGATTTTAATATACCCTACCTAGGCTATAGCCTGTAAATACATCAGAATGCCTCTGAGTGATAAAAAAGTGTCACCTCTTACTTCTGCCTTGAAGCATTTGTCCTCATACTGAAGTCAAACTAGAATCAGGTAGCCTAAGCTAATAAAAATCTAACTGAGAACTTGTCTATACCAAAGCACAGCGGTAGGTGATCCAGATGCCCTCCATTCAACTGGCTTCTAGGAAACACTCGCAGCGCAAGGGAAAACGCAGAGAAAAGCTAGTTTTCATTTACACAAGTCGCCTAGCTTGGGAGGCAGATATTTCTACCAGTTTCTGTTCTGTTGAAATTCACAGCGACTATCAAATAGTAATTAAAGACATAATAATCTTGAAAGACATTTGTTTACACTGCAGCTTACAACAGCCTATGCAATCAAGCCCTTGCTTGCTGGCAAGAACCTGGCTCCTCTGCCTGACATGATAATGACGAGTCCATTCCAGTGTGGATGGACTCCTATTAGCGATTTCTGTCAGCTCCCTGCTGACTTGTGAACTGCTTTTCAAGACTTAAAAAGATACTAGAAATCAGAAAAGTAGAAGAGGAGCTTGAAGTACTGCAGGAGGTTATCTCTGTAATTTCCAGAGCTGTACCAACTTGGAGGCTGCTAGGTTAGATTGGTAGCAGTGTACCCCCAAGAGTCAGGCAATGGGTTGCTGCTTTATGATGGGGAACAATGAACCATGAAGCATGTTTTTATTGATGCTAATAGTGTCAGACAGGGAAGATCAGCTGAATACGTAGCTAGGTCTTATGAAACAGAGGAGGTTTGAAGTGCTCTTTCAGTGGGAAAGATTTCCATACTTATCTGCAGCATTTTCTTTCTGCTAGTGATAGGATGTGGAAAATTAAAAGCTGGTTATCTGTTCTTTCCCTTCAGGAGGGCACATCTACTGTTACCATGGATGGTAAAACCCTGACCCTATCTGCTGGCGACAGCCTGCTTGTCCGTGCCCAGTCTACGTGAGTAGAGATGAACAGTGGTTCAATGTGTGATTTCCCAGCTTCCAACAACATAAATTCTGTGTATTTGGTCCACACCAGGCTGGGCATCAGCTGGTGCAGAAACACAACGTCTGTGAATGCAGGATTTGCAATAGCCTCTGTTATTCCTCAGGGCAGAAGTGTCTTCAGGAGGAAACAAAGCCAGACATTCATTCTAGTTCACCTCTTACGATTAAAGGTGGGGAAAACAAAAAAGATAAGCACCACCGAGAAAAAGCAGCATGCAAAAGACCATGCATAAAACTAGGGGGCACGAATACCCCAATCGGCAATCACAGCAGATACTCTAAGCTTCAGACCAGGCTTAATCAACATCAATGCAGCAGATTTGGGGTTCAGACTAAGAACACAGCTCTCTTCCTGGAGTAGGATGCATATGGCTGTTTCGTAATCATGACCCATGTGATATATATAAAGGAAAAAACAGTGAAAATAGTTTCCAGAGAGAATGGAAAGGGAAAGTACTTGCCAACTCTTGTTGAAGAGTGCTATAAGCTGATAAAGTGCCCACCATGAAGATGATGAAGGATGATGTATACTCACGGGTAATGCAATGCAGCAAATTATAGGCACATGATAAAAATGGCCTTTTTTCCTACAGGAAAAATCTAATAAGTAGTAGTGCTGACATTTGCACCTTTTGTACAGCACTGAAAACATTTGCTGAAAGAGCTGAAACCATCCAGCTGTGCACAGAAGTGTTCTCTGCACCTGTGATTCCAACACAAAGCCACCTCCTCTCTTCACCATTACTTCCACCACTTCTGTGAAATCACTTGTCTTAAATTAATTCCCAGTCCTGCAGTCCAATCAATGAGCTTGTTTTCAAAATCATGGCATGATGCACGTGCAGAGATCTGCCAGCACAGTTCATACTGGATTAAGACATTTATCAGATCTGTACAGCAGGCACTTTTTATCATATGCGTCACTGTTGCACACTGCTTGATCTCTGGCCATCTACTTGGTGGATAAGGGAAGAGCAACTGACATCATCTACCTGGACTTGTGGAAAGCATATGACACAGTCCGCATGATGTCCTCGTCTCTAAATTGGAGAGATGGATTTGATGGATGGACCACTCAGTGGATAAGGAATTGGCTGGATGGTCGCACTCAAAGACTTGCGGTCAACGGCTCAATGTTCAAGTGAAGACCAGTGACGAGTGG
>NW_008795317.1:4321314-4326103 GCF_000699145.1 Aptenodytes forsteri | reverse complement strand
AGAGGGTAGATTTAGATTAGATACAAGGAAGAAATTTTTCACTATGAGGGTGGTGAGGCACTGGAACAGGTTGCCCAGAGAAGTTGTGGATGCTCCATCCCTGGAAGTGTTCAAGGCCAGGTTGGATGGGGCTTTGAACAACCTGGTCTAGTGGAAGGTGTCCCTGCCCATGGCAGGGGGGTTGGAACTAGATGGTCTTTAAGGTCCCTTCCAACCCAAACCATTCTGTGATTCTATGATCTCTGCAACTGGCACAGAAACAGCTAATACAAAAGTGATGACCACAAGAAAAATACTGTTGAGTTCGTAGATACTTATTTCGTTAAAATTATATATGTACTGAGATGATTCTGTTCCAATTCTTACATCACTGAGATCAGAATAGATGGCTTCCCCCTTGGTTCATCCATAAGTAAATATGCATTCTTCCCCACCATGTCATGATGTTTGGCTTATATTAGTGATGGTGAAGAGTAATTCCTGAAATATCACAAGATATACCAATATAGAAAGAGAACAAGTGTAATCAGAACAGAACCTGTTTGTTTTCCCCTACTTTTCAGTAGCATCAATGTTTTAGTTTTTGGTTCGAGTGTGTGGTTCCCCCCAATACACGTTGGATCATCTCTCTTTCTATTTTTCCAGGTACTGCTGGAAGAGAGCAGAAGAATGTGTTGCGCTCTGCATTGCTCAGGATCCGAAACGCAAGCAGCCTTATACCTAGCTCCTGTGCCAGTTGACTTTGATGATAACTAAGTTTTAACCTACTTGTCTTATCTTAATGATCTTTTAGTCAGAATGCCTGGAAATTTGAATAGTCTAACACAATAATTACACTGAATTAAGTGGAGTCAAGTGCTGTGCCCAATTAAAACTTTTTTTCCCCAAGTCATTAAAGTTTCAGGAAAATCTACAATCAGTATTTTTTAAAAAAACAAACAGAACAATAGTTCTTATCTGAAAGGAAGTGAGAACAGATCCAAGTAGCAGGATTTCTTATATAATAATATACATGATATTATCTAGAATAAGATAAAGTCTTTTCAAAAGCAAGTCTGCCGCAAGATGTAGAAAAGGAGATAGGACAGATACTGTTACACCTACTTAGGTAACAGTCTTCATTTCTTTGTCTCAGTTTTGTCATTTGTAATAAATTGGGTATAACGTTAGTTACCCAGCCCACAGTAGGGGAGCTTTAATCAGCAGTAGCTCACAGATCTTCTGAGATATTTGGCTAAAATGCCCTTTAAAAAACAAAACCAACCATCTGCTGCGCTGCTCGAGGATCTCAGTGCTTTGTGAAAGAGAGGAAGGTGCATTAGTAAAGGGGGAAGCAGGACCTGCAACAACATCAGGCGTTACTTAGATCACCACTGTACTTTGGGTAACTTATTTTCAGTTTACCAAATCCAACAATGCAGTATCAATCCCAGTTATCAGTAACATGGTACACATACTGTACTGGATGCTGTCTATGCACTGCACTGTCAAGAACATAGCACAGCAATATGACTAACACAGGAGCATCCAGGTCATGGATGTTCCTGTGCAGCAGAAATCTCAAGTCAAAGTAGCCTAAGAAGTGTGTTAGGGGACAAGGGAGCAGAAAAATTATTATAATCAGTTTCTACTAAATGCTGCTTCTTTTTGAACAATGAGGTTTCTTACAGAAATAACAAATGTCAAATTATCTTTTCCTGCTTTTATTCCAGGAACTCTCCAGAGGGGTTTTTTTGTTTGTTTTGGTCTTTTTGATTGGGTGTTTTTTGTGGTTTTTGTTCTTTTTTTTAAACACATAGTCCTTCACATTAACATCAGAAAACAGGTTGCTTAAATGTTTGCTATTATGTGTCTGAGAAAGCAAAAAGTTACCATTTCTTGATTTTTTTGTAATTCTAATTAAGTTCAGAAATATTTCTTTAATATACCTATCACCTACAAAGCTCATTAAACTGAGATGTCATATGTGTTTTATTCAAGTGTTTATTCTTCTGATGAGAAAGATTCAGATGGCTTGGCTTTAATCTATAACGTATTTAAGTTCACTAGCTTTTCTAGTAAAGCATACAGCAGAACTTTGCTACGTTCTCCTAATAACAGGGGACATAATTTGAGAAATTGAGCCCCATCCTTAAGGCTATTATGGGTGTGGGTTATCATGCATGAAAAGGAGGTATAACACTCCCTTTGAACAAGGGAGTCATTTATCTGATTATCACTGGTATTGGTGTGTCTGTGTGTCTGCAGAATTGCCTACTCCCTGAGTGAACATCTATGGCTGAGGGATCTAGGGTACCAAAGTGTTATATTTTCAGTCCACCGGTTTGGGGGTAAGCACTGCAGTGCTACTTATGGATTTACTTCACATCACAGAAATGTTTCTATATTTTACACTGAACGATAAGTGGATAAAGCATAGCAACACATAGAACAGCGTCCAGAATAATCAACAGCTCTTCATCCATCCAGAGGCACTGTGAGCTACAGAAATTTCAGAATAAAAATTAAGGCACCTCTGGATTAGATACCTCTTAGCTTTAGAGACATAAGGATTTAAAATAAAGCCTCCACTCAAACTATATTTGTGATGAAGTCCTATTATGACAACTTGTGATTGAACACCTGAATTCTACCAAAGTCCTGTGCTAGGTGCCTCAAATCAGAGCAAGAACCAGACCGGGAGCATTAAGCCAGAGCTCAGTCACCTGCCGTTCTGCCACTGCCCATGCTCAGAAACCAGGGCTGAGTAGGTCGTCAGTTAACTTCTTTTGAGGAGCTGCTGTCATCTAAAAATTAGGTAAGAGGTGTCCAGTCCCATAAGTATGCCTAAGAATCAGGATCAAACCAGTGTGAGAAGATTTCTAAAAAGGCCTAGATACCAAGTACTGGGAGAAGAGAATGTCATGTTCTAGTGTCTCTTTTGAGAATTGTTTCAGTTGTTCTGTTCCTCCCTGTCGTCCCCCCCCGGCCCCGCAAGTCAATAGTTATTTGGTAGCCAGAGCACAAATGAGAGCAGAGAGAGAACTTGTCATTTACTCCTTCCAAGGTGCTTAACCACTGTGATTTAGAAACCTGCAACTTCTCTTTTTCCAAATCTTCAAATAGTTCCAGAGGGCTCCCGATCAGTCAGAGAATCTTTTTCAGGTGCTTTATTCTTCCTCTGTATTATATATATTGTAAACTGTCCCAACAATGGTACTTCTATAATTAAATGCACCCACGCTCCTCTGCCTACGAGGAGGTTGGCCAGATGCAAGTTTGGTTCCTGGAGTCCTTTTAGCTGTTAGGCACTGTTTCTGTGTACGTGTGGTCAGCTCAGTAGATACTTTGGCACCAGAGTTGTTGGGACCACCACAGTCTGGGGACTCCAAAGCTGATCTTGCCTCATAAAGAAGGATTTCAGGCTCAGGTCAGTGGCAAAGGCTTAGTTAGGCATGTTGTCTGCAAAGGGCCCTAATGCACCCCTGTTGACGTGCATGTCCATGACAACACACCAGCACAAAACCATGTCCTATGCATATACGTGACTTTTTCTTTACAGCTCTTTCTATACAAGGTGCACCTGCACCCTGATTTGGGCAGCCATTTTCCATCTGAATCGTACAGATATTGTGTCACCTCATATTTAATACGCTTATTACATTTTGGCAGGATTGTGCTAACCTCATTATTACAGTCTTGCATAGACAGTCCATCTGTTGCTCACTGTTTCTCCAAGACTCAAAAGCAAAGCCTTTATACATATATACATTCTGAGCAACATTACAATAAAGCCTACACAGACCAGAAGCCATACCTGCACCATACTTCATAAATGAATTATTACCTTAAACACATGCAGGATTGTCCAGAACCACAAGCTGGGTTCGACTTGAAAGCTTAGAAAGGAGTTTGAGTCTACCTACAGGCATCCACAGAGAGTTATTCCAAGCCTGAATCTCACCTATCCTGGAAGTCAGCAGGAGCTTTCCCCTTCACTTCAAATGGGAAAGGGTGATGTGGCCCAGTCCTGCCAGTTGTTGAGTAAAGTATCAAGAGAACCTGTGGCTGTCCAGTGCCTTTAAAATGTTTAATCCTAATGAGAAAACTGGTAAGTTTTGTGGAGAGAAAGATAAAATGCTCCTTTTTAGCTATTGATATATTTTTATTTCTATTATAGCATTTAAATGGTATAATGAGTGATATAAGCATTATTATAATACTTCAAATTGAGCAAATAACTTGCACCTTACAATCAGTCTTTCAGTCCATGTAAATTAGCAATATAGATCAAAAATCTTTAAAGTAATAAGTGTCTCCTATTGCCACTAGGCTAGACAGGTCTGACCTGATAGGGTGCTTATGGTCTTATTTTGAGCTATGCTGACTTACATGAATTACGGAAATAAATTGATAGTGTCTCACTATATTCCTCCTTATTAAGTGTTGAAATATGAGATAATAACAAAAATATGTTGACTAGCAAGGTTACATTATACATCAGCACCAGTTCAAAACTAGTATTGCTTTAAGTAATCATAATACTTAAAAAAATAAATAGTGCTGGTACCGTAAATAAAGCTTAAGTCTTCACCAGCTGTTTCTACAATATTGAAATAAGACCTATAAAAAGCAACTTTATGCAAAACATGTATGTTTGTGGTTCTGAGACAACTACAAGAGGAAAACAATGACCCTCACAGGTCACGTAGTAAAGATATCACAGATCAACAACAGAGCTCAACGTTGTCCAATTTTTTTTTTTTTTTAAATAAGCAGAACAGTTTAAGGAAAGGTAATGTTCTAACGC
>NW_008795317.1:4252610-4321159 GCF_000699145.1 Aptenodytes forsteri | reverse complement strand
AAGTAATCATAATACTTAAAAAAATAAATAGTGCTGGTACCGTAAATAAAGCTTAAGTCTTCACCAGCTGTTTCTACAATATTGAAATAAGACCTATAAAAAGCAACTTTATGCAAAACATGTATGTTTGTGGTTCTGAGACAACTACAAGAGGAAAACAATGACCCTCACAGGTCACGTAGTAAAGATATCACAGATCAACAACAGAGCTCAACGTTGTCCAATTTTTTTTTTTTTTTAAATAACGCAGAACAGTTAAGGCAAGGTAATGATCTAACGCTAACTATATTTCATCTTGCAATGCATAAATTGACAGCTTGTAAAAGTCAAGAGAGGAACTCTTCTTCCTCCATGCTTGCTTTATTTTTAGATCTTGTTTGTTCCTTTGAAGTAACAAACCCTACCAGAGGCAGAAAACTAGACTAGGTGGATCAGTAAACTAGTAAAATCAGGTGTGTTGTAGTAAACTCTTTCCTCAAAATCACACAGCATTTACTCACACCTGTAAAACAATCTTATCTTGTTGCGTGAAGATAATAACTGTTCTCATTCTGTTGTTAAAAACATTCATTGTACTCTGATTTCAGCTCTCCAGCCACATTTATTTTATAGAACAGATGCACAGAAAGCAACCCTCCCACCATAATTGCATATAAGTAAAGGAAGAAAAATTACTTAAGCTATTTAACAAATTCCTACAAAAAACAGCTTGTGTTCATAATGCAGACATTTCAGGGCTTTGGGGTTTCTTTTTATTTATTTTATTTTCAGTTAATAATCCAGAGCGCACTTGAACAAACACTTTAGGTTAACGAAGGTCATCACCTCCTGGTCTGTTTCTGATCGAATACACAAGTACTTGTAGAGCTACTCTTCAACATCAAAGTATGCAGAACAATAGCTGGTTGGACCCAAAGTAAAACTGTTGATTTTAAAGTAATAATGAAGACGACAAAGTTAATATCTGCCCTGCAGCTCAGAGTAAATACCTGACCTAGAGGTCCTAGCACTATCTGGTACAGAAAGATCTTATGCTGGATCCAGTCAGCGCTATTTTCAGCGATTGTCCAGAAAGTGTGGAAGTGCATAAAAACTCTCCCTTTTCTGTTACTGGAATTTTGATTGAAGCTTGAAAGCTAGGGTAGTACACACACACACACGCACGAAGTCAGACAGTTTGTATTCAGCACCTTTCCAGAAACAAGCCTTGAAATGGCGAAGTCATTAGGCAAATCAGTTCCAACGCACACATCAGATTCCCTTCTGCAGACAGCTCTCCGTTTTGGGGTCTGCAAATCGTAGAACAATTCTTTCTAAATTGCTGTTGCTCTAGGTTAAATACATCTCCAAGACCTTTGGCCCGGTAATTTATTGTAAGTTGCATCAGAACCACACGCTGCAAGATTTGAACACTGCTTTGTATTTTTAGAGTTGCTAAGTAGGTGCATGTACATAGACATTACACAGCTAAATAAAAAATTATGTCCCTGGTTTGGGAGATAAATTACGCTGAAGTTGGGGCAAAATTATTTGGGTTCTAAAAACACTACATTATATAATCTTATAAGCCACTGAGAAAGATGTCATGGCTATGACAAAATAAAACTAAGCATAAGCACATTTGGAGCTTTAGTGAGGAATTGGGGTACATCTTTATTATGTCAGAGAAAAATAGGACTTCTGCAGTGTTGTACAACTATAGCAAAAAATATTTAAAGATGTTTTAATGTTTTTCTCCTTGAAGGAAACTAGTTTGCTTAGAAAGCAATACTAAAGCACGTAGGTGATGAAGCTTGTACTTCACTCATAGCAGACTTAAACTCTTCTGTATGGTAAGTTGCCCATAAGTTCAAACCGTATGCTTTATGGTTTGAAAATAAATTTGACAATCCCATCGAGTAAAGCAACTAAACATGTGCCAATGTGTAGAACTGAAGCTTGAAAGTTTCAGCATACAATTTCCAAACACTACTGGGGGTTGATCCTGAAATACAGTCACTGCACCTTACCTAGCTTTTTGGTATCTCTCCCTTCCTCCAAAAACCCCAGGGCAGCATCTGGACTCCATGCAGAAGGCAGATTTGGGCACCTCCAAATAGGCTCCACAATAACCGCTGTGCTGAGCGGAGAACTGCACGCACAACACACAGCTGTCCACGGCTGAACCGCAAGGAAATGCCTAGAGCGTCATTTAAATGCCACCTTGCCACGCTCCGCTCTCAGGGTGCTGCAGAGAACCACCTCCAGTGAGGAGCCACAGGGCCCTGTACTTCTTCCAAGAGCTGAGCAAAGCTCATTCCCTTCTTGCAAATCACAGCCAGAGATCTATAACCTCATTTTACCCAATAGTCCCAGGAAAAGAGCAATCTTGCAAACAGCAGAAGCCCCAGGAACAGCTCCCATCTCTGCACGGGAGAAGGAAGTCAAACTCAAATCTTTGCTGTCCTGCAGGAACATCCCCGTCACAGGCTCTGCTGTTAGGGGCATTTCCACCCCCTCTTGGTACAGCTCCGCAGTATTGCAGCAAGATCAACTGAGCCATGCAGGAAGCATCACAGTATTGCGAGTGAGCTAGAAGAAAATTCCTACTCCCCAAATGGAGTTGCAGAAAACATTACTCTAGAAAATAAAAGCAAGTACTGACAGAAAGCACGCATTGTTACAGAGCCATTGTTCCAGTGGCAATTATTTGCCTGAACACATTTGTGATCTGAGCTGTCTATAGCATCTTGCCACACATTACAAAAGGAAGGTGAAAAACACATTTTGATTTGGGAAAAAAAATCATCAGCAGATTGTCGAACCACAAATAGATCAGCTTTGTTTATGACAACCTGAGAAAAATGTTAACAGTTACTGATTGCTTCCTGATATTGGTGACTAACAACCCACATGGTTCAAACCCTATATGCTTTATTACCAAGTGGCAAATAAATATTCAATGCACAGGTCCCCTCATCAGACAGTATCTTGTTATTCTTTTCAGGAGCAGAATGATAAACACTGAACGAAACTGAGTAAAAGCTTCACAGAATGACAAGAATTAATTTCATTTTTCTATCCACCAAAAACTACTAGATTAGCTTTACTTTTAAACCCAGATAGGAAACTGTGTGTGAGCACTGGAATCAGGAATCAGATTGCCTTATCCCATCAGACTAGACTTTAAAATGAAAATTAGCCAACTCTGGCATCTATTTCCAATATGGATGACAGTGTTCAGTTGTCTAAAGCTATTTCTTCCATCTTTTGGATATAAGCTAGGCAATTTACACCCAATTCTTCACTGAAAGCAATTTGCCCCTACTTATATCTTTGCCATTTTAGATGCAGCTGCCCTGATTTATGCCAGTGTGTTAACAGAATCAGGCTGCTACATTACAATCATGCAAATGTTGCTTTGCTGTGTTCTGCATCCCCCAATATACCATTGCATAGTTGCATAGGGTTTATTTATTTTGTATATACACACACACATATATATACACACACAAACACACCTATATATGCCTTGTGAGTATTTTTATGCAGTAATTAGTTGTATCTTGCCCATACTGGTGAAATTTGTGCCAAGCATACCGTGTGTGCTTGGCGCTTTGCAACACGACTAGCCCATTATTGGCAGTCAGAGAGACAGAGATTGATACTAAAGGTCATTTTTATTTATGTCAGACACAGGATGTTTCAGAAGCTTTTATGGAGCAGCTACATCTGTGCTCCCTGTGGGTTGGATCCGCTCCATACATACTGCTGGAGGACAGAAAAAGCAGATCGTACAAGAGGGAAGAACTATCCTGGGCTTCATCAGAAGCCGACTACACTAAATGCTCCACCTAACCCAGCCTTTTCACAGCATCCCAGGCAGCGGGGCTGTGCAGCTCACAGACATTCCTCATGGAGGGCTGAAGGTTGTTTTTTATTATCAGTTTTAATCTGATAGAAAGGTTTGATGGCATTTATTTCCTCTATAGCAAAATTAACTCTACTTGCAAAGCTTCCTCCCCCTCAGAGGGAAATAAGATGTAGGCTCGGAAGCCCAAATCTGCAATGATATTTAAGTGCTTGAGGAACTGTGCCAGAGTGTCTGGCAGGGGAAGCTAAACAGACTCAATTTTAAAAAGGAGTATAGTGAATGGAGAGATAGACTGAAAGCTCAGGAGAATGAAGTACTCCTTTTATCTACTATGGGGGGAGCTGTTAAGTGGCAAAGCAAACTTCTTCTCTATTCTTGCTCATCTGTGTGCTTTAACCCACCATTGGTGCCATCTCCACTTGTATTTGAGACTGGCCGTTGCTGCAGCTGGCACCAAGTTAGTCACAGATGCTATTTCCATGACATCAACATCAGTGCAGTGGGAGCTGGACAGAGATAAATACAGTTTGTATAATCACATGAACAGTCATCTTCAAGTTTCTTGCCCTGCAGGACTAATAAAAACACTCTGTAAAAGGTACTAATATTCATCTTGCTTAAAAACAAGACACATAGAAACAGCAGAAAATGTTTTGAAAACCTGTGTTACTGATTATTTTATACAGCCTCTGTATTTTGTCATTAAACTCTTATGGAAAACCATAATTACTTCTTAACATTTTGCATTGAACCCATTTTATTAATTTCCTCATGTGTCTATATTGTGACAAATGCTATTCCCAGCTGTATTTGTGTAAATATGTAGCTAATGGAAGTACGCTGATCTCACAGCACTGCAACAGAGGACAATTTGGCTCTCTATCTACATAGGCATTATAGCTAAAGCCTGACACAATGATGGAACTGCATCAGCACATAAAGGCTGCTTAACACAAGGTACACTCCAATATGACATCTCTAATCTGCAGGTTATAACTTCACTCTAATAGTGTACCTTATTCAAGATAAAAGAACAAAACATTTGGTGCTTTAACACCCTTATTACAGCTGAGTTAGTCCTTACCGAAATGCTAGAAAAACAGACTTTACTAGCTACATTCTGTTGAAAAGGAACAGCTTCCAGATGTCAATGTTAACATCCAGATACATGGAGAAGACAGCACTGGAGAGCAATAAGAACATCTCAAAAAAAAAAAAAAAAAAAAATCAGTTAACTAACTTCTTTCTCATTATTTTGAAATTTAACTAAAAATTAAGCGTAGTCCAAAGCAATCTCTAAAATTAGCTTGTTAATCATCTAAACGAAAAGAGTTATAAATTGAAACTGAAAGACCATTCGTATTTTCCATTTTTTAGACTGATCCTTCCCTAGCAAACATTACACCTGCTCAGAGCAGACTCTACAGTAGAGCAATGGAAAGCATTCAAATGCCAATAATGTCTCCCATATTTGTACTCCTAAAAGCTCAGCATACAGAAGTCTTTTAAATAAAGAAGGGGGTTAATCTGAAAATATTTTAGGGGAGTAGGAGCTAAAAGAGATTTCTTCAATTCATTGTATTCCTTTCTCAAATAAATGCACACTATTAGAATCTGACATTCATTTGTCTGATTTGAAGAAGTAAGGTTAGGAAACATGCTAGAAGAAGCAAGTAGTGGTTCTTGTGCATGTGTTTTAAAGGCACGCAAAACCCCTTTCATTCTAGTGCCTGATGTGTTTAGGGAAATAATAGACATAATTTAACTTATCTGCCATAAGGTCTTCACTGAAGAGGTTCATGCTGTGAGGATTTCCATGGCAACTACTTAAAGTAACATATAGCGTTCATTTTTTAAATTGAGAGCCCAGGGACGTGATTGGCTACAGTAATAATACCACGTAAACCACCTAAACAGAGATCTTTTGTTCAGGGCCAAGTAAACTAACTTTCCTTTTCCTGCATGGGAACCAACTTCAGAATCATTCACTAAGTTAAAAAAAACTTACGTTTTCTATCAAATTTTTTACAAGAAACAATAATGCATTTACAGATACACATATAGCTGAAATAAGGAGTTCCTTAAATTACCTAGTATACAGTACATCAGGTAGCCTATAGAAAGTCTACATGAAGAAGATTATACCAGGGTCAACTCAAAGAGGCACAAAAACAGATTTTGTGGAACATTTCCAAGTCTACTGAATTTCACCTGCAAAGAGATTCCAAAGAGATGACAAGTGCTCAACGGTCATTAAAATATTTTAAAAATAAGTACTCACCAGTATATTGAAGCTGCTACAACAAATTGAAGTTCTGGCATGATATAGCAGTAAAAAGGGGAACCTAAATTAATAAGCATTGCTCCAGAGTGAAGAAGAAGAAGAAACAATCTGATACCTGCCTCAAGAAACACAAAGATGGAGCAGCCAGTTCCTTTATACCTGTTTCCCTTCCCTCCAGGTGTGGTCTTGATTTTACCAGGCACGACTTAGGGGCAGGGATTAAGCACACTCTGCCAATCCCAACCTGCAGACTCTCTAGAGATCACAACCAGCCAGCAGAGACACAATCCAAGGTTAATTTATAAAGGGATGGGCTGATAGGGAACAAGTCCTAAAACCACTTGGCCCCAACTAACTCCTCTCAGCCCTGGTCTTCATGGTGATTGCTTGATGCAGCTGAATGTGTTCATCTCACAGAGCCGATGGTTGATACCTTTACTCATCAGCTAGTCATACTTTAAAAGCTCTCCTTCTGCAATATAGTGCAGTTGATATAGATCATTAAAGCCAGGTTGAAAAATACAGTTTAGTTTTATGCAATCATCTGAAAAGGAGAATTTTATATCAACTCAAGTAAAGCTTCACAGAATACCTAGTTTTTCTGTTCTCTCTGATTCTCACATCTATTTCAGTCCTCCATTAAAACTGCATAACATTAATTTATTCAGGAAAGCTTAATAGTCATCCTGTTGGAAGTTTTCTCCATTAAGTTGATATTACTGTCACTTCATGGAAGGCCTGAACAGATGTCCTTTTTTTCCTATAAGGGTTATTATTCAGAGCTATGCTCACAGAGGCAGTTTCTTACAGTAAAAGTGCCTGGAAATAAATGTTCTCTGTGATATACCATCTCATATTCTTATCCTCTGACTGGTCAAACAATGACAAAACCGTATTGTTCATTTTAAAAGACACTTAAGGACTCATTCATGAAAGACATAATAGTGGTGGAGAAACATATCAAGGAAGAGCAATGAGTCAGACTGTCAGCAGCCACATCAGCTGGAGGAAGCCACATACATCCAGGCTGCACATGAACCCCCTGAACAATTCTAATCTGCCTATTTTTAGCACTGAAAAATACTTCGACTTTTACTCTCTTGGGAAAAAGGAAGACGGCAAGGTTTAAAGGGACTTGTCCCGGGATTGCAGTGATAGGCAGCAGAGCCTTTGCTATGGGTGCCCTTCAAATGGGACGAAGGAAAATATGAGCTGAGCTAGAGAAGAACAAAGGCAGAGTTAATGCACAAATTCCTATACTTGCTCATCAGCTAGTGTCCTGAAAGCAGAGACTGGGCACAGAAACAACTCCGTTGACAGAGCTGAGCGGGGAGGGGATATTTACTCTTGCTGCCCCCCACAGCTAATGTCACTGCCTCTCAACCTGGGCACTGGAGAATGGCATATCCTCCTTGTCTTTATTTGTTCCCACTGAGTTCATCAAGTGCTTTTCTTCACCAGGGATTAAAATATTGAGTTCCTGAATAGGCTACGTGTAGGTTTTTTACTGCATTCACTACCACATACAGCTACAAAGCATGTAGATAAGACATAGTGTGGTCCTGTGTGGCTTGGATAGACATTGCTATTGCTGCATGCTCGAGGAGTTTTTCCTTAGGATTCCCTGTCCTCTGGGAGAAAGCTAACTCCCTCTCTGCTTAGGCTTGTGCTATTGCTGGAGACCAGGAAGGAAAAGAAATGCTGCACAGAAGGCACATCCCGCTATATTTGAGTGATCAATAAAGCAGATAATGATGTAAGGGTCCCATGCTCAGCAAGGCACTGTAAAAACTTAGATTGAGAATCTGTTTCCCTGAGGCTTGTAGGCTAAACAGCAAGCTAGAGAAAGGGAGCTACACAACAAGCAGAGAAAGGCATCTGACAAAAGCCTCATTAGCCCTCCATTTCCTTCACCCACAGCATATGTTTGTTTCTTCTCAGAGCTGGCATTTCCGAAGGTCTCTATGTTCAGTATTTATCCTAAGTATCCAGCAGTGAGAAACAATGACTGCATAGTCCTCTGAGTTAAAGAGTTACTGTGTTAAAACTTTGCTTCTCTAATCACTCTATGTTGTGAAAATTCAGGTGCCCGGCTGAGAAAAAGACATCTAGAGTAGAACAGAAATGACTAAGAAAAAGATTCCTGCCACTTTAATTGCTTTTGTACCGAAATATTACCTCTTGATGTGTAAACATCAAATTAGCAATATTCTCAGGGTGAGCAGTAATACAGCAATCAAATAGTTCCTTCCAGCTGTATAGCAACAACTATGTGCTCTCCTGTCCTACCGTCTTTTCCTCAGTATTTGGTGCACTGCGCATTGAGTATACTTAAAAATATCCCTATGCTGTAGACACTTAAATTCCAATTATACTATCCCTTTGTACTAACTTCATAACTTTGAAGCTTATCAGCACTTGTATTTCCATTTTATAGAGAGAACTGTATGCCATGGCTGGCGGCAGTGACATGAGAGTCAGTGAGCCAAAATGTTACTTCAAGACCTGTGTTTATACACTGATGGCTCTCTCACACATTCCACTGGAATCTGCTACAGGGAATTTGAGATCCAGCATTATCCAAAACAGTTCCAAAATAATCCTAATATTTCTTAGCATTAAAAAATAACTTTTATGTAATTTTCTTTTTTTACCCATATTTCTACTTTTATCAGATCAGTTTCTGCAATATTACTGTCCTGTCCTACCTCACACCTTAATATCTTTCATAATCTCAGTATGTACTTCATCAGCAGTTTAGACATTGTCTAGGGGATCTTTATTCCCATTGCAAAAAGGAAACTACTCACATTTTGGAACTGTGAGCATGGCACAAGTTTACTCAGTAAATTGTCTTGGATTACCCTGTGATTCAGGATGCATCTCTGTTGCTGAACAGGCAAGTGCTGGAAGCGAGACTGAGAGCTGTTCCCAGTCTCATCCCACAGCTCTGTTCTGGGGCGTTCCAGCTAGTGCGCTTCAAAATTAGGGAGTACTTTGAGAGAAAAGCACTCCTAAGGACCAGTCCCTGCAGGATGAATGAGGTTACAGGTTTGTCTCCCTCCAGCCTTTGCAATCCTCTGGCATTACCCCACCATAGTTTACATTCTCCATCACTCCTGGCACACCCTCATACCACATCCCAGACCATAAAACATGCGGCACAAGCTCAAGTGCACCATGTCCTCTCAGTAAATACACTGTATCTTTTAGGAACTTCTCATCTAGACCATCTTGTTTTCAAGTCAAAACAAGCTTGCATTATTATTATCCTCAGCTCATTTCCTACTTCCCCCAGAACGACAGATCTATACATTTATCCTCTGTGACGTATAAATTTACCTGACTATAGGTATAGCCACGTTTGAATGAATATTTACAATGAAAATGTTGTTTCAGTGAATGCTAGGAATGTGTTCTCTGTTCTCTGAGTTCAATCAGCAAAAATTTAATGGATGTCAACAGAGTCAGTCGGGATTTTCATCTGTATAAATAGGAGTGGGATCTGACAGCCATACAAATTACATCTGTTCCATTGCAGCCATCTGTAACTCAATCTCCAAAATATTAATCAAGTTTATCTGACATGATTTTTCCTCCATCATCAGCTCATGCTGCTTATTGCTTCTTGGTCTGTTACCCTTATACACTAGATTTTTATTCCCCTTAATATTTATGCCTTTACTTTAGGAGACATTGAGTTAGATTTATTGGACAACATTTTTAGTGATCAATACCACATTACCTTCTCTTTAATAGTTCTATACATATCATCTCTTTGCTATATGGCTCTCTGTGGTCTGGTCTGTCTTTGCACTGCTAACCTAACACAATATATTTAGGCTTAGCAGTACATTTCAGTATTATAACTCCCTATACACTCAAAGACTAGTAGGTCAAGCACCATCTTGATTTTTATGCCAATTTCTTAGAGTTTCATTTCATTAGCCTGAGTTCTCAGGCCTTCCTCTGAAGTAAGGTTACATGTCATTTTTCTCAACAATGACAAGGGCTAGAGTACTTCCCCCCCCGCCTTTAATAAAAGCTTTGATTTCTTTAAGCAGTTCATTTCTGCTGGAATTCAGAAAAAGACTACCTGTTTTGAGATCTGACAGAAATGGCTATACTATAAAGTCTTTTCGAAAAGCTGTTGATACTTAAGTTTTTCTATGGTAAAGTACTGCAGTTGCACTATCACATCATTTGACCTTACTGTCTTCTCCAGGGGTGACTGGCTGTCCCACTTTCTTTGGTGCATTTGTTCATCTGTACTTTATATTATTTTTTCCTAGAATTAATAAACCATATAAACATAAGAATCAGAACATATGTGTCTAGAGCTCTCCCGCTCTCATATCGCACTATATCAAAACACTTCTATAGTGCAATCTTGGCTACTGAATCCACTTAAATAAATACGGGATTGTTTCACCAGAATTTAAATTTGCAACTTCCAGATATTATGTAATTTTGAAAAACCTCCATTGAGCTTCCTGAAATATCTTCTTTCCAAGTCTTGTTAGATCTCATTAACTATTCTAAAGAATATTTCAATAGAAGCAAAGAAAACAATCCAGGTGGTTTATATTTTTAATAAATATCTTTGACTTCCCTCTGGTTTGACCAGGAACAGTCCACCTTGTTTTATCTTTGGGTTTTACTGATGCTACGTGTGGTATATGGAAATCTCTGTTTTTCTTAAAGAATCTTTTTATATCTTATTAGTCTTCTCATTACCCAGCATAGAACAGTGTACCAAAACAGTAATTTGTCTACAAAAACACATCTAGTGTAAAAGTCTACAATTGCTTGAATGAGTTAACAACGACTAACATTGGGTCGAGCCAATCTAATTTCCTTCTAGAAACATGGCAAATAAAGCAGAAATACTAAGGCCCTAGACACTGGCTCACACAGAAGAGAAGCAAATCAAGAAAGTATTGTCTAGGTGAAAATACTCTCAGTTGAACTTCAAGCGATACTTAAAACTAGTTGAATAAAATACTGCAGAGAATTGTTAGCCATTGACTGGTAAAATGGTCTTGCATTCAATGCTGTATAGTCACAGTAATCTGGATGATGCAATAGACAGCATATGGATTTAAAACACATACAATCCCAAACCAGGTAGAATTGCAGTATCCTAGAGGGCAGGCTTAGAATTCAAAACTTTCTTGATACATTTGTAGAAAATTCTAAAAACAATGGAGTGAAATTCAGTGGGGACAACCATAATGCACATAAGCACAAACAAATCAACTGCATAAAAACATGGGCAACAACTTGCTATGCGAATGTTCTCCTGGAAAACATTTGGAGGTTATTGTGGATCACAAGATGAAAATGAATAGTCAGCAGGGCATTAGAAATGAAAGAACAGACTGTATTGAGATGCACAAACAAACTCCTGAAGGAAGTCCTTCCAGTCTATGGGGGACTCACAAGGCTGCATGTAAAGTCTTGCTTCCAGTTGTGAGTACCACGCCTCAGAAGGGAGGTAGGCAATACATAGTTACACCACGCCCACCCCCCTAACAACCACCCTGCAAAAAAGTCAAAGTCTAGGTTTTTTGATTAATATGCAACTTCTGAATACTTTCTCCACTAAGATGGAAGACACACTTGTTCATGAGTCTTCATATAAAGTTTATGTGTTAGACTTCTCAAAGCAAAGCACCTTCCAAAGATTCCCACAATATCTTATGCTTTTTTTAAAACCCCAAATTGTATTTTCAGATTTTAAAAATTTGTCTGTATCAGTTTTGGAGGGGAAAAAAAAATTAATTAGACACAGGCTAATTCTCCACATGAATGTTGATTTTAAGTATGGCTGATAAAATCTGAAAGGCTGAGATTGGTAAAGCAGTGTCTCTGTATGAGGTGCTTATCCTTTTTGTCATTCTTCAAATGGAGACTTCAAATTAGAAGTATTTGACCTATTCATCCCCTGATACAGATACCAAGGAAGTCATAACAGGCAAGAAGAGAGCTGTTTCTACCCTACATTACCAAGCAAAAGTCAAGAATCTTAAATGAAAACGACCTCAAAGTGGCCAAAGGACAGCTAGTGTCAAATCTCAGTAAAAGTTGTCTACTTCTGGCATTGTAGCTCAAGAGGACATAAATTACTGCTTCATTCCTCAGCGGGCAATTTAACCTTCTTTTCAAAGGAATTCTAAAACCTTTTAAACTCCAGACAAGACTCTTTACATTTTGCCACTGTTCTGCAAATATTAATGGTGCCTAGATTTTAAAATATTTTTAGGCCTGTTATTTTGACATACACCAAGATGTAAATTATCTAATTTTGGCCTCACTATTTGGCCCAACTTTTTATTAAAGTAAACCTAAAGTAATATGAAGTAAAGTTAGGGGAATTGGTACTGATTTCAATAACAGGAAGTTGTATCAGAATATATTTCCTAAACAAAGGACACTTTTACAAATGTTTTGTTGTATCTAGTACATTGTCTGTTATCTCAGATGGAACCAGTTGCCTTCTGCAAAAATTTAAGAGTTTACCCCTTAACAGTCAATATTGCTACTGTCAGATATTAAAAAAATCCTAATCACAAAACTGATTTAAAAATCGTATGTTATAAAAATAAAAAAGTATTTAAGATTTCCATTTTTACTCATCTACTTTAAGGTTTAACTCATCTCATTTACTAACTTTACAGTATTATCTCAAGAGCTAGAGACATCTAGGAAGCAGGAAATATGTTGGGATTTATCCCTCCCTCCCTCCCTCATTGCCAAGTATTATATGACTGAAGAAGAGCTAGCAATCCTGCTTATCAGAATTAAGATGACAAACTGGGTGTCTACGGTCCAAGACCGTAATCCAGACAAGCTGTTGCTCCTTCCCTTTCCTCATATTTATAACAGCATCTGTTCCCTCAATCTTCATAGCGAGTAGCAAAGTTGAAGAAATGCGGCAATTTCCCCTTTTTTTACTCATCTGCATGGCCTCTTGCCTAACTACCTGCCTGCCACTCAGTACACATAGCATGTGAAGCCCATTTTGACAAGACATGAGCCACGACCTTGTTATTTTTGATGGAAGGAAGAGAAAGAATTTTCAAATGGCAGTGAGGGGGGGATGATTACAGAAGGCACTCTTTGTAACTGCTGCCAGCTTTGCAGAACTTGGCTTAGTAAAAGAAAGACAAGTGCATGAAACATGTTTCATCATTGAGCTCTCTTGCCTTTTCCTTATCAGTAATTAGCATGAGTAGCAGAATGTGTGCACTTCCTCAATGGAAGTAATTACTGTGTAGAGGGCCAGAAGTTTTCAAACCAAAGCTTTAAAGACATCAAAATGACATAGGCCTTCTGCAGGATTTCCAGAGGGACAATTTTTTCCTCTCTCATTCAAAAAAAATTCGTAATCATAAAATATTTTTGTTACCACAGTCTCTACTGATAAAAGACAGCATAATAGTGACTAGGCATCCTTCAAGTCTGGACCAAAATTCCTGTACTGTCATGATGAACTATCACAGAAACAACAGATATCCAGCACTGCTGTCCAGATCTTAAAGAATTTTGCTGTCACTGATGAGTTAGGCTTTCCAACTTCACTCCTGTCTTTCGCAAATCAGCTTTTCTTTTCAGACAGGAAAAGACTGCAGTCCTGGAAGGAAGAAAATAGGAAATTTGTAACAGGCAAGAAATGGAAAACAACTCTAAGTTTATGTTAAAGGCAAAACACTTCCCCTCCCCTGATTAAATACAGTAACTCTGCCTTCTCTCAACAGACCTGCTTCTTCAAGTCACACAAACGCTCTTCAGTCTCCGGCAGAAAAGTAAAAGAGATCACTGAGGTCCGTGTGAGACAGGTCTTACCTTTCACAGGACTACAGGAGACACTGAAGTACACCAAACAGTCCTGTGTTCATGCTTGTCACTCATTTGTGAAAGGTAACCAGAAACATTTTTAGTGGGAATAGTTCATGATACTCAAGGTCGAACAGAAGAAAAAGAACAAACACAGACTGAAGATAATGTGTGAAGAAGGGAATAAAAAAAAGGTAACAGTGATGAAGAAGGAAGGACAAAAATACCCCACTGAAAATAATGAAATCCCCGTAACAGTGGCTCTCAGAAGAGGCTTTTCTACTGGTTCCTACAGGGTTGAAAGGCGTAACGCTGAAGAGAGCAATTATTACTGGTAAATATGGAAGAATATCATACTGCCATAACTATGAATAGATGTTCCCTTTCCAGTAACTTAAAAAGTGCAGCTAAACGTTTAAGAGATATGTAAGTTTCCAAGCCCTAGACACTAGCGTGGGATGCCCTAGTGGCATCCTAGCAGGTAAGTGACAGAGCTATTTTGGAAGCCACATTCAGCATGTACCCAAATTAACAGCGTCATAGAGAGCACACTTCCTCTACAGTGTTCTAGGGAAGCTTCAGAAACTGAAAAGATACAAAACTGCAGCCAAATATATCTGCTATTTTAAAATAGTCTAAGACTAAAGAGTCTTCTTAAAGCCATAGAAACAGTTGTTCAACATCATGTGCCAGAGAAACATGCTAATAAATCCAGCATTTCACCTGTGGCTCAGGATCACAGGTTTGGGTGATGAAAGACTGGTTTTGATAATGTGTTTTGTGTTCAGCAAGGAATGGTAAAGCAAGAGGACTTGTGGTTCAGCCTGGTGGAGAATGGGATGGGTGTGCTTTGCCCCCAGAGTATGTGGGCTACACTCTGAAAGAGCTTCAGATACAAGGTCTATCAATATTGTCATTGGACACGACTCACTGATTTCATCTTGGTGGTGGTCTCTATCATCATAACAAAACAGTTTTTGAAAAGGGCCAAAGAAAGCTAGGTACTTCATTCCCATGGAGGTCTTTGGGGAAAGAATCTCAGTATCATTGAACAAAGATCAGATTAAAACAGATCAAGAATTTTCCCATATTTGTAAGTGGGAACTGTTTGTGGAATGGTCATGGCAGACAATGGAGTTTGTGGGGCAGGGTCTCTGGCTTCAGAATACAATTAATTTATAAGTATCATTTGAGACAATGATGAGTACAAAATTATTCATCTGCCTCCTCATGGATGACCAGGCAAGTTATTTTTTTTCACTGTGTGTAATGAAATCAGTTAACTGGAAACTGAGTGATTCACACGTTATACAGAAAACTTTATCACATAGTTTACCACTAATTTTTTCCCCTCATTCCTCTACAAAGAATTTGACAAGGCTAGACTTAGTGGATTCTGTGGCTTTTAGCTCTGTTCATGAAAAAGGTGTATGGATCAGATCTTCTGTACATTCACCCAGCACTTTCTATTGATATTTCCCAGGTAACATCAACAGCTACATGAATTCTTAGCCTTTGTGCACCTCTGTGTAATGCTAAACCGGGCACATTCCAAAGCTCTGCAAAGGTCTCCTTAACTCCATTTGTTTTCTGGAAGGGACTCGTTCCATTAATCACATAGACAGATAGGCTCATATTTTGTACTATTGTCCTACCTGACACTGCTTTCATAGCAAGACAGTCATTATTGCTAATGTCCAGGGAATAGTGGGTATGCCAGGACTTCTGTAACGTCCAAGTGTCTACCTGAAAAAAAGCATGCTCGTGAAAGAATCCCTGTCTGCTCTATGAGTTCCTTTCCTGAGATCCTTCCAGCCTTTTTCTTTCAGCTGATGTCTGAAAAGAAATTAAATTAATGTTCTGGATATCTGGCCACATCATTTCTGAAAATGCTTCTTCCTGAAAGCACTGTATGCTTGCAGCACTCATTAGAATGTGCCTGCATAAAAGTGTGCGTGTATAGTCCCTACCTTATATCTTAGTCAACCTATCTGACTCAAATTTTGCCATCTCAGAAGGTGATGGTTACCTCCTGTTGGAGAATCTGGGGACTCCAAGTGCATAATAATGGAGGTACAATTTAGGACAGGTCAGACAGATGCTTTATTAACTATGAACACTGGGACAGCATCTCTCCCTCTGCTCCCTGTTTCTCTGCCAAGCATTTGCAGAGACCCAACCTATATAATGTTTCAGAAAAAATGAAAGAGGTGAGGAAAAACAATCGTTTCAATGTTAACAAAGTCTGGGAGGCTTTGTTAACATCCCTGGGAGAGATGAACTCCTTAAGTAGCTTGCTAGCTGCCACACTCTTAAGGAATCAAACAGTAAATAACATGACAATATGGAGACATGGCTCTTGGTGGAGCCTATAGCAGTGGCACACCCCATATTATTTTAGCTCAGAAGTGGGGAGTTGGAAACAATCACAGACTGTTAGCTTTTAGTCAAAAGGAATGTTCTTTTAGGAAAGGTAATTTCTTAGCCAGACCTCTCAATCTTAAATATTAATAATTTTACCACCACATTCCTTTTCCCCTCAGTGTCATAGACTGTAAGTTATCTCAGTGTGTGGAGCATATTTTGTAGGTGTTGGAAGTTACTGTTCTGGATTCCAAGCACACAGTAGCTGTTCCTTCAGCAAGAATTACTACCAATGGACTTTAACTTGCATACGACATGCTGCAGTGGATTTCCTATACTGTCCTGTAAAGACACTCTATACTTTCTGAGTGGGCAGAAAGAGTTCCCTCCTAAGAGAGTAAAACCAGCTGAGAGGAGATAAGAGTACACCACAGATAACATTCCCAAACTTGCAAAAGAATGACTGCTTAAACAGCCAGATTTCAGAAAAACCCAGGGACCTTGAGAACAGGACTTTAAAAATAAATCTTCAGACTTACCTACAATACATGACAGTTTTACAGTATCCCATAAAAGATGTCCTTCCTTTCAATGAGAAGTAAAGTTTATAGGGAGAAAGCATATCTTTTATTAGAGCAACACAGATAAACTCTGCTTACTCTTCAAAGTCTCCCACTCAAGGTCATGATTTCCTGTTCTCAGACTAAATGTAGGGTCCTTCTTTCAGTTCCTTCTGTCCACATTCGTCTCCCTCTATATCTGACTAGTCACGCTCATAAACTACCAGGTGTGCCAAGTACACCTCTTGCCTGGGGCCCATGTCATATGCCTGTGACCTTAGAACATCATTTTACTGGGGGCAACAGTGGAGGCCATGCTGGCATGCCATTGCTTCTAATGGCACATCGGAGGCAGAACACACCATGACATAACCCCATGCAAGATGAGAGACAGGCAAACTTGCATGTCAGGAGGAATCCCAGGTAGCTGATCACAGGAGGGCAGCAGCCCATTACATCCTTCACAATGCCGGTAGCACACAAATAAGAGGTAGCTGATCACAGGAGGGCAGCAGCCCATGACATCCTTCACAACGCCGGTAGCACACAAATAAGAGATGAGGATCCTCAGCACCATCCATTTTGATCTACTGTTCCACTCCTGTGTACTGAATTACAAATGTAGACAGAGCCCAAGGGAACTAATTAGTTCCCTCCAGAAGAGAGCCGGGGAGTGAACTAACATATCCACAAGTTTGCATAATCAGGGAACCAGGAACCAGGTCAGGAAGCTGTGTTATATGACAGCGTAGGTATACCCATCGTCATCTCTTTTTGCAATGATACCCGCTGGTCCTGTAAGGAAACAGCAACTTACAGCTGTTGGTAACACCAAGGTAACACCATTTGTTTAAAAGAACAGACGATGTACTACATTCTCTCTCTTTCTTTCTTTCCTACCCCTGCTACATCAATAAAAAAGGCATAAAAATTTAGTCAGATCTCTGATAGCTATGCATGGGATACAAAGGCACAAATGACACTGCAGCAAAGGAGGAGTAAGGCATTACAGATGTGGGATTTCTTAGGAAAAAAAAGCTAAAAGTAGACAGAAACCAGTTTGATTTAGATCCTTCCATGAGAAGAACATTTAAAAACTGTCAATTGAATGTTAGTAATATTGTAAATTGGAAGCAAAATCCCAGTAAAAATTATGGCTGGACCCAAGCATGGTGGGAGTCCCCATTGTGTTGCCACTGGAAGTCTGGTGAGCAAAGCTGTCAAGAACAAATTATTAATCCCATATGCAATTGACATTGTTTTATTTAATCTGGCAGTATACCAGTGTATAACCAGAACAATCTCGGTCCTTATGTATTTTTGTTGCCTGTCCACCTGGTATACAGGTCCAAGAAGACATATCACCTTCCCTGCAAGCTTTGTTTCTCCTGGATCTTCAGACAATCATGTTTACAACAGTAATGTAACTATCTCTATCTTACAACTACTGTTATAAGCAACAGTGTTGTGCATTAATATTTATATTACACAATAACATTGTATTGAACCAGATTAACTTATACATCTTCACTACTGTTTAAAGGGTTTTAAAACTTTATACTCATGTGGTAGTTGTTTTCTCCATGGTACCAAAGTTTCAATTACTACACACAGAGAAAGCTAATTTCTGGAGAGCTAACACCACTAATTTGTTCCTTGCTACTGCTAATTTCTTCCTTACCACTAATTTCTTCCTTATCTTTCTACAGTCTAGCGCCCATAAGAGCACCCTAATGTAGGAAAACACTGTACCTCTTCTCCCCAAATGTCATTTTATTTGCTTTGCTGCCTAATAAACATGATTATTACATTATTCTTCAAGTTGATACATTTATCACACATTTACATTTTTTAAATACTTAGCTTTTTAGAAAGAGAAGCATGTAATCTACAAACTGTAAAAGCCTGATGTATGCTGAATATAAAGGCTCTGGAAAGATAAATTACAATAATGAATAATCCTCAATATAAACACATAAAACCCCACTAATAAGAACTGTAAACACTATTGAAGTATGAACTGAAGTAGTCATATATAATTATCGTATATATGACAGGCAGAGACAGTCATGTCATGCATTCTTAGAAAAAAGTGATCATTTCTACTTGTTCTCAGGCCAAAGAGGGAACTGGCTTCTGAATTTGAGGCTTTTCCAAGGCCAAGTGATTTTTTTTTTTTCCCCTATCAAGCACTGAAGGTCCTTTTTAGATTTAGCCTTACTTCTAGATGAAATCCAATCACACAAACATAAAGGCACAGAAATAAGTTTAATGTGAGGGAAGTTAACTAAACAATTAGATACCTGGCAGCCTCTGTTTGATAATTATATCAAAGTATTTGATCAACTTGTAGTGAAGTGTTTCATAAAACCTCAGAGGAGAGGTGAAGGACTCAGAGTTTGCCTCCACAAAATGGCAGGCATTCTTGTGAAATATTTACGCCAAATTTTCAGCAAAACTAGTGGGAGTTAAGGACTCCCACCAGCTCCCGGAAAAGCTCAGCATCTTGCAGTAAACCATAAATGAGCAAGAGGATAAAATATCTTCCTTATACTGTATTTCAGTGCTTTTAGATCAGAATTAAATACAGGCATACCGGCTAGATAGAAAAAGAAACACGTTACCTCTGCCAGTGGTATGAAGACTGTCGGTTTGGCAGCTTCCAAGAGTATAATTTTGTACATGGACTTTTATCAAGAAAGTTTCCTATTCTAGATCAACAGTGGAAGCAGTACACAGAAATACATGTAGTTGCCAGCATCTCTGCACTTTCTTATCCGTGTGATTCATCTCTCAAAATAGAAGATATTTTATGCCTGTGAGATCCTCGGACTTTCTGCTCTGAATTTTCAGCTAGGATGCCAAATACAATTAGCGTCAAACATATGATGGCTGTTTCTAAGACCATGAAGTTCTGGTCAACTGATCACTAACTTTTAGCCAATCCTTTTCACTGAAGTTGTTGGGCCTTTTACTTCTTTCCTGAGCAGAGAAAGCTATTATCAGATTGCATAACACAGAAGTGGTCAGGACCCCCAGTAAGGTAGCACAATTTATAGGGTGCCTGTGTAGAAATAGATGTGAAGGCATGATCCCAGCCACCAACAGCTTCCAAATCTAGGGCCCTAATTCTCCTGTCTACGTTTGCATGAGTCATAGCTCATCCTGCTCTCGAGTCGGCAATTTATTTATTTGTGTAAGGTACTACATATAATACACATAAGGATACAAAAACGACAACTCACATAGGAAAAGAAGGGGAAGAAGAAAAAGCACAGATTTTTCCATGCATTTCCTTATATATTTTGAGTATCAGAAAGAAGATGAAGCGTCAACCTTCCCCATCTGCCTCTCCACCCATTATTATCTGTCTTCAGCTCCTCGGACAAATCAGGGTTGGGGGAGATTGGTTTTCAAGTGGTCAAAGTCTTCAGGGGTTTTTGTGGAGGCAATTACCCTCAAACTAAAATTCCATTGAAAGAAGCCTACAGATATTGAGCTGTTTATTTTCCATTTCTGTCGATTAAAGTATGAGCTCATTTTTTACTCTGCCTCTCTCATATTCTTAATAAACTCATGCCCTGTGGTACTGGTGACTTTTACAAATCAACTTTCAACTACTCATCAATCTTTACACAGAGCATTAATGTTTTATTGTTCTTGTTCTGGTAGTAATGATTTTTCACTTCCTCTGCTGATTTTTTTAATCAAAAGTAATTTACAGCAGTCTTCACCAAGATGAGCCTTTGCCAATTCTAAATACATCATATATGTGTTCTCTGCCACTTGGTCAAATCAGAAAATTGACTTACATGCTTTTCTGGCTTTAAGTCAAGCCATATTAGGTAATAAATAAAAAGGTCCTGTAGGAATTTCCTTAACCATTTATACATAAAGAAAAAAGGTCATTTAAGTCACTTTTTTCTGTAAAGAGTTTTTGCAGGTACTTTTATTATGCATAACTGTATGAAATAGTCTTTTAAAATAACTTATCTTATACTGCTTCCATCTGCAGTTTCATTAAAAAAAAAAAAGGTTTATTAACACATCCAGATGATTTGTCACTATTTATGAAACAATCATTTTAGAAGTTATTATGTTGATTATGAATAACTTAAAAGCTGTTCAGAATCAATATGAATCAAGGCAAGCACCTACCTGGCTTTTCATGTATGATCTATTCTACAAGAAGCAGTTCTGAAGTTCTCCAAGACTTCACTTAACAGGTGACCAGCTTTGCCAAAGATTTTCCTTATAACATTGGCATAAACCTCACTTTCAGTTCTCTGCTGTGCAATAGACATAAGACTATTTCCTTTCTAACACACTGTTTTGCGTGCTTTTAAGCTCATAAGATCCTTGGATGCTCATAGCCTTTTACTATAGGCATTGTATAGTATTTCTTATTATTTCCAGTAGGAATTATAATAAAATTATAAAAATAATACCTATTAGATCTTCTCAGCAATAATTTATAATAATTTGCTAAATGCTCAGCTAATAATTTCTAAGTCTTTTTTTACATTGCTGCAACCAAAAAGTCAGCTGGTTATACCCATCTGTGAATTTTCCATGAATGTGCTTTATAACATTGTCAATGCGTAAACATCCAGTCAATATTTGTTAACTTTTCTAATCTTAATATGAAGATTGGTGTACACTTGAAATTTTTTGTATCTTGGAAGTTTTTCAGAGCTGAAAGCAAGAAATTCTCTCGTCCCTTGGCAGAGATATTGTACAAATGTCTTTTTCTGTCCATCTCCCTGCTGTTTAAGAAATAGGCTGATGAGATCACAGACAGTAAGTGCTTCTTCCTTCAGATCCTGTTGCCAAAAAGCTTCAGTCTACAGTGTGTGTGTCTTCTGGCAGTGTGTAATCCTTGAATTTTGAACAAGCTTGACATTTATATTATATAATTAGGAGTAGCAGTTATGTTGCTATGCTGCTTTTCCTGTATGGCACAAAAATCCAATATCAAAGACTTAAAGTTCATGACACCATTATACATTCAATAGCCCATCTCTACTGAAAGATATTTTCCCCTTCTCATTTGTGTTAGATAGCTAGATAGCTATCAATTTTTATTACAGAGAATATTGCCAGATGGAGCAATGGAGGAACTGGAGTGCAAAGGTATGTGGGAGGGAAAAGGGTGCAGGGGTGAGTTTTCAGCTCACAAGGTGCAACATCAGGACACAGATTAGGCATGTGACCGAAAGCCGCATTTGAAAAAGAAAAAACAAAGTAATTAAACAAAAAATGACCAGCCTACATGATAGTTCTTTTTTGGCTATGCGCTTTTTCTGAACCACAGGTCCCTTAAAGTGCTTGATTCAACAGAAATGGAAAGCAAAGCTGCAGCCACGACAGGTTGTAAGACCTACAGATCTATATGCTGCCTCAAGCAGCAGCTGAAACCATACCGCTATCAATCATACATTAGAAACAAAGAAAATACATGCCCCATATCATTATAAATCATCATAAGGAAACATCTGGAAGAATCTGCATGAAACTATGAGGACCTTCCACCAGACATATCTAGTTGCCTGCTCTCTGGTATATTAGAATACGTTTCTTTTATTTCAAAACTCTGCACAGATTTGCTATCAGGATGGTTATACATAATACTAATATTCAAATGTCTAGTATTGTATTGAACATCCAAACACGCTAAACCGTATCACAGATGCCAGTGTCCCTTGGAAAGAAGGTTATGAGCAAGAATGTGCTTTTCCTGTATGGCACAAAAATCCAATATCAAAGACTTAAAGTTCATGACACCATTATACATTCAATAGCCCATCTCTACTGAAAGATATTTTCCCCTTCTCATTTGTGTTAGATAGCTAGATAGCTATCAATTTTTATTACAGAGAATATTGCCAGATGGAGCAATGGAGGAACTGGAGTGCAAAGGTATGTGGGAGGGAAAAGGGTGCAGGGGTGAGTTTTCAGCTCACAAGGTGCAACATCAGGACACAGATTAGGCATGTGACCGAAAGCCGCATTTGAAAAAGAAAAAACAAAGTAATTAAACAAAAAATGACCAGCCTACATGATAGTTCTTTTTTGGCTATGCGCTTTTTCTGAACCACAGGTCCCTTAAAGTGCTTGATTCAACAGAAATGGAAAGCAAAGCTGCAGCCACGACAGGTTGTAAGACCTACAGATCTATATGCTGCCTCAAGCAGCAGCTGAAACCATACCGCTATCAATCATACATTAGAAACAAAGAAAATACATGCCCCATATCATTATAAATCATCATAAGGAAACATCTGGAAGAATCTGCATGAAACTATGAGGACCTTCCACCAGACATATCTAGTTGCCTGCTCTCTGGTATATTAGAATACGTTTCTTTTATTTCAAAACTCTGCACAGATTTGCTATCAGGATGGTTATACATAATACTAATATTCAAATGTCTAGTATTGTATTGAACATCCAAACACGCTAAACCGTATCACAGATGCCAGTGTCCCTTGGAAAGAAGGTTATGAGCGATAATGTGATGTTCAGAGAGATCAGAAGAGCCCACTTCCTCTCCTATCTTGAGTACAGACATCTCATGACCAGCTAAACGTTACCCAGTCTTGTCAGCTACTAAAGAGTACCGCGCTCACACTTCACACTGTGAGGGCAATATCTATCTATTAAGCAAGAGCTCTGTGAGGCATAAATCCTGGGAGAAGAGACAGGAATGCAAATTAGCTTGTTCAAAAAGAGTCAAGAGCCAAAGGTCTCAATTATTCTTTAAAAAAGAATAGATGAAGTCCATGGTCAGTTCTTTTAAAAAACTGCTGTTATCAAAGTATTACACCAAGGTCACAGTTCAGGCAATCTCAGCTTTTAAATTCTCCCTGAATGCGGAAAAGGTAGTTCAGGCATAACCTTGATGTACAGAAAATGTATTTCTAATGAGCCCTCTGTCTGCATACAGCCCACTAAATAAAGGCATGGCTAAAAAGAATGTTTTTTTAATCAGAAAATAGGGAGTTTGCAGTATATTTGTAAAATTCAGATTATTTCACTCACTTCTACCCCTCTAATATTCTTTTTTATTTTATAGTACTGAAGAAGCTCAGCTCCTTTAGAGTGGAATTAACTGGAATTTGGTTTTGGATGGCTAAAAGTTTTTCACATAGCCAGGACTTAAAGTGAAAAAAAAGTAATTTCAAAAGCTGAGATAGAAGGATTTTATTAACATCAGCTGGCCTTTTTCATGGCACACAAGGAAAGACAGTAGGACTATCTTTAAGATAAAATAGTTAATCTAGCTTCCTTTAATGGTCTCAAAACACTAGCAGGATCTTCAATGATATTAAATGCTAGGGGAAATATACATTTTAGGGCTTGCCTGTGCATAGAAAAATTGCTTTATTCACATCCGTTAGTACTGATGCAATCACAGCACTATTGTAGACTAATTACAATATGAGAAGCAAATTAAATTATACCAGTGCAATTTCATTCAAATAATGCTTCACCAGGAATAACTGAGTTGGAAGAGAAGATTAAAAAAAGCCATACCTGGGAACAACTTTTGTGCCAGGAGAAAAATTGTGTGCAGACCAAACCTGCAGTATATGGTACTTATGAAGGCTCATCAGTGGTTATTTAACTTTTTTTTAGAGAAATAAATTGACGTAAATGCATCTGCATGAAGATCTTTGTCCTAAAAGTCACCCTCATCTTTGAGAAAGCCATCTTCAGGTCTCACTGATATGTGAAGATACTATTACAGGAAGATAATGATTTTCAGTAGGTGGTTATATACTGTCAGTATCAGAAGGATTGTTACAAGATTGTGCTTTAATATCTTCCTGCCTACCATCTATCAGTATTTGGCAGCTTAAATGCTGAAGCATGTGATTTGCAGTCTGCTGGTATCTAGAGAGACAACATTGCACAGCTAAATATATAAATATTTAGGGAAACTGAAGTAGTAACACTGAGCTTTCTGAAACTGACGTAGGGGTAACTAAAAACTAACCATCTAATAAATAATGGGAAAGAAAACTCAGGGGCACCTTATAGTTTGCTGTGATATACAGGGCCAGAAAGCTCACAGACAGATCCAGACCAGCTGAAGGCCTTGGAATAATCAAGATGAACTTCCAGAGATCCTCTGGGAGTTTCTGTGCAAAGAAACAAATGTGGGAGTGTACGAGCCACAGCCCTGAGATGTGCACAGTGCTCATTGCTCAGTAGGGTGCAAACTCACAGAGCCAAATGCTGGCAAGGGTCCTGTGCCCTAGGGACCACTTTGCATTCTGGGAATTTCAGATACTCGCTGCGCCTCACTCTTGTTTCTCCTCCCCAAAATGGGGGAAAAAAAGGAATATGGCATTTTGTCTAATGGCTCTTGTGTGATGCTCTGGTAGGAAGGACCATTTAAAAGAAGAACCTGTCAAGTCTCTTACACTGATTAGTGCTCAGAGTCTCACAGGACAGAAGAAAAGAGGCTTGAGAAGTCTGCATTAGCCAAAGTCTAATTTGGAAAGGGTAGCTAGAAAAATCAATGGAATTATGGGTGGAATGAATAGCAGAAAACAGAAAACAGACTACAACAAGCAATCAGCAAGCCAGCAGTTAGAATACCACATTATACTACCATCACCACAATGATCTGAGGAGAGACTCACCGAGGAAGTACTGAAATGATCAGAAGGGTGTACAATCCCTCCACAAACAAAGTAAATGAGGATGAAAACACAGAATTCTTTCTTTCTTGGGCACCTATAGAAAACAAAGCAAAACAAAGCAGCAGGGAACAAATAAAAAAGACGCAAAATTGCCTGTGAAAGCTGTGATGACCTCAGACTGTGGCTAGCCTCAGAGAACACCTGCTGTGCGAATTGCTTGGGCTTTTATTAAAAATTCAATTAATGTAAACAGTTGTAATAACGGAACAAAAACTAAACAGTGGTTATGTACAGCCAACCCACAGTCCAATAATCCCGTTTCCTTTCTCAAGCAAAAGCCTAATAAAAACAACAAAGTACTCAGAGCATCTGCTTGGACAGGAAGGGCTTAGGGTGTAGCAAAGCGAGACAGGACGTGCAAGTGCTCGGTCACTGCATTTGGAGAGCACGGGCTCCAAACCCACAGTCCAAAGACACACATATGAACAAAAAGCCACCTTTCACTCTGAGGGAATTGCAGTTGAAATGCAGTTGAACACAGTTGTGTGTCCTATACTCTCACAATATCTATCTGCCACAAGTATTCAGTGCATTTTGGCAGCAGGTAGGTACAGATGTCTTAGACTGCAGCAAGGGCCCAACCTCTTCTGACAGGCCCTAAACAGGAGAGGTAGGCATTGCCTCTGTACATTCATCCACACTCCCTGAATTTCTCTCCTTCTCTAAAGACACTCAGCTGAGACAGATCTTCCTGCAATGACCTCTTCTTTTGTGGTCTCTTGCAGGTAGAGCTCTGAAATAGGATGTCAGGGGAGGCATAAACATCCCAGAGGAAACTATGTCACAAGACTAAAGAACTCAGAATAAAAAAAAAAAAAGCTCACTCCCTAAAGCTCCAAGGAAAACATAAGCACCTCTTTGCCCTCTCTTCACAAAATACATGCAAACAAATCAATTGAAACCTAACCCAATTTTACTCTGGGCATTAGCACAGGAGGAGGAATGTACCAGACACAACCCAGCTAACCAACTAGACACGTCAGACATCTGTCACATTGCATGGTCCAGCAGTAGGTGTTCAGAACAGTGCAAGAGGTTTCTAGAAGTAAAATTTGTGAAGATTTCAAGCTATCCATAATTTTTTTTTTCAAAAATATAAATATTAGCTGTTGGTTGCAAAGCATAGTTGTCTAAAAAAATGATGCCCAAAATATCTTTCCAATTCATCGTCTAAACAAACTAATTCAAGGCGGAGAAGCAATTAAAACGCAAAAATAAAACAAAACAGAGACAATGTTCTTTGTGTTCACAGCCCTCAATGTTGTTTGGAGTTAAGTTTACATGGGCATATGTTGGTACGGTTGAAGGAAAAAAAGCAATCTTGTCATTAAAAGAGCGTATCAAATCATAAAGCTCACACGACTGGCAACAGCATTGCTCAATTTCTGTGTTGCCCAAAATAAAGTATTCAATAGAAAACACAGCAAGAAATCAGCCATGCCATAAAAGTGCAAGACATGAGTATTATTTTTACTTCTCACTATGGCTTCTGCCTCTATTCACTAGCTCCTTTAACTCAAAAAAGAGAGTTACACTATCTCTCATAGGATTAATAATTACATCAATCAAATTGGAGCTTAAACTCATTTTGCTAATTTAGAGGCCAAACAGGCTCATAAGGCAAAGTCTCCCCAGCACCTCCACTGGCAGTTCTGCAGGCAGAGTCTCAAGAACATCAGGGTGAATTTCATACTGCTCAGCATTGGCGCCCTTTCCAGAGCCCATAAAGCCACAACAGCTTAGTTAGGGCCTGCGGGAGGCAGCCTTTCTGCAGCCCAAAAACGGTGCTTACTGCTTCAGAGGGTTCCCAGGTCAGGAAAGAAAAGGTTGTCTCTCTGTACTCCTCCGCATCCAGGCACATACTAAGAAGAAGAAGAAAAAAAAGCCTAAGAAAGAGCCCAGACCCACTGGAGTATCATGTACTTTCTATGATATTTATATTTTTATAATTTAATTTCCTTATGCATTGCAACTATGCAGTGCATGTGATGAAACTTAAACCAACAGAAGTCAACTGTGTCACTGTCACCCCATCTCTCTCTCACAACCAAACACATTTCAATTAAGAGAACAATTTGACATTCAAAAACCTTCATTGGGATTTTTGTGCACAAAATTAATCTTATTAATTGGTGCCATGTAGGCTCTTCTGTCACTTCCTGTGTTAATTAGGGTGACCCTTTTCTTGTCAACACTGGAAGAAGGGGAATAGAAATATGACAAAATTAGCTGGTTTTTACATGTCTTAATGCTTGCTCTTCCCAACGCTCCAGAGTAATATATTTCTTCACAACTACTTCTAAGTCAGCAATATTGGAAAGAAAGAAGAATATTAGGAATATAGTAGGGCATCAATGTTACAAAATGTTCTGGGTGCCATCCCATAGATTTTTTTTTATATATTCTATAAACAAACACGTGCATGCTTTTGCAATGACTGACGAAAAACCCATAAGAATGGCATTTTGCTTCTATACTTTTCCCAAGACTAATTTTAAATGGTTGACCAGTAAAAATAAATACATGCTGAGTCTAGTTCTGAAGTTGTGGTTGCATTTCTACATCCAGGATCATGGCTTACCAATCACACATTTCAGTTGAATTGTAATTGTGCTTCATTTGGCCTGATGTTATCCAAAGATAGTTGTGAGTAAGTGGAAGAAGGTTTTTTTACATGTTTGAGAAATTCTGTGTAAGCCGTAACTTTCTTGCATGTGTGGAAGATGCATCAGGAATTACCATAGCACTTTATGTCTAGAATATAATGAGATAACAGTAGTTCAAAGAAAGTCAGAACTGCTGCACATGAAACCATCCTGTTAAACTTGATAAACCTTTGCTGGATGATGCAAACTTTTCTATTAGCAAAAAACTTCTGTAACAGTTCTGAAATGTGCCATGAAGACAAATGCTGCTGTACATTAGGCATGGGTTATGCTAAGACACCATTCAGTCTAATCTTTCTGTTGCTGTTATGTTAAATATACTACTGTTAACTCAAATTTACAGAGCAATTTCCTTTTGATGAATCTCAAAAATGTCTCAAGAATTAAATCCATACAGAAGAACTGAGCTCCAGCTATCTTAGGGGCACAGCATGGACCCTGACTGCATGCATGACATTGCATAACAAAGATAACAGAAAGCAAATTCCCACCTTTAAAACATCACAGGCAAGACACTGGAAAGACTGTAATTTATAAAGGTTCCAATGAAAGATCCTCACAAAACCGTGTCACGATTCTTAATTAGTTGACTAGAGTGAAAGATGCAAAATGAAATGGACCAGAGCACAAATGAAAATGTAGCTCTAGGAAGAAAGGGCAGGCAAATTGTTGTCTTCTAAATGCTGCTTTCCCACATGAAGGTTGGTCTGGAGGTCAAGAGCCAAGTGACATGGATGTAGTGCTGTTTACATCTGGCCAATAGCCTGAATGTTGCTTGCTCATCTCATGTGCAGCTTCATGGGTCTTTGCCAATACAGGCCCTCAGGACTCCCAGAATGGGCAGCAGAGAGAGTAAAGCATGGAGTACTCCCTGTGATAAAGAAGCCTAGGAACCTCTGTCCCCGGCTTTTCACAGCTGTTAAGCTACTAAACTAACAGGCTTTGGGGGTTCCAGACATCCTAGAGAACTGTAGAAAGGTTTTGTAAAGGTCAAATCATAATTTTCTTATTCTCTTCTTCAAAACAAAGGTGTTAATTCACATTATGTGACAAAAATCAACATGTCCAATTTTTTTTTCTATTTCAAAATGATTTGTTTCTATTTAAGAATTTCTTCTGGTTTTCTGACAGCTGTGATATAATCACAAAAAACATAATTCTTCACATTACAGATGAAATGAATAAGAAGTACTGTGATAAATACTTTGAAAATAAAGGATCCTTTTCTTATTTATTTCCTCTGACAACTCAAGAACAAGGAGATATTCCAGAAAACAACATACCTGAAATTAATGCATAAGAGTACATTATTTTACAGAGTTTTCTGACAGCTGTGATATAATCACAAAAAACATAATTCTTCACATTACAGATGAAATGAATAAGAAGTACTGTGATAAATACTTTGAAAATAAAGGATCCTTTTCTTATTTATTTCCTCTGACAACTCAAGAACAAGGAGATATTCCAGAAAACAACATACCTGAAATTAATGCATAAGAGTACATTATTTTACAAGGTACAGGCATGCCTATAAAACTCATTTCTGCTAGATACCTTCAGCTATATCTAGACTTCCTATAAACCTTAAGCCCATGCCCCAGTTTGTATTTAAATTGAACCGTTTGGAGGTAAGACCATATCCAGGCAAACAGTGTCTGCTACCCAACAGAACAAATAGAATAAAGTGAACAGCTTAGAAAGATTCCCTGGGAGTCTAATATTTTAATGGGCAAAAGGAAAAAAATATAAGTTTCATTAGTGACAATTTAAAATTTAAAAGATGTTACAACATCAAACATTTTGTTTCAGGGAACAGTCTGATACATCTGATGAGAGAGCACAAGGAGTCTTTCTCTCTTGCCTGGCTTAGATACAGAGTTCCTTCCCTGTGATACAGCTGTTCACGGCACACTTAGAAAGAAAGTACTGAACAGTCGCATACAAAGACTAGTGGACATTAATATACTTGAAAAGGAAGCTGGATGCCGAAATGCTTTGACAAATGTGACTCCGATGATTACACTGTACTTGTTGACTAATGAACACTGATCTACAGGTTTAGTATCCCAAATGAAGGAAACCACTTGTTGGTGTTGGACCAGTTCTCACTGAATTAGACCGAACAAAAGGAAGAACAAAATTAATGGGTTTAGTCTACATATGGTTTTGCTGGAGACCTAAAAACAGTACAGCCAGGTTTTGCATGCTATGACAATGTTTTATCTGAGCAAGTATTTCACTAGTCACCTCTCTCAACAGTTTGAAAAAGTCCATCATACTCACTATGACTCATAATTTGCATATAAATATACTACATCTTGAAACTTCACTGTACTTCCTCTGCAGCTTACTTCACAGACTTTTGGCCAGAAAACAGCTCAATTTACCAACTGACTGTGGACAGTAGGCTTTGAGCAACAACAACAACAACGATGATGATGATGAAGCCAGGAAAATCTCCAGAACTGCAGCAATGATTAAAATGACAACTGGACATTATACAGTTTTGATAATTCTTGACCCTGTGCTTGGCAGTGGAATTGCTTTGAGTGTCTTTTGAGCTTTTATAGGACTAGCTGGAGACCAAGCATCATATATCTATTCAGCATAATTGCTGCTGATTTCTTACTGATGATTAGTCTGTCATTTCATATGCAGTACAACCTGAAAAGAGAATACTGGATTTCCAAACAACTTCCCTGCAGTTTTAATCTATTCATGTTGCCACTGAACAGGACAGGGAGTATTGTATTTCTCGCTGTCATCACATTAGATTGGTTATTTAAAGTGGTTCATCTGCCCCACCAGTTGAATAAAATATCAATACTTCGTGCTATAAAAATAGCAGTTACGGTCTGGACTACTGCTGTGCTGCTGAACCTCCATGTCGTTGCCATGAAAGCTTTTCATTATGACAAATCTTGTCAAAATTACATACCTGACCAGTAAGATAAAAGCAGCAGTTGTATGGCATAAAACTTCAGTTTGTTCTTGATTTCTTTTCTGCTTTTTAGGCATTTTCTTCAGTATCTTCTGCATTATCTTCAATCTGAAGCAGTTGGCTGAAAGGAACACAGTCCAAAGAGCTATAAAGTGCTAATAGGCATTGTTCTTTGTTCATTGTTACATATATCACCTGCTTCTTTCCTGTTCTTCTGTTTGTTCTGACTGGCACTATGGAAAGCATTACAAAAACTGTTGGTATTGTAGTCACCTTATTCCATGCTTCAATGGCCTTTACATACCTAAACAACATGCCTGAACAGGTATGTATTGCTTTTAAAGTCCAGGGTTCACAAATAGATGCAAAAAAGAAAAAAAAAAGCTACACCTACAGAGAGACTCCTGTAACAGATGAAAATGAGAGTTCAGCAAGAAATGCAGAACAAAGACTGCAGTCTCTCAAAGCATTAATGTTATGACAGTAGAACTACTTCAGAATTGTGTTTGCATCCCTCTGCTACTCCTGATTTTTAGTTACTAAATTAAAAGGGTGCTTTTGGGTTTTGGATACAATATGGCATCATGGATACATGTGTGATTTGGATACAATAAGGCATCATGGCCCAGCATTTCAAGAAAGAAGAGCATGAGGGAATCCTTGGTTAACATTTATAGTCTTTTTCCAGCAGGTAAGACTTTGAGCAAGTCAAGTGGCCTCAGAGTTTTGAATTGGCTTCACTTAATTTTGGATGTATTCAGCTAATGCTTTGTTTGATTTTCTGGGATATTAAGGTTTCAGATGAAATCTGAGTTGCCCAGACTTGGAGTCTAGTCAGCACAAACACTGCTGTCATCACTAGAGAGAGACAGCAGCACATCCAGAGGGTGATACGTATCGTAGAGAAGTAGACCTGTCTCCTTAGACTGCTTCTCTCCACCTACTGATTACAAAGGAAATCTAGCATGACTCAATTCTTGATACCGAGACCTTAGCTAAATTGTTGATAGTAGGTAGGGTGAATAAGAGTGTAAATGTTATTACCTCTGAAGTCCCAATCTCAGAGGGACTCAGCTTTCATTTAACTGGAGTGGAAAAATCTTTTTAGAAGAGCTAAGCACTCTAAAAAATTAAAAATCTGGCCAGTGTACCATCGTAGGAACTGGAAATCTATCCAATTGTCTCTGCCCCAAATACTTTTCAATCTTTCTTTGACAAATCCAGATACAGAAAATTAAATCTGTCTCTCAGGAAGCCAATGGGAGTTTTGTAATTATCTTCAATAAAGTCAGAATTTCATTTATGAAATAGAAGTATGAGATAAAAACCAAGGTATAAGAAATAGGTTTTGAGAAGCACTTTCAATAATGTAGTTTACATGCTTGACATACATACAAAATGAAAGGCTGGTCCAAGCACAAGACATATATCAAAAGAGGCACTGAGGTATGAAGCAGAAGACAGAATAATAAAGTGAGAGCAGAGGTGACCAGATGGAGCACTGGCAGAAAAAGAGGAGCAGGGCTTTGAAGTCATGGGATCACTCCAGACTGACTCAAATACTAAGATCAGAAACTGGCTTCCCATAGTGTAAATTCTGCCTTGGTTACCAGAAAAGAAAATAAAATCAATTTTCCATGACTTGATTATCACAATCTAGAATCAAGCCAAATGTCTTAATCCAAATTTGCTTCTCTGTATCCAGTCCAGAATGAACAATGCACGAACAATGTAATGAATAGCAGATTGTGAGAAGTCAGGTCCACGTCCGTTGTTTACGTTATTACCTAATCCCTAGAAAACAGCTAAATAGCAAGACCAGGTTCTCCTAGGAAGCATATATCATGTTATGAGTTACCTTCTTTGAATCATGCAGAAAATAATCTGGGAGTGTACTTTTATTGGTATCACTAGCTAATCCAGCTATGGTTTCACAGCATTTTCCTAAAGCAGCAGTTCAGTTCTGTTAGCATTGCTTAACCTGGTATGAACTCAGTATTAACCTGCTATTAAATCAGAATTCTCATATGCTTCATTTAAGGACCACAGTGTTTTTAGATTTTTTATATGGCTGAACTCTTCTTGCCTTCATAAACATTAGAAATCATGCGTCATCTCCTCCTTTAGTGATAGTCGACACTGCAAAGTCAATGGAGCAATGTAAAATTATATCAGTTATGTAGCTGGCCAAAGTTCAAAGTTAATTTAAAATTTCTAAGTTATCATAGAGCAGGCAATAGTTGTGTGGCTGAAAGCGTTACCACAAAAAACACCAGCAGTAGGACAAATATAGTTAACTTCACCCGCTTATTCCAGATCTAAATAAGTGAACTTAATGGCTAGGAATGGTAAGAAGAACTTCAAACTTCTAGGTGTTCTTCTTCAAACGGTCATGGAAAAATAATTTAACACTGCTATTTTTTTTTGCCCGCCCCCTTTTTTTTTTTAATGACCATTGCTGCCTTAAGGGGTTGTTGCAAAATTAGTTGCTTGATAGGCTGCTAGATGGACAGTGGTACCAGATCACCAGTAATTCTTATCAGAGAGGCTTATTGTGGGTATATTCAGAATTACCATCCAGCTTCAACTTTAATTTAAAAATTCCGGAAGGAAAGGCTATGCCATATTGCTACAAAGGGCTGATCTGATCTTCTTCCAACCGAATGAAATCTACCTTATGCTGATATCATGAGATTAGAGTCAGGCCCAATGCTTTAAAAGGAGAAGGTCTTAAAAAATCCTGATTAAAGCACATTGGGTTTTTATGGTTACTTTCATACCCTGCACATGTTCAGAGCCACAGCTGAGTTCCTTAAGCCCTTCATTTGTGTGTGGAATTAGCCCCTTCCTTTTGGGTTAAAGCAATAGCGCTATAATATTTAATTTAATCTCATGATATTTTTGGTAGCCAGACACTGAGCAGAGAGGACCAAGCACTGTTTTCATTTGCTATTATCTTGTATGCTACGCAGCGGCATGAAGTACATGAACCAAAGTACAACTGATGGTATGGAATCTTCTGATATAAATTTCAAGAAGTATTTTAAACTGTTAAGAACTCCTCCCATATGCCATCCCTGTATTTTTGGCTGTTGGCTGGTACAGAGTAAGATGCAGTGGGCATTGTTCCAAAAAGTTTGGTAACCACTGGTCGGGTTTATCACAATTCTTGTACATGAGAGTTCTCCACCAAACACCTGTCCAAATGTGTTTTCCTCACTGAATGTGTTATTATTCTTAGTGTGCTAAGAATGTTTCTTCTCTGTAGTTGGGCATAACTGTGCAAAATTAAAACTCACTCAACCTATTCGGCATGAAGTAGATTTCCCGTGCCTACAGATTACTACCATACATTCTGAAACAGACTGTCACAACAGTCAATGACAGGTGCTTCAGTTATACTTAAGGATACGCCTACACTTCCTGCATTTTTTTCCCTGAGAAGGGATGAACCAGCTACGTTCACTGGCCCTGGTCAAGAAATGAGGAAATTTGCATACGTGTTTTTTTGCAACAACTTTTAATCTAAAACAATAATGGAAAATATTTCAGTCTAGCTAGCAATCTGTTTTGGAAGCGTCTTACACTTGCTTTGCCTTCTTTTGAACTGAAGCTATGAATACAAGACTCAAAAGCCAGAAAGAATAAAGACTTTTATCTGCAACACAATCCTCAGAGTTTTGAATTAATTACAAGCTTTCTACTTAACTGTGAAAGGAAGAAAGATTTCTGGGATGCAAGTTCAACTACTGTTAAAATTACATCTGTGCAAGCAGTCTGCTTCTACGACCAGGGGGTGCAGATGTGTGCTTGCGTTGCATGCAAAAATAGTTTTCAGCTAATCCACATCTGCTCATCTGTGAGCACCCTGAACCAGCCTAGCCATGTTTTACAGCAGCCAAAAAGCTGCACCGGGAGCTACTGATCCACAGAGTAAGGATAGAGAACAGGACCACTAGTTGCAGCAAAGGCAAGCTTCCACAGAGAAACAGCATCTCAGCATCTGAGATGCTAGATTTAGGGCCAAATAGCACTTTCCAGCTCCTGAGCCTGACTGCATATGAGCCAGCGGCATCTGGACTCCTTGTCATCCTGAGATTCAGATGTATACCAGTGTCACAGGGAAAAGGAACACCAGGCAATGTGACACTGCTAAGCTCAACTTATTAAGTGGACCAAGCGAGGGATAAGCTTTGGCTGGAAAAGCTTTACGCTCACACACACACACACACAAACCAAGACCCACCCCAGTTACCACTTGAGTGGGTTAGCTCAGTCTTGCCTGGAGGAAGCACGACACCCACTGAGACCAGATCCAGTGTCAGGCTCTGTTCAGCGGCTCAGCACCAACAAGTAACAGTTTCACCTTGGGTCCTCCTTCTTCTACACAGTGTCGGATGTCTGCATAGCAACGTTTCCCTTGATCTCAATTACTGGAGGGTTTTATAGCCAGGATTTGGCACAGGCTGCCAATCAAATCAGTACCCAGAGATATCACTGTCTATCTTTTCAGCAGTTTCAAATAATGTGCTTGTATAACACGTTGATGCATGGCCCATGCCAAGGCTCAATACACTCAGTTCTTGTTTGCATTTTCTTGTCAGCTATTACTCATTATACTCAACTGTGGATCAAAGCATGGTCATGAAGGTACAGTGACAACCAACCTGATCCCTTTTTCCTCTTGATCTTCCCTCTGACAGTCCCTCCTCCTCATGGAGGAATCATTCATAGAAGCAAACCAGAAAATCTGAACAAAGATGTTCCTGCAACAGAGCTCAATTCCTCCTGTCTAGGTACACCTTAAACATCCAGACACTACTCAGAGTGCCTGTGCAAACAACCAAATATCAGATGATCCACCTATTCCAAAAGCAAGTTCCTATGTGAACCCGACCGGACAATGCCTCGAGAAAGCTTTTCTAATTTGGCCCTGCTTTGAGTGGGGATTGGACCAGATGCCCTCCAGAGGTCCTTTCCAATCTATAAGGCCCTTTCCAATCTGTTTTTCTATGACCCTCTGACATGATCTCCCTTCAACACAAGCTGTTTGCTGTTGACTTTACCGCTTACATCCTTTCAATAAGAAAACCCTGAGGCAACCCTGAGGCAATTTGCGTGTACCAAGAAGAGAGACAAATCCTCAGCTGGAACAGGCATCAGGAGAGCTTTTCAACAACTCTCTCAAAGTACAGGGTAGAAGCCAGCTTTTGGAGAATATGTTTTCAGGGCACTTATTCATTGTAATAATTGAAGGTGTCGTAGATAAGAAAAATATCGGTTCTTGCTACTGGCCTAACAACCCTTTTTCTCTTTAGGGTTGCATTCAGGAGCTGTAACATGTTGATTCAATGCTGCAACTTATTGAAAAAAAGCTGTGTTGATGTAATGTAAAAACAATCCATTGATCATCCTGACACTCAACAAATAATGTCTCCTCCTTAATCTGGAAATGGTGGCTGTTGCATGTGTTACGAAATCATGCTATTGCTATTCTACAGACAGTCTTTATTGCTCAGCTTTAGGGTTTGGATTTTTTTTCTTTTCCACTGGCACATATTTCCAGCTTTCTCCTTCCAGGTGCTATTGCAACATTTCCTTTACAGGGGAATGTGGGTAGAGCCAGATGAGCTACTTACAGTGTACCAGTTCACGCGTTTGTTATTATTTACAGCTCACATGATACCAGAGAGTAAGAAAAAGTCCTTTCCCCAAAGACTAGCCAGGATAAAAAAAGCACGACCTAAAGAGACTACCAATTCAGAGCTGGGAATCCTGCTGGGATAAGAAACCAGTACTTATAGATTTCAATTCAGTAGACTACCTTTCAGCTGACTGTGCTGGCCTTCCTCATCAAATACCAGTGAGACGTTACATTGATTGAAGTACTTCTTAACAATTTTCCCTTCTTGCAAATGATCCATGTGGAGATTTTCTATTAATTAGTAATTTGTTGCTTTTTTGAGATATTAAAAAAATTACTTCTAGGAATATAAATCAGACCACAGATTCCCTGAGAAATACTTGCCATATCATTTTACTAGGTATTCACTGTTTATGCTTATTACAGCTATGCAGCTGCCATGTTATCTAATTTACACATTTTAGTCAGCAAAACCCAAATATTTTCCATGGGACATTCAGCTCGGTGGCCTGAACCACAGCTCCTTTCCATCTCTCATTACCAGGTTTCCTTCCCACGTGGAAGAAAGCACCAAGGCAAAAGTCCAGCGTACACATCTCAACCTGGAGTTCATGTTCACAACTCCAATTTAGACAGTCTCGTATCCTTTTTACCAGCATTAAATACAACTTCCAAGTCAGTTCCCTGCAACAACCACAGATTAGTCACCATTTTAAAAATAAATATTTGCCAGGAGTTGCCAGTGCAACCGTGTGAGTAGCATTAACATCACCAAAGACATTCAATTGGCTTCTAATTAGAAATGTGATTTAATGTTTTTACCACCCTTTTTTGTTTCCTTTTTAAAACATCCATATGTTTGACATTTTGTTCATAGGAATATTCACAGAAATGAATTCTGGGTCCATGGCTGAGATACATAAGGAGATTAAATTTTTTGTTTCAAGTGTAAGGCACTTTTAAAGGTTCATTTGTTGAGTCAAAGAACTAAAACAGTAATGTACATTCATAATGTAACATGTCATGCAGCTTCATTATTAATCATGAATACTAAGTACACGACTAAACGAGCTGGTAGAAAAAAAGGACTTTTCCCAGAAAAATGCTAACAAACATGAAAAACAATGAAAAAGAGATATCAGCATTTTTATAAGGAACAATTTCTGTTCCTTACCACCATACCCACCCCACCAAAAGGAAATCTAACAGCAAAAATTATTTCATAAGAAAATAAACTGGGAGATCCAGAGGAGTTGTAGTTCTAATATTTCATATTACTAGTCTCCCTCACGAATTTGTCTTCTAGGTTGCACTATGTTTTCAATGGTGCAACATAATCTTTCACATCATGAGAGAATCCAGGTATATCATGGAAGTCTGTGGTCAGAGCACATCAAGAACAATTTACTTGAGCTTGAGAGCACAGTCTTATAATCTAAGAAAAGACAACCATGATTCCCATGATGCACTGTAGCAGAATTTTGAATGAAATGTCTTATTATCAGCCAAATATTGGCATATTCAACCACTTGTATTTTTGAAGGAAAATAATAGACCCAAGTGAGATACTTATGAAAATATTTGTTTTGCCAAAAAATACTTTTTCTACAAAATAGCACTATTAACTAAAAAAAAAAAAAAAAGTACAATCAGCCCGACTATTTAGAGCAAATGGATGTAAATACAAATAGCTACATTGGTTAGGGAAATTATTTACCTATTTAACATTGCATTTGGGGTGCTACAATATTTCTATTTCTGTTGGGAAGGCTGGATTTCACAGCAGTATATTGCCCCAGCAGTACATTGGCAGAGAAAGAAGCTATACCACAGCTTCCTCTGACACTGTGCATGCAGAGTGAGTGACACACAGACCGACCGTTTAAGTAAATATTATTTAGAATCCTTTGAATTGTAGAAGCAAGATAAACATAAGCAGGGAACTTTATTAAATGGAATAGTTACCTACTTGAAAAGGATCTTTTTCTCTCACACTCCCACATACAGTTTCATTGATTTCTGTGGGATTAATTGCATGCATCTGGGTTGCAAGAACCTCTGACAGACAACCTTTGAGCAAACAGAATGGGTGCCTAAACTGCAGTTTTGCATTCAAAGCCAGTTATATCTCTGCTTGCCATCTACCATGATTATTATTATTTCTTCTGTTTACTGCATTTGAAATGTGTTTGAACAACATTGTTCTTAATAGTTCTAAAATGGTTCTTAAAATGGATTACCAAACTATTAATTCAAAGCTTTGTCATAAGTCAGTCACAGAAAATAGTGCATTCCATAATTATGCATTTCGGAGAGGCTTAGTGGAAAAAAAAAAAGGTAACTAGAAAAAAAGGCTTTTCATGGCTTCTTTCACCTTACATATCCACCTCCTTTCTCTTAATTATATTTTCCATAGTTGATCCAAAACTACAAAACTACTATGCAGGAAGAAAATTATTAGCAGACTGTCAATTCTCATATCTTGATTACTATAGTGAGTAAATTTTGATGCCCACAATCCCAGAGTTCAGGGATTATATGAAAAATTTAACAAACTTTTTTAAGTGAAGTGAGAGAGTGGAGAGGCTTGAGAATATGTTTCACGCAATTCCGCATGTTTCAGAGAGCTGAATGCTTTTCGAAAAAAAGTAATGATTTTTACTGAGCATGGAAGGTTTTTTAGAAGTGTAAGTCCATTCTGACAATTTTTTTTATGGGAGTTTGATTAGCTGTTCTTCATGCAAAAGAAGTCGGCTTTTTAATATGCTACAAGGTGGGTCTGTAATGCAGTGAAGAGCCCAGCTCTCATGGTGTTACACACTGGAAAGGCCACTTTTTCCATTCCATACAGAGGAATGGAATCGTCTGCATTACAGAACATTTTGCTGAAGCAACAGCCCCTTTTTGACTGGTTTGTAACGGACTTTGGAGAGTGATTCGTCACGGGCCAGGGCATAAGGCAGGCATAAAGTGCTGCCCACTTCCATTAGCAGCCCACGGGCTCTATGGGGAATACCTTGCTGCAAGAACACCTAGGCCAAAACTCTTAAAGTGACTGAAAGTGCGTCAGATTTTTAAAAGCTTCCTCCTAAAGCAGGGGGCCAGGGCAGGAAGGGGTACCAGTGTTACTGAAAACCCCATTAGAAATCACATATACTTGTAGCACACCCAGAAAATGTGTTACTGGTTACCCCCATGTTAATGGTTACCCCATTAGAAATCACATATACCTGTAGCACACCCAGAAAACGTCTGTCACCGGCTCTGGAGATTTTACCACAGTGCTGATCCGCGTGCTTCTCCCTGAGCGCAGTGTTATAAATAGCGGCCGACAAGGCCCAGACCTGTCGTCCTGAGTGACCCACCTGAGGCACGCTCAGCCACTGGCCTCCACGGCAGCTCACCTGGAGGGTGGCCATTTCAGGGTGGCCATTCCCAGACCGCCATTTCAGGGCTCCCTGCCATCAGAGCTGTTCCCAGCTGGAAGCCGTGGGCTGACAGGGTGGTGAGAGGTCACGTTTCCTGCTGCCTTCCCTTTCCATTTTGATGTACTGACGTGCCCCATAACATGTGCGGCGTGGCGTGGCAGCCTGCATCCAGGTAATCAGCTCTGAGTGCTCCTAGATGCCTCATCAGATGAAGAGTCCAGCTAAGCGCAGCTCTCACCAAGCCTGTATTTCTTACAGCAACAGAATGCTTTCAATTTTTCCATGATCAATACCTTCACATTTCGTACCTGTAACTGTAACTATCGTCTGGTTATTTCAGGATACAGGAGCCTATTTGCATAGGAGCCTGCAAATACAGCATATACTTTTGAAATCGCCAGCATTTCAGCAATAAGGCAGCTATAACTATTTCTCAAAATAAAGTAAGCTTTGAGTGGAAGGGGGCACTTGATACTTTATTCTACTTTTAATTAAAAGTGACTTTAAATACTTTAAAAACAAAATTAAAAGATACCATGGGATAATTCAGGTTGGAAGGCACCTCAGACAAAAATATAATGAACTGCTTGAGGATTTGAATTTTTGTTTGCAGCTGCAATGAATATTAAAAGAAAAGCTTTATTTTCCTAGTTCATGTCTTTAAAATTCTCATTTTCTTGCAATAAGATAGGAGACCAATAGATAGAAGCTTACAAAAAAAAAAAAATGCAAAATGTTGGGAGTGTAGTCTGCATGTGCAACTCAGCACTTTGCTAGGACAAGCCATTCTTTGCTTGCCAAACAAACTCTGCTGAACAAAAGCTGTCTTTAAATAAGGCTCCTGTAATTTAGTGAAGAGATAATGCCTTGTTATTCAATAATAAATGGTCTACCTTACATTGTCAACAAACACGTCAAAGACGTGACATTCATTTTCAAAGGGAGAAATACTCCTACTGTGACAGAACTATTACCACGCCTTTACTGTCATTATGTGAAATAATTGATTTGGACACAATACTAACATGTGGCGTGGGGAGAGATGATCTCCAGCAAGGAAAAGAAATAGTCTTTGCCTTAGAGTAACAGCAGTTACTCATACTTCTACCTTTCTGGTAGAAGGCTGTTCGCAGTGGTTGAAATAGAAACATTTATTGGTACTTACCAAGAATAAACATTACCAGTTTGGCTCCATATTCTTTACCTCCAAAGTATTTCTTGAGTATTGATTTTCAGAGATTTAAACTGTTTCTTAAAAATGCTTAACCATTTTAACGTAGCCAATAATAAAGGAAGTAAGGAGTTCGTTACATTAATACAAATATATTCATGCAGAGTAATCATTACTTAATAAAAATCTGCAACCTAATGTGTGGATTTGTCCTTCTTATGCATTTAATACTACCATGGGTCTTTACAGAATGCTAAAAAAGAAATTTTTGCAAAAGCCTTTGCCCCAAGGACCTTATAGTCTTGATCAACCAACTTAATGATATTCCTTTTATATCTAAAGATGGGGATAAGATATTCAAATATCAGAATCAAACCATATGAAATTAAGTGCTTCCATCCACTTGCAGGCCTGTGGTATTTCCATGGACTAAGTTTAGGACCACATAAGGTCTCTGGATTAAAAACTTAGAAAAGTAGAAAATTTGATGAGATTGTTTCCTTTAATATTTTTATCTCATTAGCTTTTTGCCTACTTTTATCTTTTGAGGAGGATTAGCAATAAGAGGTGATGAGATCTTACATATTGTGACAATTATATTTCTAAAGACATGCTTGAGCTCAAGCTTGTAAACTCCTAGCTAATACTATGTCCTGGAAAAAGAATTTTACGTAACATAAAAATATCTAAAGTTATACTTTGACCAACAGCATCTTAGTGCTGGGTGCAAGTTACTCATATTAAAGGCATTTTTTTTCTTTGAATTTCAAAATCAGATTTTTACTATTTTCCTAAATTTCAGACAACCCCTAAATTAATTCCCCCCCCCAGTTTGGTTTGGCTTTGGAAGCCAATTCTTCTATATGTGCGATACAGAAGTCTTCTGAAATCAAGAAATAAATGGGGTTGGTTTCACACAGCTAGGAAAATGGCTGAATACCTCTAGGAGAACTTAGCCTGATCCCTACCCCTTTTCTCCATTTTTTCCATGCAAAGCATAGGAAATGAAGTAGAGAAGAAGATGCCAAGCAGCTTGGCAATCACTGTGTGCTGCACCCTTGAAGTTACAGTTTGCCCTTACACATCTATGAACAAAGGACAGTCTCTTGCTGAAGATGATTTCCAGAGTACCTACTAATTAATTCCTTTCTGTACTATCTCAGATTTTTTTTTTCCTGATGTGGGTTGTACACAGCCTATGTGCATCTTTGTTGCTTTCTTCTTGGACTTCTGCTGTAGTATTTTCTAAAAAATGAAATAAACTCCAAATTTAATTAAAAAATAGCAAACCAAATGAATTGCAGCAAATTCAATGGCAGTGACAAATGTAGCATGCAGTCTTGAGTAAAGTTATGCAACTTTGCGTATTTACCCTAATGTTATTTTTGGCTACTGAGATGTCATTGAAAAATGTCCCTTTAGACATTTCATTTAATGTATTGTATAATGGATTAATTACTGTTCTATAATTTTATTTCATTTATGTCCTCAAGTTTTAAACAACAGTAGCGTAAGTCTACACTGAAAAAACTAGATATCAATTTGTCCAATGGCTTTTACTACACAATTTCTTAATTAGCTTGGGATCCATGTGACCTAAAAGTTAGTTCCTGGAAAATACTGAAAGAAGTTCACGAAAGTCTTTCACTTTAATTCATTTTATGCAATGGTACTTACACATCAGGATTGTTATACCTGCATGGAATAGTCTGCAATATACACAACCCGACATCTTCATTTAAAAACCCATTTGAAAGCAAGTGGGATGCAGATGCTGTTCTCCCTTATATGACACCAGCACAATTCCACTGGAATTCAGAATATTCTGGTATAAAGGCACAGCCAAAATTCATGCAGAACTCTTGAGCAGCTGCCAAAGTCAGCTTTAGCTGGAAGGCACGGCAGCTCTTTCCCAGAGGCAGCTCTCTCTGACTGCACAGATGTGTCACTGGCAGATGGGCTATGGGATGAGCAGCTGCTCCATCTGCCATGAATGGGCAGTATGAAATTTCCTGACTGGACTTCCCTCTGACAGCTGAGGTAGAAGAGTTGCTTTCTAGAACATACACCGGCATTGGTAGGAGCGCGGCTCCTTTCTTTTCTAACAGAAACACATCGCTACTCTAACCCTACTGGTCCTGAAAAATAAGACGACCTCTGTAAAAAATGAGAAATGTATTTAAATTTCCCACATACTCAAGTACTGAAGTATGATATTCTACAACCAATCTTTGGCGATTACCACATCAAGCTTGTATCTCCACAGCATGTCTCCATTATGCTTTTCCTAACAGAGCAGGGGAAACAGCACGATCTGTTCTCAGTTTCTCTTTGCCTTGGTAAAATCCCTAAGCATTTTTGCCATTACACACAAAAGTAATTTCAGGTGACTGCTTTCTATTTGCTAAGAAATGTCACAAGGGCTTGCCCCATACCCTAGCTGCCTCGTCAATTCAAATTTGCCATATCAACAACACTCAACTGTGGACCTCTTCTAGAACTTATCAAGGGACTGTGGATACTTTGTCCACGGACACAAACATCAGTCAGCTAGCATGGGCAGCCAGTGCAGGTTACAGAAGAGCAAAGTACTGCGGCACATCCCCACAGCAAGGAAGCTGATGGCCAAAATTTAGTATTTGATCTAATCGTGATACCTTTTTTTTTACATATTGGCCTGCAAAGCAGAGAGGAGTGTGTTGCAGAGATCAGAACCTAAAGATGGAATGCCATCATTACCATGATGACATTACAGCATTACAGCAAATGCTGCAATTACAGCAAAGCCAAAACCTGGAAAAAGATCTTTCATTCTTCTTGATTACAGCTACTGACTGAGCATCTAGAAACGGTCTAAAAGCTAATAAGATTCCTAAAGGGTAAAGCAAAATAAACAGCTGCACTGGGACTGTTTAGCCTAGAGAAGAGAAGGCTCAGGGCAGATCTTATCAATGTGTACATAAATACTTGAAGGGAGGGTGCAAAGAAGATGGAGCCAGGCTCTTTTCAGTGGTACCCAGTTACAGGACAAGAGGCCGTGGGCACAAACTGAAACACAGGAGGCTCCCTATGAACATTAGGAAACACTTTTTTACTGTGGGGGTGACCGTGCACTGGCACAGGTTGCCGAGAAAGGTTGTGGAGTCTCCCTCTTTGGAGATATTCAAAAGCCGTCTGGCCATGGATCTTGGCAACTGGCTCTAGGTGGCCCTGCTTGAGCAGAGGGTTGGTCAAGATGACCTCCAGAGGTCCCTTCCAACCTCAACCCTTCTGTGATCCTGTGATAAATGCTAATATAAAATGCTCCTATAAAGTGCTAATGCAAACCATAGCTATTTTACTGATTGGGATACTACAACTTTATGTCAGTTCAACTTGTGTTTGTTTGTCCTAATTCATATTTCTGTCTTGTGCAGATAATTAGGTTACTAATGCAGTCTGGGCAGATACGACACGATGTATTCAGTACAGTAGAGATATTGCCCTCTCTTCCCTAATACAAGGAATCCTGATGAATTTTCCCTTCTAGGGAAAGGAGCAGTTCATCCAAGCTGTCCCTTGGAATTACACCAGAGCACCCCATCTACTCCCCGGTTAGAAACTCCAACCACAGCCAATCTGTGTTAACAATGGACCTGGAAGCACTTCCCAGCTCTAAGAGTTCATTAATTCGCTTACCACTCTCCTGTGCCATATTCGAGCATCAAAAAGAGATAAAACAGACTCAACTGCAACAGGCATTCCTACTAATCCTCATGCTGTTGGAAAGAAATAAAAATTAAGTCATTAATAAGCACACTTAGATCTAAAGAGAAACCTTTAGAAGCAGCTGGCACCCGTTTCCTACAAATACAGACATAATGCCCAAAGCTATATTTTCATACAAGAAGTAACCAACCATTGCCATTTATTCCCCACCTTATCCAGGAAGGTCACTGGTTTCATGGAGACAAAAAATCATTCATATTTTAACCTCATCAAAATTCTAATTTTGAAACTTAGCAAAAGTCTATAAAGAATGAGGTTATATTCCATCCATTGCAAATTATCCACAAACTGTCAAGAGATCGCGTTACAATGGGCTCTCATATCCAGCTATTTTTTTAGTCCTTGAGAATGTTTCTGCCATGCAGTCTATGCTGTGATGATGACATTTTTAACAGCACGCATGTGCATTCTTCAAGATGACTGACATTGCAAACGCCCAGTTTCTTTCTGCTCATCCAAGGAGATATATCATTTCAGGAAGCGTGATTTTCACAACAGTAAATGAACTTACTTCATTTTAAATTGAAATGGATTGCTAAAAGGAATTACTTTCAAGGAGCTGGAGGTTCAGTCCCCTTCCTGTTCACTGAAAACAGAGTTCCCTTGTTTCCCCTTCCATGAGCATGACTGTCAACCCATGACACTGCACATCACATTGCACAGTGAGCATTGCATTGTGACTCAGATACTGTCAGTGGCCACCCGCCTTCTTCAGAAGTTGAGAGTTTACTGTTAGCAAGTGAGAATTCCCTACTTTCGGGAAGGAGTTTGTCCTAAAGACAAAAGAATAAAAGAGATACAGAGAGATCCTAATGTTCCCTTCTTGACCATGTCTGCACAGCATCAAAACTATTCATGATGAAAGAGACCCCGGGAAGATGTTTTACCCATCTTTCTCCAAAACCTCTCTTATCCTCTACCAGAACATTCCTAAGTGGCTGTAGGAGTACCTATAATCCAGTTTTGAAGGGAGCAGAGATCGTTACCTGCAGCTACACTAGTTATTTTAAGTAACACTTGCCATTTCTTAGTGGCGAGAGCGTATCTTGAGTAAGCACGTGGAAAGGGAAGACAAAGCCCTTTCCAGCTGGCATCCCCACCTCTGAAAGCTCTGAACAGAAGAAAGCAGTTTGAGACACTGATGTCTGGATGAGGTGAAAAGTGAGGTGAGCCTCTTCAGAAGAGCTGTCTCTTCATAAGGAGGACTACATGCAAAACTGCTAAAAGGTAAGAGTAACACACTTACAATGGTAGCTGCGTATGCAAACACTTACTGAGATACTGCTTTTGTAATACAAAATACAAGAAAATACAAATCTGAGTATGATTCAAATACAAGGAAAAATGTATTTGAATAATAATCTCTGGATTTTTAAAAAACTTCCGTAGGAACATGAGATCCCAGAGAAAAGACACCTGGCTCCAAATTTTCTCTACAGGAAGCGATAAACCGGAGAGCTTGAATTTAATACATTGCAATTGTTTGCTTTTATGGAAATATTAGGTCATGTTCCAGATTTTTAGCTACACCTGTGAAAAGGAACCTAAGACACAAAGTTACACAGCCTCATGCACCAGTCTTTCATCACTGTCTCCTACAGTCTGGAAATGCTGGATGAAAAAAAAAAAAAAAAAATCAAAGTGAAGTTTGGAGCAAAGGACAGCCCAGAAATGTGCAAATTACTTACAGGCAATAATTCATAGGACAGGGCATTTTATGATGGAGATTCCATAATTTCTTTTTATCATTAAAAAATACTACTCTGCTTGCTGATTCAGTAAGCTACTTCAAGGTAACTTGCTAGAATAGGAGGAATGCATTAAAATAAAGCTTTAATCTAGCAAATAAACCCAGAGCAAAAGTTAAAGCCAGAAGAAAAACTACAGTCGCTATAAATGTCTAACTGGAAATACAGAATGCAACTCAGATGAGAAAGAAAGTCAGCAAATTCTTGGTCAGATCTTCAGCTGGTGAATAGGAAACATATTAACATTGAAATAAAAAAAGATGCATTGATTTACAGCTGCTGAGAGTCAGCTGTGGATCTGACATGATAAACAAGTCTGATGGTATAAAATGGGGTCAAAGCTCTGTGCAGATAAATCTACAGAGACAGCAGTTGTTTTAAGCAGCAAAATCCAGATTGATTGTACCTAGTCCCTGACAAAGGATCTAGGGCTTGGATCATTTAAAATTGGACTGGGGCATTATCTATTGAAACCTGGCAGTCATTTATTCCTGCCTTTTCTTAACTAGTTCTTTGGTTTCTAAACAGGAGTCTTTTAAGGGGAAGTATTCTTAGTAGAATACCTTGAGTATGGATATATTACTGTAGGTTCTAGAAAAGCCCCATTCCCAGGTGACAGCCCAGAGTGAGTCCTTTTAGTCTACTTTGTCGTTGACAAGTTTCTTATGGATACGAGGAAGCACAAGTTCCTGATCCCCACTGTAATCACTGGGAGTTTTGCCTTGATCAAGGCCTACACCCTTCATATGAGCTGTGTTGGTTGGGGACAGTTTGGGGGAGACTCTCATGCATGCATTAAATGACCATTCAAACTCCAAATACAAGCAGACAAAAGCAGATGTCTGTTTGGGCTGTCCTTACACATCTTTCTCTGGCAGGTGTCCCTTTCCAACATATCTCTCCTGTTTTTCACATCCAGACCAGAAACCATCCTTAATGCCTGTGGCACAATATTTTAGGGGTTGCATTGAATTAATAGAAAAAATGATGACATGAGGAAAATGAGACCTTGCATAGGGACAATTTCTAGTTGCCCTGCTGCCAATTGCAGTAACGTAAAGTTCATTCAAAACAGTCACCGCTGCATCACCTCTGCTGCAGGGTGGCTCCTACTGCAGGAACAACTCAACTGTTGATGCAGCAGATACCAAATCATAGCTATTAATCCAAAATACTTAGAAAAACGAGCACTAAAGTCAGATTACTTTCATGTGCTGGGTTTTAAATTGTGATGGTTCAGCAGCAAGTATTCAGAATCGTAAATAACACTCTCTAACAGAAACTACTTGGGCCATCTCAGGCTACATTTGTGCCCACTAATGAAGAAGAATCTTAAAGCACGCACTGAAGATCTCTAGATGAGACTGTATCAGTCTGAAATCCCCTGCTAGGCTTGCAGGCAGGGAAGATGCTATAAGGCACTGTTGGGTTACAGAATTGCTGATTCTAAACAGAACAATGAGCAACACATAGATTTGAACAGGTTTTGTTGTCTATTTCTATTTTCTGTTCTCTCGCTGATAGCTAAGGCGATTACCTTCAGGAAGAACACATACAGACTAAAAAAATATTGGTCACATTAATGACCACACACAAACAGGGAGGGGATTAACATAATCTAATCCAATTACTCCTAAAAGCACAATAAGCAATAGACCTATATGAAAAATAGCAGTTAGAATTTTCCATAAAGGATGCTCTTCAATATAACCACAGCCAAATGTTAGTCTGCTTCTCATTTGGTCTTAATTTCCCTGTTCAGAGTCATTATACAAACCCTGCCTGTTAAACTAACCAATTCTCCTAAGGCTGGCTGTTTCATTTTTATAAAAGCAACAAGATTTTAAGTATTCTTGGGAGCTGCTCTCAGGAGTTAATTAGAGGGTGAGGAAATGGGAACATGCAGGCGCATGGCCTTCAGACACTGGCACAAAGAAGTATTCACTTATGATAAAAAAAAACAGTTGAAGATTTGAGGTCCCTGGACTTTAAAAATACACACTTATATGAAAACCAGAAATGCAGACATCCCATTTGTTCAGTCAGGCAGTCTGTCTTCTTTCACGAGATATCAACAAATAACGAACATCTGGTAAGACTGGAATTCAGTGAGCTCAGCCTATTCCTTAACTTCACAGGTGGTATACCAGTAGTACATAGACAGATGACTAGGTCAGGGACTAGGACTAGTTGCTACTTTTTCCACAGAATGAAATGGCAGAAAAATGACAAAATTTTGTCAGAATTATACTGTGCCTCTCAGGATACCCATCTCAAAGCCATTTCAGTTGTTCTGGTAGGAAGCTTGGAGTGCTGGTGTTCAGACTTCCCCATTCACTGGTGCCAGACCGGCAGCTCTCCTCTTCATGCACTGCCTTTAAGAATTTAATTCTTCTCATTTTAATATTTTGTATGTGACTGTCACAAGCACTCAAGCACAGACCTTTGCCCCAGCACTGAAAGTGGTTACGTAGACTGTGAGATCTGCGGTGTTAACTGCCTGGCTTCAGACCACAATTCACGCTGGGATGTCAGATGTCCCCTCCTCATCCCACGTGATACGATGGCCCAAGCTGTTTCACCTATCCGTTAGATTTTGTCTTTTAAAGAAACTCTTGGAGGGGCTGAGGACCAATGAATGTTTGCAGTAGACTTAACAGTCTTCAAGTATTACAAAACTACTGTTGAAGAAGAAAGGAGTTAAGCCAAATCTAAGTGCTTTTAAAACCACACCCTTGAAAGAAAAGAATACAGCTCTCTGCTTGCAAAATAGAAACTCCATTTAACAATCCCATCAAAAATTACAACTTTGCATATTCCAAGAAGGCAGAATGGGAAAGCTTTCAAACTATATTCCAAATCCCCTGTGAGATACTGAAATCCTGTATTGCCAGTAAAGCACTAATGGGAAACGGTTCTTTTCCATGCAGATAACTTTAATAGCTGACTGTGCAAGGAGTATTAAAACACCTAGGAATTAAATGCTGAACTTTTTAGAAATTACACAAAGAAATGGAGAACCACGGAAGCAGAGCTTTCCAAGAGACTGCACCACCAAATTCTCTTAGCTCTGTGTGCTTCAGGTAAGCAAACCAATTCCAATAGTGCTAGAAGCAACATGCTTAACCCTTAGGTTGGTGGCATTTTCTATGCTGCATACCAGAAAGCAACAACTCCGCCTGAACTTTGGTGAGATTGGAATTGAAATCATACCCTAGCGATGTAGGAGGCTGCAAGTCTTTTCATATGTGTGTGTGATGATGGGGAGTAAGGTTGAAGACTGATAATTTTATAGTCCTTATAAATCACTTCATTGTTGCTCTCTTCAACATATTTCCACTTAAGGGAAAATAAGCAGTTCCTGTCTGCTTTTGAGCCTCTGACAAAGTACACATTTGTGTATGCTTTTGTAATCAGTTTACCCATGAAAGTTCAGATCAGACACAACATCTGGTTTGCAGCAAGATTTTCCTTTCCAAAAGAAAAACTTAATTAGTCTATTATGAATCATTCAACAGTATTGATATTACAATCTGAGCTGAAATAAATGTCATAAAACTACCAGACAGGAAACACAACACTAATAAGAGTAGGGGATCTAACTTTAACAATTTTTTTAAACTATTTTCATGAATGTTTGGCATTCTCAATTTTTCTGCCATCTCACCTGAATTTACACTGAGCCATCCCTTCCTTTCTAGCCCAGTATATTTTCCATTTGGTATCTCACTCCTAGACTGTATCAAATGGCTAGAAAGGGATAACTTCCTCTGCCTAAAGAGGTGACCTCACACTGCATAGTCTTTACTTAGCGTAGTCCAAAGAAAGAGAAAAGTGTTTTGGATGGAGAAGGTAATTCCCACCAGAGGATCCCCCTGAAACAAGCATTTACTAAATCTGTCCCCTAGATCATATGGCATACAACTCTCACACATGCAAGGTGATGAACAGTTTTCAAACCCCAGTGGGTGATGGGGTCACTCACCGTAATGTACTTTTTATCACTTATTATCTGGACAATATATTCTGAAAATTCATTTGATGCGTGGCTTTGGTGAAAAGTTTGCAGTTTGTGCTCCACTGCAGACTAGATGTCTGGGTAGCAAGTCAGTAAATGATATGTCAAGTTCAAAAGCTTTATCCAAATATAGCTATTAAGCATTAAAAATTGCAGTTATTGATCTGAATTATTTCAGATTAGAGCTACGTCACACAGAAACACAGTATCAGAGCAAGGAGCTCTTAAGTTTGCCAGAGCACATGGGCCTGTTGAGACCAGTGATGTCCATTCCCAGAACCCTCCTACCTTCCTTGAACTGAGAAAGAGAAATGCCCCAAATAGGCTTTTTTCTTTCCTTAGTCCTATAAAAAGTTGATTCTCTGGGTGTAATTTTTCCAGCTTTGGCTTTCATTTCAGGGCTTAAAACAATACTGTCTTGTCTGTGTAGGCAGCCTCTGTTTCATAAAATAATGGCAGCAAAAAATACATACGCTCTCAAGCCCAAAGTTTAAAAAAATCTTGGTAACATCCCCTTCCTTTGCCTTCCACTTCCCAAAAGAATCATTTGCTTGATGAACAAATCATAAGCTTTTTTTAAAAATCAAACGGTAGGTTTTGATCTCCTCTGGTTTTAAAACTACTCAGAAGCCAGAAGTACAGGCTTCTGAGCAGGAGCAGGAGATCTTTCCCTCACTACGGGAACACTTGTAGCAAGAGGCAGAAGCACGACTGCTGATGGATGCATGAAAATGAGTAACACTCCCCAGCAGCAGCTCTAAATCTTGTTATACTGAGGAATGTGAGGTGACTAAAAAGAGGGCTGAAGTTACTGCCGGAGGGACTTTGCAACACAAGTGCAAACAAAATGTATTGCAAACAGCAGCACGAAGTTCATTAGCAATGGTAATAATGGATGGGCCTCTCCCATGGCATGCCATGGAGCACATGCTGCATGCAGCAATGCTAGTAGGAAAAGTAACAGCACACTGAACTTCTCATAAATGCACTCCACTCTGATCCAGGCACACAGGAAAGAAATTCATCTCTGACTGTGTTCCAAGTCTGGGCAAGATCTAGAGAACATCTGCCAAGATACATTTAGCTGAAGGCTAGGGGTTTGGTGGAGCAGACAGTATCAACTTCCAGCAATGTGCAGGACTCTGGATTTATATTTGCATGAATATACAAATATGGATTTGCATTTGGAAAAAAACAGCTGTTGATTTTTGATTTTTGTATTTTTAACCTGCTTGTAAATAGATACACTTAGGTTTTGTGCACTTCATTTCTTGCATTTATTTTAAGTGCAAGCAAGTGTTTAAGTGAGGCACAAATTAAAAGGGGGAGCGGGCTCATAAGAATGTATGTCACTTGAAGCTTGTTTTACTGAAAGTTAGCAGGACTTAAGCTCTGATGTGCTTGTCTCCTTTTGACATTGAAAACATGCCAGCACTTCCACTGCTAAGTGCCATAATGAACTGGCCTTCTATTTATTTTTTAAATTATTTTTATCGTGCACACTAGATGGTGCTCAAGTTAAAAAAAGAGTGGCAACTTCGATAAACTTTTCATGAGATTAGCAAAATACACGTTCTTCCTTTGCAGTACTTTTAACAAGAAATCAAGAAAAACTGCCTATTTACCTGGGTCTCTTCCTGACTGCTGATCATCACGCATTTTACTAAAATTGTATTTCACTGGCTTTGTTCATAATCACTACTGATTTTTAGTTGCATATTTATGAAATTTTTGCAGTCGCTTATATCATCCTGCATTACTGAGAGCTAAATGAATTACATGAATATAAGTACACAGCTACAAACAACATGGAAATACATTTCACCAGCCATCAGAAATTCAATATCTGTGTTCATGACAGTACTGGCTTGTGGAAATATTTGAAAATAGAATTATTTCTTTCTCAGTGATCATATTGGATTAACCTATTAGCTTATGGAAAAGTTATCATGTTAGTTGACATTTCAAACAGATAAACTATACCAAGTATGTCACTGACCTTTTTCTTAGCTGTAGTCTGAGTTTTGAGCAAATCAGGCTCTTTTCAAGCAGCACGGAGAGAAAGAACTAAGTAATTCAGAGTCTGACACTGTTTAATAGGTGTCCAGTCCTGGCTGAAGAATGATAGACCCTCCTGAACTGGCAGTGATTGAACACAAGTGGTCACAATCAGACACAGATGAGAACACAAAATTGGTGAGGAGCAGACACTGACAGTAATGCTGGATTGGTCACAGGCAGAGATACATGCAGACATCGAATTAGTCAGAAATATATAGATGCTTGAATCTGGCTGATGACATTGATTAATTTGAGATCTTTTCTACTTTTTCAATACCTTAATAGCTCCTCATGGAAAGATACTTATTTCTGCAAGGTTAATAATACCTTAGGTAAACCCAGAGGCTAACCTGGGCTGTGGACAGATGTCCTTTTCCAGATCTAGCTGTGCAGCTGAAGATGCTACTGACCTGAGCTATTTTTCTTCCATGGCCATCAGAGGTTCTTCTCTACTCCCCTCCCTCCTTGTTAGCGGATTCACATGAATCCTCTTTCTTTCATTTCAGAAAATACCACACAGTTAAGTCTACTTTTCAGGCTAACTTTGAAGCAGAAAACAGCAGAGTCCATGCTATTCTCTCTGCTGAGAGAGGGCAGAACCCCCCAGCAGAGGATTAGTAGCAAGTAGCTGTTCCAGGGTGACATCTTCAGTCAGCATGGCTGTTTGCAAAGTGAACACCAACCCCACAGGCTTAGCCCAGTCCAGCTACCAGCTCCAGTTTTGGAAAAATGATGACAAATTATTCCAGACTTGCAAATCAATGGTCTAGGGAAAAGTAGGTAGGAAGCAAATCTAATTGAATTTTACAGTACTTCACAAATCCCCTAAACATTTGCACAAAACCTGAAAGTGATCTTGATTCTTTTCATCCAACACCTGCTGCTCTATCACAGTTCAGCATTAAAAAACAAATTACTCCAATCTGCTGGAAATAACAAAAGGCGAGAGAGTGTCAAGTGCTGTTTGCACAAAGAGAACTGTGCAAAAAAGAAGTTCATAAAATCATGAGCAAAGTTCACCTTTATCCTCTACAAATAACATTTCAACTTCTCTTTGTGTGTATAATGAAAAAAGCAATGTTTCATCATATACAACCATCCTGTACCTTTCAGTGTATTATCCTATCTTTTTTTGCCATGAAGTGAAAAGCATTTTAAAAGCTGTGAACAGAAATCACCATGGATTTAAATGTGGGGAGACCATTAGGAGTTAGTAACCCTCACCCGCCCCGTGATTCAGAGAAGAATACATCTTTTTCTTCCTCACATCAGATAACAGCACACCTCTTCTGTAGAAACTAGTGACATCCTCTCCTGTGTCCATTGCTAAGAAGACCCTATATGTACTACCAGCTCTTGAATCTTTTTTTTTAATATCACAGACATTGCCACAAAGCTATAAATCTAAAAAGCATTTTTTAATAATTATGGGAGGATATTAGCCCTAAACTAAAGAGCTTACAGCTTAGCCGACAATCCTACTTCAGGATTCTTTGTTGCCTTCAAGAGGATTTGCACAGGTGCAGGAGTTTGACCAGAAGGCCATTTCTAGAAGCGTCATGCAACTTTAGAGATAAATTCTACAGTTCTTACGGTGAGTGTGGGATTCTTTCAGAACATCCCCAGGCAGGATAAACTGATCTGCTGAGGAAATAATTTCTCTGTCTATGCAACTCCACGGTCTTATATACTGTCACCAGATTTGAACATCCAGAGACCTGAATGGTTAAATGGGAGGTTTTTGGATCGTCTGTTTGATTCTCTCCCAGGCACAAAATGGAATTAATTGCAGAGTAAAGCCCCCTTTTTCATTGAGGATTTTACCCATAAGAAAACAGAGGGTTGGAGTACACTGTTGCAGACAGCACTTTGCTGGGTTGTCAGGCTGTCTTTGACTTTGGTGATGTGCACCAGTGAGTTTGCACACTGGTTTTAGAACAGTATACGTAGGTTGGCCCAGATGGGCAGAAGGCTGAAATCAAATCAGCAAAATGAAAAGAGCTAGTGAATCACATTTTCTCAAATTAACTGCTATTTAAAAATAATAAGCAACTGCAATTAATTCTCATTAGTGCATCAAGAGAAGATGGAGAAAATCCAGAGCTAGGCAGTCACTTCATTTATATTCTTCTACTGAAATCTTTCAAATTTTATCCACACAAGCAGTAAACAGAAGAAAGCTACTCAGCATTCAAGTAGCAGGTCTAATTACAGGCTGGCAAGGCATGTGTAATAGATAGAGTCAAGCCAAACCCTAGAGCAGAACTCCTCTAAGCCTTAAGGAAGGGTAAAAAAGCCAAACATGTTGAGATTGCAAGTCTGCAGCAAGCCCCAGTCTTTGGAAGGGACAGCACAAAACCACTGGCTCCAAATACCTGAGAAACTGGGCAGGTTTAAAATATTAATCTGGACTTGAATTCTGACAATTTGGCCAATGTGCTATCTAGGCTTATTGAGCTATAAGCCCACATCAAATGTTCACTGCACTCACCCTGATAGGTACAAATTTGTGATTTTGAAGACTATGTCATATTTCAAGTAAGATCTGAGCATACTGGATGAATCTTTATCAGCAAAGGAAAGACCAATGGAAAGGAAGGTGAAAAGGAAAGAGTAATGGAATAAAAATGGCCTTAAAGTGGAAAATGAAGAAGGGGTGAGGGAACAAAAACTTCTAGATGCTTATAGCACCTTAACTATAATCTTCCTTGACATCATTCTGAAAAGTGAGTTAAAATTCATAGAGATTAGGGTTCAAGGAAGCAAAGTAAACATAACATGGCAGGATTAGGGTGCCTGAGCATTGGCAAAGCAACTTAGAAGTGGAGTGGATCCAAATATGCCATTAGGCTCCAAATATGCCATTAAATGAGAGGGCTGCCAGTGTATTCCAGTTATGCAGCAGCGGAATGGGAGTACCTCCAGAGGGCTCAGCCACTCTGAACTGTTTATTACACTCCAAACTGCAGCAGTGCCACGGAGCCTACTTTAGCCACAGAACAAGACACTCCTGTGCTATGGGTGACAGCAGCACCAGCCAGACAGGCTGTCCCCATACTTACAATTTTAGAATAAGCAGCATCAGAGTGGTTTGTAGTGCCCAGTACACAGTCTGCACAAAGGGACGGTCAGCAGTCATCCAACTTTTCCTTCTCCCAGGCATTCAGCACCAACTGAGCCAAACCCCCACACACTGGGAAGGGGAGCAGCATCGAGCTTTCTTCTGAACATGTACAAGAAGCAGGTGAGCAAGCAGAGACCATAAAAAATGAGAAAATATTTAACCATGCCTTAACTGTGCATGTACAAATTGCAGGATGGAGCCTAGTCCACTTGAAAAGGCCAATCAATACTGTGCTTACTGTTACTAATAGGGAAGATAAACAATGGGGCAGGATTAACAAACAGCTAGGATAGAGTCCTAGCAAGTTGCAAGCAGACCGTGCAACACAACTACCTTATGGATTATGGATTAAATGCATATCGTAAGGATCCAAGGCATTCAGTGTAACTTTTCTTAGAGTCACTGTCTGAAAAGAGATTAAAATTCTAATGGAAATCTAGACTGAAGAAAAGAAAACAAATATGGAGCCATTCATCAATATTACAGTCTCTAAATTTCCATTGCATCTGTCCCAATAACTTATCTTATTGAAAAGTTAAAGTATGAGTAGTTCCTTTTTCCAATATGTGACTACTGGGCAGAGCAAACGGCACAAATGGGGGAGTTTGATGAATACAGCAAAAGCAAGTGCAGTGTCCAGAGAACTGGAACGGAAAGGACTGCTTGAAAGAATGATCCTTCGGTCATGGACAGTTCTATCCATGTAACAAAAGAAAATCATGTTCAGTGTCCTATTCTGCTATATCCTGCTATTTTAAGGTTGTACACTCTTTACTGACTTCTTAGCTTCACAGAAATCCTTGTGAAATTCCTTTTTTTTGGCTATTATTATACAGAATGTTCTTTTATGTGCCTAAGCAGAAGAAACTAAGGAAAGAGCCACCTTTAGCCCAAAGGTGATATGAACTGCTTCCTCCACATTAATGAAACTATTGATTCCAATTACTGAGGAGCAAATCTCCAAAGTAATAACATAGCTAGCAAGCAGAGGAAAAAAAACCCTACAAACAAATTAGGGAGTCATTATACTCCTCCAGGCTCACTGGGGCTTAGCTTTGGGGAGGAAATTCTGCAGCCATGAATTGCTAACTTGGTAGGAAGAGAATCAGCATTGAAATCTGGCTCTAATCCTTTTCCTCCCATTCTATTGCCCAAAGCAGTACAGACTAAGTTTTATTTCCTGCAGGAGATTTTGTTCCTTACAAGACTCTACTAAGCCACTTAAAAACAAATGTCCTCATCACATAATACCAGTGCCAATTCTAGTGCTTAAGGAACATCCCAGCTACACAAAGCGGACATTGATTTGAGTGTGTATCTCAAAAATTATTGGCCACAGACAGTGCTTTGGCCTGGCATCTAGCTTTTACCATCATTTAAATGAGTAATAAAGAGTTCTAATTTCCATAAAGATCCCTCTGCTTAGCTTATAAGGAACACACATTTAATGTATACACAAATAACGTATATTTGAAGAACCTTTGGTCTTGCCACAGTGGTAACAAGTGGCTGTAATATAACAGGGTCCTAAAGCCCATGCAGGGCTTTTACGTTAAGTTGAAATGGTAACAGTCACTCACCTGCTAGTTTCCTATCGTATAAAACAGCCACAGTGCATCTGACTTCATGGAAAAGTGTCATGGTGGCAAACCAGTCGCAAAAAAATGTATTCTGCATTTACAGCATTTTATGAAAGTCCTGCATATACCAAGGACCAAAACAGAACTCAGCTCCTAATAAAATGCCCTCTCCAATCATTTCTGCTTTCAAGTAGACAGCACAGCCTTTTTTTTTTTTTTTTAAATCTTCTTTTTTTCTGACTTCTAGTGCAAGGGAAAGAAAAACACTTTAAGTATATGTCCTTTCATTGCTGAGGCTTTGCGTGTGTGATCAATACCTTTACAGTGTAAGAATTAAGAGACTAAGTGGTCCCTCAAATACATATTTCAACTAGACAAGGGAAAGGCTTTACAGTTGTACTTTGGAAGTGACGAGTATCTTGGACCTCCTCCTTTTTGACTGAGATTCCTTGTAAGCCTCGTTAAAGAGATGCCCATTTCCTCAGTTCCCCCAGCAAAAGACTGCTTCCAGACATTATCCCCTCTCCTTGATACCAACGCAACTCACCCAGACTAGTAAATGTAACTCATCTTGCCAAATAAATCCAAACACCACAGAAGAACTTGAGTTTTGCTACTTGGAATCTGGACAGGCCTCTTTAGGGGAGGAGAGGAAAAAAGAAAAAGGTAATCCATTCTAATGCACACACAACACAAAAGTTAGTGTGTGGACCAAGCAGCATGGATCCACGTAAATCCTGCCTTCCCCAAGGCAGATGGGGGAATTAGGAGATGGATAGTTGCCTTGAACAAACCTGTGAAGTAGCAGCTATTACTTCTGTTCAGAAGCCCTTTGTATGATTCTCCTCCTCTGCAAAAAACATCCAGTTTATTTGGGGAAATTACTTCAGATGTTAGTAGGAAAGAGGATTCGGATTATGTCCTATATTCACACAGAAGCCACCAGTGCTAGGTGCTACCAAATTAACAGCATGCAAAGTTTTTGACACTAATGCCGACCTGCAAAGTTTAGATGGGCCAATGCACTGGAGACTGCAATGCACTGTAACTTCTAGTATTTTTTGTGGACTATGAGTCCTTTTGCCTAGATTTCAGTTCAACCTTAAGAAGTTTTCTAGTGTTCCAATGCAATGACCAATACCTCATGTCTCTCTCTCCCTGCCTTTTGAGTCTTCTTTCCTCTTCCCCATTTCAACTACTTGTGTCTTTAACTCCAGTGCAGTTTAAACAGCTCATCAATTTTCAGTCTCTTGATTATTCAAGTCTACTGTAAAATAGGATGACAGTGTCAATGCAGAAATTTGGTTTCCTGCAAAAAGGGCCAAGAGTCACAAAGTTTGTACACAAAGACACTTTAATGCAAATCAAATAGTACTATGTTTCATTCTAAGGTGCTCCACATCCTCAAACACTCAACATTGAGCTTCCCAGTTTTACCATTCCCTTGAGAAATTAACTTTTAGTCCAAACAACAGAATTTTAAAAAGACAGCTCTTGAATGCTTCTTTTTTTTTATTTAATCGATACTGTATTTCAATACCAACTGTTAAATCTTTATGAGCAACAGGAGCATATTCTGCAAATTTGTTGATCACTATATAGCACAACCTCAAAACTCTTATCCAAAACCCATGTATTCCAAAATTAGGTTTCCTCCCTCAACATGCAACATTTGAATAAAAAAGGCCTGACTTACTCCAAAAAATTCCACTGTGCAGTTATATAAACTCAGATTTCTTGACACCCACTCTGGCTTATGAAGACACAGGTTTATATAAAGGACCTTCAAGAGAAAATGAAAAATGAATATTATTTTGCTGAAATTTCCAGAGAATTCTAACACTTCCATTACCATAGCAGTACACATATATAAAGACACCATGTCCACTATATCGTACTTCATAATATAATGTTTCTGAAGGACTATAATTGTTCTCTGCGCAAGGCTGTGGCATGTTATGCTGTGACTATATCAGAAACTACTACGCAGCCATTCCATTTTATTTAAGCCTTCATAATTAGGAAAGTACCTGTGTCGAAATTATATTTATTGAAAAAAATATATCTTACTTTAGATTAATAAAAGCACACATTCTGTAAGTGCAGATTCCATTTCACCATTTCTACTGCTTGTTTGTTCTTCATTTCATTCAATACCCTAATAAAAGTGAACATTCTGTAAGTGCAGATTCCATTTCACCATTTCTACTGCTTGTTTGTTCTTCATTTCAGTTTCAATACCCAGTTTTTCATAACATTCTGCAAGGTCTGGACTGCAGAAATGAAGGCTATATTTGCCCTTAATCAAAACACTGGTTTAAAAGATGTTGTTTTCAGATCACCAACACATTTCAAGCAGTCTCAAGTATTTCAAAACCTCATTTTTCCATCCTACAGAACCAAAACTTCCATCACTAAATAGTGGTCTTTAAAAATAATCTGAAAACAATATACAAAATCTTTCAAGAGAGCAGAATAGCTATATAGTTGAAATCAGCAACACAGAGATTTTAAACATTAAAACAATCTTCCTACTTTTTATATGAGACCTCTGGACACAAGAAGATCGTGCATTTTGCATGGTTTTCTAGCCCCATATTTGTAAGCAGAGAGGCAGATTTTCAGACAGATTTCTTATTTAGCTAACAGGAAAATAAATCATATCGCAAATGCAGTGCTGATGCTGCCTAGATTCTCTTGCTTACATCCATGGTATGTACCAAACTTCTTGTCCTTGCTTCTGAGGTTTATGTTTATACTCAGTGTCATTGTTGATGACTGATATATGTTAGCTAGTTTTAAAATAACTATCTTGGGAAGCTTCATAAAAACAGTACTGAGCTCTGATTCGCTGTGGGTATACTGTTACAGTTTACGCAGGAATGTGTCATCTTTGCTCACAGCCAGTGGAAAAATCTTTAACTCAACAGAAAGCATGGAATTGCATGACATTGTGTTAAGGAGTGTCACAATTTCTACAAAAATGTAAATCTTTATGCCCAAACCCAGCAGGAACATGTCTTCAGCTAATCTTCCATCAACGCTTGCAGTTTAAATTCACAGGTAAATCCCGTATCCATCTCTGGAGAACATCTTGCAGGAAGGGTAAGATGGAGAGAGAGCAGGTAAAGACAAAGGTGCAATACACGGCATGCAGTTTCTCTCTGCACTGTGTGCATTTTGGGGGAGGGAAAGTCTCTGTGCAGCTGCATGCGAAACAGTTTAAAGACAGAGCAGAAGTTATTCCAGCAATCAGCTCCTCCGTGCCTTACCCGCCCCAAGGGTCGGCTATCGCAACCTGTGAAATGACTCTGCCAGGCAGGGGCACAGCATTATTTCCAGTGTATCCAGATGAAGCAGCTCAGCTTGAAGCTGCAAGGAAGGATTCTTTCTTCTTGCCTTGGCTATTTGATGCAAAAGATAGCAGTATCAGGCAGCTGGCTGCGTAACAGGGAGTCATGTTACCAATCTCTCTCTCCTCCGAGGGAAAGAAGAAAAAATGACTTCACGTCAGACTATTACGGATACTAATACTTTTCTCAAACGCAGAAACACACAGTGATTTTATAAAATACTGGCTAGACACCGTGGCACACTGACTAAAAGAAATAATTTCAGTACAAGCTTAATAAGGCAGGGTAAAAGATTCACCACCTTACAGCTAACGACACTTTGAAAATGAGTCTGCTGTGTGTGATTTCACTGATGCCTGAGGGAGACAAAGCTCTTTCTATTCATGTTTTTCATATTTTCAGTCAAACAGATTGCTGAATAATCATGTTTTCTTTATTTTAATGGGTGAGGAAGCTATTATACAGAAGGTGTTTCCATATGTCGTAGTTAATAAAGGCAATTCTTACTAATAAGAATAGGTTGTCTCCGCTCAGTTATCTGATGAAAAGCCCTCCTGTTGTGAGGAAAAAGCAGATCATGTGGCTAGAAGAGACTCCTAGGGCTGCACACTTTAGTGGCTACTGGAAAGAACCGTAAGCAGATGAATCCCAGGTCTTCTCCAATTGTGTCCAAATCAGTGACATTCACTCGGGTGCTCAGGGTACTAGGAGCACTTCGTGTCATAATCTCTCCTTCATATTCACTCTTTTCTTGCTGGTGAAGGACAGTGGATAAGACCTGGATCCATCACTCCAGAAAATCATCAGCAAGTCCCTTCCAGAGGTCAAGGTGCTTTCTTTTTTGAAGAAGCATCTAGGTCACTGTCTCAAGAGCTCAAAATCCTACACGGAGAGTATGGCTAGTTATAGGCTGAGATCACAGATGCTCTTTCAGGCTGAAACCATAAATCGCATGGGGGGGGAAATAATTTTGGGGGAATCACCCAGAGGTATGAGACACCACTGACATCTTTGTCTTTCTAACCACAGAGCTGAGGGCACCTCCACAACTGGATGAAAACCTCACATCTATACTATACTGTTAGAGCTACCTAGTAAAGAGAGAAAAAAAAATCTTGAAACTCATCTCAGCTTACTATGACGTGTTCAGTGTCTGACTACCTCTTAAAAAGCCATACGGAAACCAAACCTATTGAAGGATATAACTTGCCTCAGATAATCAACATATCCCAACTAGGTTGGGTACACAGCAGTGCTACACACTGATTGCCTCTTGATTTCAAAGTAGGGCAGAGATTGTTCACCTGTAAGTACCTGAGTAGAAAAAAGACCTGCCTCTGTTGCCGTTCCCACTTTCAGGGGGACTGACAGTTTCCTACAAGTAGTTTCAAAAGGCACATCATCTCTCCATGGTAAGTATCCACCTGTAGCCTTACAATTATGAACTTCAAAGCATTCCGCAAGACATCTGTTTATCCAGACGTATCAAAATGTAGAAATTATTTTGTGGAGAGACATTTCTAATAGGAAATACTCTATTTCTTCATGTTTTCCTGGGAATGGCGTTCTGCTGGTTTTCCCTATTCAGAATAGGCTTCAAGAAATGCAAAAAATACCCAAAGAAATAGGTGGATGCTTGCAAATATATAGACAATGGGACCAGTTCCTACACATGCAACTAGTCCAGCTGGATGTTCACTGCCACACATAATACTTTTCAAGATTTCAACCAAAGCTAACATGGCCAGCATTTTGAAAATTGGCCACTAATTATGGGCACTTCCTAATTCAGTCTAAGTTTCAGAACTGCTAAACAACTCCTTGTCCTCATTTCAGGGTCTGGATGCTCAGCACTTCAGAAAATCAAATCCAACGTGACTCAAGCCAATACTGAAAAATACAAACACCCAAAGTTTGCAGCTGTTTTTGAAAATGCAAGCCCCTTAAGGCTAAATCCCACTTTAAAGACACTGCAATAGTTTTGAAAGCTGCATTTTTTTTTATCAAGCCACTAGAAGGCATAGACAAATGTGGTGGGTGGACTCTGCATCCATACTCCTTCAGCGTGGTCAGTGCAAACAGTCCCTCCCTGACCAGTCAATGCTGATGACTGGGAATGGAGGGAATAGCAGGACAATCCAGGACAGGCCTGCACAGTGAACCAGAAGTAGCCTTTGCAGAGACGAGGGAAAACAAGGGCTGCTGTTGGATCCTGCCCAGAACACAGAACCCAGCCACAATCTGTCCGTACGGTGTTTCTGTCCTGAAGAAGATGTGAAAGGTCCTGTTGTATCCGCATTCACAATTAAACATGATTCTGACATGATTATGGTGCTGATGCTGTTATATCTTCAGTGCATGATGGTTCCTGGCTCTGTTCGTGCCTGCCTATTGTTCATGAATGAGTTTGTCTTTGCAATGATCGGGGAACAAGGTGTTCTGGAAGCTCTTTTCAGCTGTGACCTGGTGAACTTCTTACGGATTTTTCTGTAAGGAGGGAAGGAGGAAAGGAGGGAAAGAAGAGAGAGACAACAGAAGAGATAAAACTCAGTCTTTAACAGAAGACCGCTCAAGAGCCCGTAACAAACATAACAAATACTCTTACCAGAGCAGGAAGGCTAGTTCATGGAAAAGAGACTTGCAGTCAACAAGAGTGAGCCCTGTCCATCAACTGATGATTCACAGTTGTCTCCAACTAGTAACTCAGTTGTCTCCAACTAGTAACTGGTAATTGCTCAGTGAAAAGCGAGTTGGTGTTAGACAATATTTGGACAGTAACGTTTAGTTATATGAAATCTTGGGCCAGAATGCTCAAATGGTGAATCCTCACATATGATATCAATACAGGAATGAAGGACCACAGAAGAAAGAACTTCATTAGCACCCAAGTGAATGTGTTACCTCTTTAAAAGTGGTGGACTGGGAGCAATTGTTATTTGCACTGTATCAGTACTGCAGATAAAGGATGACCCGAATCTCTGGGCTTTTTGTACTAGTGCCTTTCAGGTCCAGTAAATTCACTTTAATTTTAGACTTTTAGATCATAAATCATACATATTAGCTACAGGTAGCCATGTTGTTTGTATTGTAATCTTATACATCCAAGGATGGTTAATTCTGAAGCAAACAGCTTTCTTATGTTCCAACTGCTATCTCTCTCTATTATATAGAGAAACCAATAACCACAATGCTGAGTGTATCCAGAGTAGAGTATCAGAAAACACAGAAATGACACACGCAGAGTATGTCAAGAACCACCTTCATTGGCAGAGTCCTGAATATTAGATGTTACTGGAAAATTACCCATTTTCTGAATTCACTCAGAATTCCCAGCTTTTATTTAGGTAATTTTATAAATTACAGAGATTTTGAGCTTACGGAAATGAATTAAAGCAAACTGGGGCCTCTAACACTAAATCAGACCAGGCTTTCTAATACAAACCTTCCAAGTTGAAAATGTGTCCTGAGTACAAACTACAGGGTGATGATGTGTCTACCTGCATCAAGGCTTTGAGAGGGTAACTCAAGAAGTGATTTGTCCCTTTCACCTTAATGGGCTGTTAACTCTGAAACTGAAAAATGGTGGCACGTGACATTGAAAATACAGGATCACCTTAACATAAATTCTATTGAATACTAAAATGATAATTTGCATATTAAATTTCAAACACGTATTTAGTTACTGGTTGAGTATTCCCCAGGAATATAAGCTTCCAGTTGAGTAACTGGGCCACAGAAGAGAACATAGACAAAACAAAAAGCCAAAAAACAGGAGAACATACTGTGCTCTTAGAGGTTAAAGGGAGCCTCAAAACCACATCTATTTTGGTTAATATATTTAAAAGGTGGAGAGAAGTATTCATTTTAGCTGCCTGAAAGCAGGATGTCATCAGCATCTCATGGCCTGGAATGCCAAATTAGGATTTAGCATCATTCAGTAATAAGCACAGCAAAAGAAAAGGAAATGAATCGCCAGAAAGTGAAGTTTAGGCTTTTCACACAATCCCACAGAGACACAGACTTACTGTTTGAGTACTTACTTTACATGGTCATCTTTAATTAGGCCTAAAAAGATATTCAACTGATTGACAAGATTCTGCATACCTTCCAGAATGGTAGAATCGTAAAAATGTAACCTGAGACTGGTAGAAACACGTATTTCTAAAGTAATGACAGCTAGGTTTTGTAAATTCATGTGATTAGACAATGGCTGTTACCCACACTGATTATTAATGGGGATCATTCCAGCAAAAGCTTACAGAACTGGATCCCTCTTGATATATTTGTTTGCAAAACTTTGTATTTATTTACAGGACGAATGTGGTCATTAATCATTTGAGAAGCCCATGGTTTACAAAAATGTTAGATAATAGTTTGCCCTTTTGAATTTTTAATCTGGCAACTTCATAAACAGCCAAGAAGTTCCTACTAATGAAAGCAATTTGCAGCTGACACTAAATGTAAGGACAGTAAAGTATTTGTGATTACAATTTGTGATTATTGGGTAGGGACAGTAAAGTCAAAAGATGTAGTTATTCTCATTAAATACGGGTTCGAAACTAGCATGAAAAAAGGCAGAACGAAAAAGGAGGAGTCATCAGCATTACATCAAGCAAACTACAAAAAGAGTCAACTCTTCACTTAGTATAAATAAAAGTAGCTCTATATAGACTGTCAGAACAACTAATCTGGTACGCACTCCAAAAAGACAAACCAGCACTTATATTGCAACAGGATTGTGAAAATACTTCCAGAAATTAGCTTTCTGGGACATAGCCTTTCAGAAATAAAATGGGAAGAATGGAAATTTCCACTGCCTTCATCAAACGTAATACTTAAACAACCATTTCATTAAAAGCCAAAACTGTTCTTTTTACTGCAAAAAATATAGAGGGTGGAGGGAACTGATTCTTTACACTGAAGAATTTAGCATCTAAATACAGTCAAGGTTTTTGAGAGGCACTGATCAGGTTTTATAATGCTTCAGAGGTTTTTTTAAGACTTAAACATGCAGGTTGTAATAGTAGCTGATGAAAGGCAGGAAATTCAAAGATAAGGCTGTCGGTGGCCCTTTCGCTCCGAGCACTTCAACACGCTCTCGTCCCTCCCCCAACAACACAGTGAATTAAGGGCAGAGTCACCTTTAATGTTCAATTTCCTGTCCCTTCTTCAGTTAATACCAGCCATATGTTTTAACTACATAAAGCTTTTATTTGGTGATGGCAAGTAAATGGCTTTAATATCTGTAGCGTTGATAACATCCTTTGCAGTTGTTATGAAAGAGTAATTGCCGTTTTCCCCTGCTTTTTCCTTTGACTTTTGTACTAGTGCTTGAAGTATGATGCGTTACAGACTTCATTTGAAATGCGAATGAAAAAGTATTTTAAAGCCTTTGCACAGTATTTCTAGTCCTCCTGAGACCAAAGGTATGAGAATGAATCAAACTTTTAATAGGTGATTGGTATGTAAAGCCCACTGTGCTCATTTTTATGTCAAATGCGATGCACTGCTGCTCATGTAGGAATAAGACAAATTCTTTATGTCTGCATGATACTTCAATTAGTAACTGCAGGTAAAGGTACGCAAGACCCCTGGCACCTATTCCGGGAAATATAGAAATGTACGTAAGTACCACAGACTATTAAGACCTGTCTTCTCTTTGCAAGTTTCGTACACAGACTGGCACCTACTGGGTAGAAATAATAGTTGGGCTGTATAGGGCACTCATGCCACGCTTAAATTTAATCAGGCAAACCATTTCAAGGAACCAACCCTTTCTCAGGATCTAAGTGAATTCCACGTAACTAACCATCTGGTGAAGTTAAGCACAATCCTATATAATCTGTTATGTCCAGATTTCTCAGGAATAGGATAGCTGGTAACAAAATTTCTCATTTATAAAAGCTGACTCAAAGACCCCTGCTCTAATTATACCACGCGTTAAAACAGCAGCAATTTTTAAACTTGAATAAAATAAAGAAAGGTGACCTTCAGTTGATGTTAGTCAAGAATGTGGTTTTCAAGCCTTTTCTAATAGGAGTTAAAGTCATTACTTGCTTTAGCTCTGTTGATATCAGGCGTATCTGTCTGTTACTGCTTCTATATATAAACTGTTGCGCATCGGTCTTGCCTCCTCTGCATTAGACTCAGAGTTGTGATGACTGGAGTCATCACACATATTTGGCTATACCAATGGTACTTAAGAAGTAATACTAAATAAATTCAAGTTATGGCAGAAGTTTTTACTATGAGAGAAATTAATTCCATGTAAAGGCCCGCTGAAATTTTAGCAGATGACAAACCTTGTTTTGAAAGTGAATGGAAAGAAACAAACATTTTCCTATGAAGGGGAATCGCCCCCAACACACACACACTTTTGAGATGTCCCTAACCCTTCTTAAATACCAAGGTCCAGAAGCTCTTTTGATGCTCTGTTTCCACTAAAAATATATTAAGGACCTAATACAAACCTGGCTACAGAGTTTTCAGCTGAAGGGCATAATATTAAGTTTCATGCTCTACCTAAATTAGTTTGATCTTTTTGCCCAAGTCTTTCTTAGACTGATGCCATTTGAGCAACATCCTTATGTACAAAGACCTAGTGCTGTGGAAATGTATTATTGCCCAATAATAATACATGGCAGCAGGCATGAGAGAACTGATTCCCTGGACAATCATAGCTGAAATTCCACCTAATCTCTAGATTGGGGTGAAGTATTCTGGTATGACTTGCCAATTGTAAACAGCAACGTAAATGTGCCAGGTGCACAAAATACTGCCAACCCTGGAAGAAGGTGGAGTTTTAGACATTAACTACAGCAAGGCAGGATTTTGCATTCTCGCACAGGTTTTATGCGAAACTTGCAATCAGTCTAACCATCAAGACATTCAGAGAGAAAAACTAAACTTAAAAAAAAAGTCTTCTAGATAAAGATTTGTGAAGTTGATGCTGCTCCAGGGCAATGTAAATTTTGTGCAATGTAAATTTTCAGTGCAAGCTCAAGGCCAGTTAGCAAAAACAACTGTTTAAAACATAACCATCATTCCTTGGGGGTTATTAGACCTAATTATCACTCATTTCTCTGAGGGCTTCTTGTATCCAGAGGTACACTATAACTATTCAGTGGATTAAATTACAAGAGGGGGCACTATCTTAGGAGGCTGATAGGCTTTCTATTAATTTCAACAGGCTTTTAAACAAAGTGAAAGGCCAAAATGTGTGCAATGCTGAGTCTGCTCAAAGAGAATTTAACTGGGATGAAGCTGTAGACACAGATCCTTAGAAACCTGACAGGCTACAGAGAGACTGAATGACTCGCAGCACTTCCTACATTTCTACCTGTGTGGAAATGAGAAGTATTTTATTTAACTATTTGGCTTGCTGGTTTAGACTTCCCCCCCCCCCCCCCCCCCATTTTGGGCCAAAGACTACC
>NW_008795317.1:4245909-4252171 GCF_000699145.1 Aptenodytes forsteri | reverse complement strand
AGAAATATATTTGGAAGGCAGAAGTAGATTGACACTGATACACCTTTTAAAAATAAGCTCCTTTGTGAAATGTTTATTTATAAAACAAATCAGAAGTGTTTTAATAAGCATCGGGCTACCGGAAAGCAGTTGCCATGAGCCCCTTAGTTGCTTTATAAAACTCATACAGATGACAGATAGAGTGGTACAACCTTTGTAAGATTAAAGAGGTGCTGCTGTAGACATGCCAACATCATTTAAATGTTTTAAGAGCTTGTCTTATTTTTCTCCTCCTAGAAAGAAAATGTTTTCCTTTGCTGGTGTTTGTCTTCCAATCTGGCATCAATATTTACAGAGCAAAACCGTTCTCTATGAACAATAATTTATAGACACACCAGTTACAAATTACCATGTCAGATCTTCCTAAGCAGCTTAATATAGTATTTTCAAGCATTGCACCACCTTGAGGGCTTCTCTGATGTTTTGTGTTTCCGAGCAACAGCTTATAGCTACTATGTGTATATATAAAAAAATAAATAATGGGGTTTGAGCGTTTTCTTTACTGGGAGGAAAAATCCAGGTCAAGTGTTTAAAGCACAGACTTCTATGACTGTGTCATGCCTGATGTATTGCATGGCACAAGCCACCTCTCTGTCTCTTTCCACCTGCTGCTGATTTAAAATCTACTCCGATCAAAATCTCCTCGGAGCAGAAACCATCTCTTTGTGTGCATTTTTTAGAGTGCCTGGAACAACAGGAACCTTACCCGTTACTGAAATTATTTATATCCAGTTTTACTGCAAACAACTGGCATGGCTTTTAGAAAAATCACCTCGTTCAACAGATTTTTCCATGCTTTCATTTCCCCTGAAAATGGCATATTTCATTAATATTTTAAAGTGGTTGAGGATGCTAGGAGAAGTGGAATTAAAGAAGTGCAAAGTCGTATTCTCAGCACTACTATTCACTTTTCAGTTGAATGCTGGAACTGAGAAAAACTTTTAACCCCTAAAACATTATAAATAGACGCTGTCATACAGCAGTCATCACATGATGACTAAATCTAAATCTTAACAATCAGCAATGAAATTATCCTCCCAGTTCATCTGTAAGCATGGTACTTACGACCAGGAGACTAAGGTTACCTACTGCAGATGGCCTGGACAAAAACGATTACACATCGGTTTCGGTGCAATGCTGACTTCTCGCAGAAGCCGGCGGCACAGAGGCCCTACCAGACTGATCTGTGGTAGGCACAGTTTAAAAAAAACCCTTGATCTAGTTGGTAGGAATGATGGACACCACAGAGCTCAACGTGGATTAAGTAGCTCAGGACTTGCCCTGCATCTTGAGTGGAGCTTTGTTAACTCAGCAGTGACATTATCTCATTTTACACACCACACAGCAGTGACTATGGTAGAGGCACGCTCAGAGCCGTGTTCCTCAGACAGACAGTTTTTTCCCCTTGAAGAAGGAAGAAAGGCCTGTCTTTTGATTCACGGCGTTTCACCACAGCGCCCAGCTTTGTAGAACGGATTAGAACTGATAAGACCTAGCAAAAGTAGCTCGATGGAATGGGCAAAAAGTAAATTATTCATACTCCTCAAAACAAAACAATGGCTCAGGCTTCAATAGACTTGTAACCTGAGCTATGGGACATCTGCTCTGCACCTTATCTGAATTTCATTAGCCTCTCCCTAGTACCATCGACTTCAGATATTTTAAGGCATGAAGCCTGCTGTATGAAAGAAAGAGTTGCTTAACCTCTCCTCCCCAGGAATGCACACACAAGATCACTGCAAATTTGTCAATACATAGGCACCCTGGGAATCCAAGGAGCCAGAAAGCCTTCTACAGCTCACAGGCACAAACACCAGAAGATCTCAAAGCAACTCATTTATTCTTCCTAGCTATATCAGCAGGGTGTGGATGAATTCCTACACTACATAACTTCATACTCTACCAATAGGAATTTTCATTACCTTCTAGTTATTCTGCGGAAGGATGGCCACTCTGTATATTGATTAAACATCACCCGCTATTACATGATAATATTACCCACATGGCAGCATATTTTTCTTCCTGAGACAGGCAAAAAATTGGAGAGAAGATGCATCAGAGCTGGCTAAGAGTGGAATGCAATGTTGCTTTCAACTATTTCCCAAACATCCTGCATATTAATTCACAATTCTAGTGTTATCCCAGACTTTAAGATGACAAAAATGCTCAGAATATACAATTTCTGTTTCTGGCCTTGGGCTACAAGCATTAAGTGTCATTTCCCCAACAACATTAAATACTGTGTTGAAAATTTTCAAAAATATTGTGTTAATTAAATAAGCTTATCTAAGTCCAAGATAACAGAAAACTTTCCATTATATGCTCCATAGGGGAAAAAAAAAAGATCATTTACTTTTGTTGCTGTTTCCAACTTTGACACACCTTAAACACCTCATCTTAACTCCTTTAGTATTTTATTTTTTAGGAGAACTGTTTTAACACAAAACTTTCTGTATGGCTTTTTATTAGTATTTTTGTTTCTTTCTTTCCTTATCTTGTTCCATTACTTCAGGGTAGGTTTCATCTGAGGTTTTTGGCCTGGACACCGTGTTTACAGTATTACAGCTTATAATATTACCTGAGGCTCAAAAGAATTGACAATATTTTTCTCTTTATCAATTATGCATATACTTTTCCTGGAATAATATATGTTCCAATACAGTATATTTGGATGAGCTTCTTGGCATTCTGGCTACTTGCTATTAAGCAAGGGCTGAAAATCAAAATCATTCTTACCAGAAACAGTTGGAAAGAAAAAGTTCCCTCACAAAAAACATCCCCTGGAGCTCTGCTGTGCACCATCAATCTCTTGCATAACCAGCACTTACTCTACACACAGAAGCTCCGACGCAGACTATGGATTAGAAATCTGTACTGTGGCATCAACAGAGGAAAGCTTTGCCACAGAATGATTTGATGCTAATTTCTAAGGTCAGCTTCATTTCTAAGATTGGATTTTCACTTTGTTTTTTTCATATTCACATTACCAAAAGTCTATTTCAGGTTCATTTTCTGCCACTCATCCTGCTCTCCACTCTTATGGCCAGCACTTTCCATATCAGTATCTCATAGTGCTTGCTGGACTGCTTAATTAAAAACTCCACAGCAACCTTAAGAGTAGGTATACATCAATATTATTCAAGTTTACAGACAAAAAGGTGGAGCTACTCAGATGTTAAATGATTGTCTGGTGTCTCACATCAAGCAACAGAGGCAAGTTAAGACTTTTAAAGTGCAGATCTGTGCTTTTTCCACTAGAACGACACTGTATTTTGTCAGGTAAATATTTTAGCCTCTGTCCATAGCACAAGTAAGGAAAACAGCCAGCCACATCTCCTTAGATGTTTGACAAGAACTTATAGTTATCTCTGTGATTGGCTTTCACAGTCACAGTCATTGTTCTCTTTAGTATTTTACATTTAAAATACCTATGTAGTTACTTAGCCAAGCTTTTTCACAAAAAGAGACCAACTAACATTTGTTTCTCCACAGCTTTACTTACATTAATGCCAGAGGGTCATGCATTTAAAAGATCTTAATGAGTTAAAAAAAAACCAAAACGACAACCTATCAGAGGAAAATTATAAGAATAAATGATTAAATAGATACACTGAAATATAAACTAGCTCAGAATTAAGTCATCTATCTGTAATTTTAAATGAAGAATCCGATACAGGACAACTTATAAATGAAAGTTAGTGAGTAGTTCTGTGTGAATTTTAAGACTGTGAGGATCACTGACATTATATTTTTGAACATATTCACCACAGTACAGTTTTAGCATCTTCTTTGCTATTTAACTTTAACAACAGTGCGGTCACTACAGGACTTGCCTAGTTTCTTTATCTGCATTCAGATCATTGCTGTGTATTTCTCTACCTTCAGATGAAATAATTCTTAACCCTGTGTCCAGCTTCCACTAATAACTATTGCTCACATAGCACAGAAATTGTAAAAAGGGAAAAAGATCTCTTAAGACTGATACTGTGCACTATTTGAAGATTAAAATCATCAACAGCTAAGATCTAATGCAATAAACCTCTGTGGTTTAGGAAAGGTGAAAGTACATTAATTTTAGCCCTAAACTAGTGTTACTCTAGCCTTGCTATAGGTAACAACTGTGTAATTAATCTTGTCTTTATCTTTTCTTTGATACTTAAATATGCAGAAGACTATGCTGGTCTGACAAGTTAACATTTTTATTGTTATTTTGTACGTTTCCCAAGGCTTCGAAAGAGAAATTGGCTTCCCATACAGATACCTTATAGAAAAATTTCTTCTTGTTCAAAACCAAATTGGTTTTAACTCCCACAGCAGAAGACGACCAAATATTACAAGCTGACACATTCCCACTGGGGATGTGGATTTAGGAAAAAGCTGAGCAGCAAGCTAACAAAAAGCTAAGCCCTAAGACCTTCAGTTAAAACATCCTGTAAAGAGGATTGGGTTCAGCTACATCAAATCCTCTGCACAAACACAACAGACAGCTTCTGAAGGAAAACCTTTTGAAATGGCCATCCATACTGCAGGAAATTCAAAATTTGTCAAGAACTGTAAGAAAACAGGTTAAAAGAATTGCACGACATCCCAATTTAACATCTGACATATAAGGTGTGTAACTGCCTAGGTGATGTACTCTAGCTGACTGACTGCACTCAGTGGGAGTCAGGCATGCATTTAAGAGCTTTGCTGAACTGGGTCTGGAACGTCTAACAAAGTGAATGAGGTTTTTGGAAAAGTTAAGTACTTATACAGGAGCTTCTCCACCAACATCTGTGTTTAAGACAATCCTTAATGCATTTATTATCATTCCCACGTTTCATTTCTTTTTTTTTTTCCCCTAAGTTTCCCAAGACAATAAAATTTTGCAAAAAGTCTCATTTCAGAAATTATATTTCCCTTCCCAAACATAAAATGCTCTGGCTACTTCTGCAGCTACTCTCTGAATGTGAAATTACTTTTGTCAAGGGGAGTGGAGAAGATTGCAAGTGGTTGAGTAACACCTCTAAATGTGTCACTGCTCTTTAGCTGAGTCATGTGAATTAAACACATTCAAGCTCCTACCTAAGACGCAATTGCAAAATATACTTTGGTATCTAAGCCACCATAGAGAGGCAGCATATTTGAACTTCTGCTCACAACAGGGTAGGATCAGACAAGATCATTTTACAAGATCCAACGGTGTGACTTTTCAGGCAGCAGTAACTAGGCCATTTACAACCATCTGTTCTTAGCCTCAGTCTCCCTGCGGTCATCACCGAAGCTGTGCACTAACTAATTTTCACCTGCTAATCAGTGGAGACACCTCTGAAACTAACAAATCACCCAGTTTCAGTCAGCAGCTTCTGGACTCCTGTGGGCAGCATTTCCATGAGATTTTATTACCAATAAAGGTAAAAAGCTTTCTCTGAAAGATCCCCTGCAAGGCTTCTGACCCGCTCCACATACAACAGCCCTGTGACAGAATAAAGTACTCTTCAACTGATTCTTCAGGCAAAGAACAGAGGGTACATTAACAATTGCCTCCAAATCTTCAACAAAGAAAGTATTTAGGCACCTTGTTAATTTTGATATGAGGAGTTAGGCATCTAAATGCTTGGAGATATGGACTTAAAAGACCTGCTGGAGGTCTCAAGGGAAGTCTGTGAGGGAGCAGGGAACTGAATCACATTTTCCCAAGTCCTACGTAAGCACTCCAACCACTACAACATCCTTCCCTTACCATGTAGCTTTAAACAGTGTGAGTAGCTTACTACAATGTCACTGAAACTTCATCTTGGAACTGTGAGAAGATTAATACATAGCTCCAAACCAAAATGGTTTTATTTCATTTGTTCTGAAGACTGACAAAGCAAAGCTCTTAATATCATATGCTCTTCAAACCTACCAGCTCTAACTAATGGCACAACTTATACTGAACTTTGGGTGTTGTTACGTACATGTTTTCCATGTATATATCTATTATTCCTTTTATATGTTAAAAAAATATTCACATTCTTCAAATGAGTTGATTTTAGCTTCATGGAATGATCCCCGTTTTAAAAAGAAACTTTTCCACTATCATAGTAGTGTTACTTTGACTTTAGAATCATAGAATGGTTTGGGTTGGAAGGGACCTTAAAGACCATCTAGTTCCAACCCCCCTGCCATGGGCAGGGACTCCTTCCACTAGACCAGGTTGCTCAAAGCCCCATCCAACCTGGCCTTGAACACTTCCAGGGAT
>NW_008795317.1:4196920-4245811 GCF_000699145.1 Aptenodytes forsteri | reverse complement strand
GGGGCATCCACAACTTCTCTGGGCAACCTGTGCCAGTGCCTCACCACACTCATAGTGAAGAATTTCTTCCTTGTATCTAATCTAAATCTACCCTCTTTCAGTTTAAAGCCATTACCCCTTGTCCTATCGCTACATGCCCTTGTAAAAAGTCCCTCTCCAGATTGCCTGTAGGCCCCCTTCAGGTACTGGAAAGCTGCTATAAGGTCTCCTCGGAGCCTTCTCTTCTCCATGCTGAACAACCCCAATTCTCTCAGCCTGTCTTCAGAGGAGAGGTGCTCCAGCCCTCTGATCATCTTCGTGGCCCTCCTCTGCACTTGCTCCAACGGGTCCATGTCCTTCTTATGTTGGGGGCCCCAGAGCTGAATGCAGTAGGTATCGTAAAAGGAGCCAGAGGAAAAACTCATGTAGATAAATAGTGAAAGAAAATATCTGTAGGTCAATGAAAACTGCTCAATGAGAAACAAATGGCAAGAGATTATGATCTAGTTTCTATACGACTGGTTGTGATTCTGTATCACAGTACCTCAGCTAGAGCTCAGAGAAGTATGATTTACAAGGTGTGAACAGTGCACAGCATTCATGAATAGTCCATGCTAAATAAGGTCAAAATAACAGCTCACAGAAACTATTAGACTATGGTTTTTCACTCTCATGAGTATATAACAACTTTGAGCAGTAGCCAGGCAAGTAGGACCGCTCCTGAACTGTAGCAAGGATAGTTCCTCCCTAGATTCCCAATGTGCAGTATTATCACAGTGACTGGAAATGGTTGCCAGCTCACCTGTACTCAGCTGCAGCCAATCAATAAGATACTTGCAATCCTATCAGGGAGGATTAGATATAATTCTAAGGGATATATTCTGTAATCCTCGCTTTTCAAGATGTATGACAACTATATAATACAGCAAAAGTAAAGGAACCAGAAAATTACATCCTTAGAGGCTGATTTTTTGGTTAGAGGATAGTAGCTGGTGCATCACATTCTCAGGCTTGCAGCTGATGCTCCAAGGGTGCAGCCAGGAGTCTTCATGCCTTCAGGTTACAGGGTCGGGGTCTAATGGCCACAGCACCATGAAGGTAAGAAATGAAAATGCACTATGCCCTGGATCCAAGTATGGCGAAGTTCAATTCAAATCAAATTGCCTCATCTTTATGAAAAGCAGAGGTCATCCCCAAGTGTATATTAAAAGTACTTATTTGGTGCACAAATCTTTTTGCACAGTTGGGGACAACTGAAAAAAAAAGAATAAACATATCTATGAATGTTTCAGTGATATGATTTGCACATGTGAAGAGGAAGAAGGAGCAGAGCAGTTAGCACTGGAACTCTGACTTTGATCGAGACCTGCACCTATGCGCTGTGAAGCAGACCCCGGGCACTGGAGACTTACTCCTCCACTTTTCCCTTTTCTCCCAGCCATGTGCTACAAGTGGTAACTCAAACACTGTGCCTGACCTTGTCTAAGCATCGATTAAAACACATGTGGGAGGGAGAAGGGTCAAGGGCAGGTCACTCACAACTCTTAATATTGGTGATACTTAGAAGGGTTTGGTTCACCTGGGTTTTCAGTTTGCTTTTAAAGGTACAGGTTAGGGTTTACACTGATAAAGCTATAATGCAAAGAGTGCTAACAGTATATGCAGGGGCATGAAGGGCTGTGAGCACTAGCACTACTCTCCCCCACTTCTGCAAGAGAACCGGACCACTGATGGCAAGGCAAGACTCAACACTTTCCTGAAGCTGGTTGTCAGCCTCACATTCTCTTCTTTCTCAACATGCAGCTTTAGTTTTAAGCTTTTTGTGTGTGCTATGAGACATGCATAAACAAAAATGCGTGGTATCAGGTAATTATCACAGCAATTGTGATATCCTTATGTAGTACCCTCAACAAATCAAGGGAAGCTTCTCCTTTTGGAAACAGAACATGAAGTGAAGAATATGAAAATTGCCTATATAATGCTGCCACAGGGATGCCTCTCAAATCATTCTATCAGCAAAAAGGAAGCAATGTCTGCTGGTAACAGCTAAAGATCACGTTCTAATTTTAGCAGTTGCAGTTAACTCATTCCCAATGGAGTTGCACTTACCGTGAGAAGGTTTCTAACTGCTTCAGCACTGAAAGGAAACAAGCATCGAGTCATTCAACTGCAGTTCTATATGCAAATATGCTTTTTGGCCCATGAAGGGAAAGCATATGGAATCTGCTGCTATAACCCATTCAGCCAAACATTTCCACACATTTCTTATAATGCAAACGCTGAAAAAAAAATTCATTTGCCACACAGCGTTTTAGCTGTTCCTATACAAGTATGATCACGAGCATGCACGTGCGTTCTGTTATGGATAGAGCATGTGTATAGGAACTGCATGCACGCTGCATACCTAGAGTTGGTAAGAAAAGTTTTAATCAACAGATACATTTCCCTTGACATCCAACAGATATATTACTCATTTTATTCACAGATTATGTCTTATATAATTCAACAGATATTAAGCTGATACATTATGTTTTTATTAAACTTCTGGAGACCATAATATGAATTTTCCCATTTTTTCCCACCATTATTTAACTCCCAGAATGGTGATTCAGTATAACGAATTTAATTTCACACAAATAGTCATTTTCTGCATTAACCTCTAACAGGGCCCACAAAAGAATCCACATTACAACCAGTCAACAAAAGGGGAATAAACCCCCAAAAGCTTCCTTATAGTGAAGGTGATTTAGTACAATGTCCGGAATAAAATTCTTTTATAGTTATGAGACTTTTGGTTGATCCTAAAGCATGCACCTAGTGCTGGGAGAATCCTAGCAGCTAATATCTAAGTATATTAAAAAGAAATAAGGAGTCTCCCTTGGTGAGTAGTGATAAATGTAAGGCTCTTTAAAGAGTGATTTTTCAATGAATTGTGTAAACAGATTTGCACTTTAGAATAAAATCTTGAGCAAGTTATTTTGCAGTAGGGAATGAGAATTCCTTTTTCATTCAAAAAGGGTAAGAATAAAGGAAAATACAAAAAGGTTAAATCCAGCAAAGGTCAACATAAAATTATGATGTAATGCGAAGGTAAGTGTTCTTGAACTGTACCTGGTTTTCTGCCTAGATTAATCCCTGCTTTGAGCCTGTGACTGAACAGAGGTGTGGAAATCCCAAGTGAGCTGGACTCACACAGGCATCAGGAAGGTTTTTGAATGGAGGGCGCAGCCTGTCACCACAGCTGAAAGAGCAAAACTGGGGACCTCTATATTTATTGGCAAAATTCACTGAGCATGCTGATAGGTATTCGGGAAGGGGATCTCTATATATAGATATAGCTCAATCAAGAAATTCATATGGGCGATTCATTCATGGCATTAATATACAGGCAAATGCAAACTCACTCTGTCCCTTCCCCAAGCTGGCCAGGGGCTGTAATGACTGGGGCTCAGCACCGGGCTAATGTGCAGCCCAGCTTTGCAGAGGCCTCTGGGCTTGGAAAGAGTGGAATACAAATGGGAATTATGCTGGCATTTTCCCCCAGATGTGCAGATACTGATACACAACAGGGGAGGAAACTGCTTTCAAATAACTACAGCTTCAAAAAAACCACACTAAAAACCTGAAATGTATGAGGATGCACATTACAACTCATATAAAGTACATTCCTGTTCTACTCTGAAGAGCAGATCAGCACCTGAAATACGTTGAACTTCAGATGTAAGCTCCAGTCTTTTTCTTTCAATGATACATATGCTCACACTAAATTTTAAGCATACCTGCAGGCACTGTTGAACTGTGGCCTGAGTGAAGAGTGAAGGGCATTGCTCTGAAATTCTAGAGTAACTCCAAGGGTTACCTTGGAAAGCTTAGATGATACATAATTTCTACAATTATTTTCACTGCTCTGAATATTTAGCTCCCTACTAATTCATCACTACAAATGTCCAGACTCTGTGAGGAGCTGGATATACAATATTTAACTTTACAGAAATATGATTGGTGCTTAAATTCAGAGGGGGAAGGATGATAATTTCTTTTAAAATATCTTCTAAAATGGATCTATAGGCATAAATACATATATTCATCTTATCTATTGATAGATAATAAAAATTAGAATGCTCATGTTTCGCATCTTCGTCTTAGCATAAAATCCACTGGCACCTTATTTAGTTTAGCAGCAATATTACATTTTTTTTCTCAACCAACTATTGTAGTATAATTTTTTTTAGCTAAATGTCTGAGAAAATTTACCCTCTAGACTCCCTGCTTGATGTTTTATAGAAATATGCATCTTAAGCCTTAATTCACTGCACAAACAAAAATGTCTTACGATGGAGAAATGAAAATTGTTATGGACTGTTGCAAAAAAACATTATACTGAAAAATATTTTCCCTTTTGCAGGCTGTAATTATACTGAAAAATATTTTTCCTTTTGCTGTAAATTGCATGTGTCGGGGCAACCCCCGGTATCAATACAGGCTGGGGGATGAAAGGATTGAGAGCAGCCCTGCCGAGAAGGACTTGGGGGGACTGGTGGATGAAAAGCTGGACATGAGCCAGCAATGTGCGCTCGCAGCCCAGAAGGCCAATCGTACCCTGGGCTGCATCCAAAGAAGCGTGGCCAGCAGGTGGAGGGAGGTGATTCTGCCCCTCTGCTCTGCTCTGGTGAGACCCCACCTGGAGTCCTGCGTCCAGCTCTGGAGCCCTCAGCATAAGAAAGACACGGACCTGTTGGAGCGGGTCCAGAGGAGGGTCACAAAAATGATCAGAGGGATGGAACACCTCTCCTGTGAAGAAAGGCTGAGAGAGTTGGGGTTGTTCAGCCTAGAGAAGAGAAGGCTTCGGGGAGACCTTATTGCAGCCTATCAGTACTTAAAGGGGGCTTGTAAGAAAGATGGGGACAGACTGCTGGGCAGGGCCTGTTGCGACAGGACAAGGGGGAATGGCTTTAAACTAAAGGGGGTTAGATTTAGACTAGATATAAGGAAGAAATTTTTTACACTGAGGGTGGTGAAACACTGGCACAGGTTGCCCAGAGAGGTGGTGGATGCCCCATCCCTGGAAACATTCAAGGTCAGGTTGGGCGGGGCTCTGAGCAACCTGATCTAGTTGAAGATGCCCCTGCTCATTGCAGGAGGGTTGGACTAGATGACCTTTAGAGGTCCCTTCCAACCCAAATTATTCTATGATTCTACAATTCTATGTGTCTGTCTTGCATGTATTTTTAATGAACAAATACACATGATAAAACAGACCAGATCCTGATGCAGCACAAAACAAGTGCCCTAAAGAATGAGTTGTTACCTTGACTCAAATGGGACGATTATTTCTGAGCTGAGTGTTCAGAACATATTTAAACACCTAATGGCTGCAAACTGGCAACTGATTTTTTTTTTTTTTTCATTCTATGGCAGGACTGGATAAATTGTTTGCTGCTTTTTCACAAATGTCTCCTCCCTAGATATCTCTTCCCATTGCAATTATATTGCATTCAACTGTGTCATGGCTGTGCTCAGCTACATGAACTCCTATCACAGGACAGGCTGGCTGTCAGGGACTAGTGTCCATTCACTCTTCCACCTTCTTCCCCCAAAGAGCAGAGCATTTAATTGTTGTCTTGGGCATCAGTGCATTCCTAGCAGCGGAACCAGGCAGTGCTTTCTGCTTCAAGCTGTAAAGGCCGGAGGCAAGTGAGAGCCAAGAGGAGAATGAGCTACACCATCTCTTCTAAATAATCTTGGAGTAAAGGTGAAGGGAATCAAAGGATCAAAGGAAAAAGTTAGAAAGGAGAAAGCACATCTGAGGTAGGGAAGGAATCAATGGGGATGGGATGGGGACGGGGGGGGGAAAAAACCAAAAAAGGAAAAGCTCTGTGAGAGAGAAGGAACAGATCTTACGTGAAACGGAGTTTCAAAGGATAAAATCTTGCTGTCTCCTATTAGTTATAGTTTTGAAGATTAATGTGAGTGAGGCACTATTACTCCTTGTGTGTTGCTAGCACAGAAGGAAGGTGCATGCATATGTACTGGCACTGAACCTACAGCGTTAGCTCTGGTCAGACTGGGAAGAGCTGTACTGGGGGGGCTCAACCCACGCCAGTCCTCGAGCATTCCCTGCTCTGCTTCTTCAGCACCGGTCAGAGTGATGCAGCACAACATTTTCAGGCGCCTCCTTGTTTGAAGGAGTATCAATGAGGTCTAACCGCCCTATGTTCCCCATACCAGGAGATTTCAAATGTTGCTCGTTAAACTCCTAATGATTTGGAAAAGAGCAGCAGACGCAGAGTCCTGAGGACTAAGCCCCTTCTTTACCACCACCATGGGTGCGGAGGGGGAGACAGTGCAAATTCTGCCTTGCTGCCTGGCCTGGGTATGGTGTCCGCAGCCATGGGAGTGGGGAGAGGAATTTCCTAGGATTGGAACAGGCAGGGATATCATGGACGAGTGTTTTGCAAAGGCAGGATTCATCTCACCATAGTTCGATCACCTAGAATTTAAACATCTAGTCTAGGCCAGTTGTCTGGACTACTCTGAGGTCAGTAGGGAGAGACAAACACTGTCAGTGTAGGACTCATCTCATCCTTTGACAGGCGCTTCTCTGTAATAATTGAAAAAAATTTTGAAAATTCTAAAACTTCTAAACCAGTGTTTTAGGTTACCAGTCTCACTTTGAGGGTATAGTCACTAGGGATTAGTCTGATACTACTAAGCTCTTTGCATCAAACAACTCTCAAAATAGTGAATGCTATCAATCTGGGCTAGATATCAGAAACCTAAGAGCTCACCATCCTCCTACCGTGCTCTCTGAATTGTTGCATTCCTCATACAAAAGAAAAATGAAGTGCCGTATTTAATGGATTTTGAAATAAGCACCAAATTGTCACGTACTAGTATTTTGACTTCCCTAGCTGAATCTACCATAAATGGGACTAAATATGCACATTTTCCTTGGTTAGCTCTGTATTTAGATATGTTCTTTCTCTTCCCTCATTTTATTATTTACATTTTTGTTCAACTACCAGCTTTTCTAGGCTCGTGAAATAATCACAGAAGTGACGAGCAGCCTGATGTTACTTGCCATAATAATGTCCTTGCTTAAGCAAGATTTTAAAGGTTTTTAAATAACAGGCCCAGCAACCACAGCTTACAAAAATAGACTGTAACTTCTTGTCTCAGTCTGAATTAAGTCAGGGAATGGCCAGATCTTAACAGGGGAAGAAAAGAACAGAGGAGCCTTCAGAAAACTAGTGACTCTTCTGTGATATCAAGCTCTACTGGGAAAAGCAAAAGCTCATTAAATTTTACCAACTCATCTGTAAATGAAAGACTGAAAAAGATGATCGTCCTGGTTGCTTTTAAAGGAAATCAATTTCTAGCCTGGAAAGGATGCTGTCTGCTCTATATTTCTCTATTGTGTGCTACATATTTTTCAAGTTCTGAAAATTTTAGAATATAACCTACATTGTGGATGCATTTACATTTTGGGGAATGATCAGAGGTGCCTTAAACTTCGTTGTATATGAACTACAATTAGTAACAATTAAAAAGGTCTAATCTTTGCCACAGAGAAGTAGCCCTGAATAAGTCTTATTAGTGAAATACTGATAATACTAGTATGCAAGAGATGCAAAGTTTTGATGTAACATTGCTCTTCACTGTAACGCAACCTCAAATAATAATGACAAAAACTTATTCAAATAGTGGATCAATAACACGTATGCAGTGAAGCCTCGTTCCCTGCTTAGATCTCATTTCTCTTACCTGGTCTCTTCTGTAGCTATAAAGAAACCATCATCTGAAGCATCAAGCCAATTTTGCCTCTGTCTCTTGATCACTGGAATGGTGCTTGTCTTAATGGCACTTGCACTGGCTTGCAAGGCCTTACCATTAGTCATATGAACATGGGGAGCAGCATGCTGAAATCATAACAAAAAATGGGAAAGATATTTGCCTGAGAATAAGCATAATTCTGTTAACTAATTCTCCTGTAAAGGGAAGGTGCCTACACACAGCACCCTTCTCAAAAACCAGCTAGTCTTCTTCAATAAGTACCTGGGGGGTCAGATAACACCCTGTGCGCATTGATATGTTTTATACACAGCTCTGAAAGCTCTTTAAAAACTAAATTATCTGTTGCCAATGTCATTTTATACAAAGAGAAATTGAGGCATGAATCAATGCCATGAACTAAGCAGTTCCACAACAGAAACCTGCTGACTTTAGGAGAGAATTCACATTTTCTGAGCAAAACCCCAATATCTCAACCAATGAGATGAGAGACTTGTTTCTTCATCCAAGTATGGCATTAATCTGATTTTTAAAAAATCTGTACTTCTCACTTCACAGGTCCTTACTCTCTCTGTCTGTCTTTTTAAATAAACACCACTGTATAAGACACGTGCTGCTAACCTAAATGGAAGCAGAGTAACAAAGGTTTATATCACCTTGCTGGTGCCACGGTTCTTAGGTTCACTCACCAGTCATTATATATTAGAGCTGACTGCAACATGTCTGCCTTCATTTTAATACAGATAACCTTAAACGGTGCATTCATTTTTCACTAAACCTTTACCTGGAATAATTGTGCAACAAGAGAGCAAGTACTCAGATCTAATGAGAGAAGCTGTCATCTCATACATGACAAGGAGAGAGTAAGAATAATATTTTCTATATAGTCTCTAGGTAACATTTTGGAAGAATATCCCATGACAAATATATTAATTTTGGAAATAACAGTCTTGTTTGCCACATGATCGATTATCAGAAGGACTAAATAACAACACTTCGATTAAAACAGACATGTTAGAAGACATTATACAAACATGAAAGGTTTGCTTACTTTATCTCACAAGGATTCAGCATCATGTTTTCATAGGAAGAAGTACTATTTCTTGGTGAAATAATACAAGTATTCCTCATTACTGATAGCATTTTTGTAATATTCCTAAAACGCGCAAAATTCTGCACATTCATGGGAGTAACCTCTAATTAGGGGACCGATTCCACAGACACTGAGTAAGGAAGGGCTGGTAACATCCACAAAGACTGGCAGAACAGAACACAAAACTGATCTCAAATCGTGTCATAAAAATACAACAGCCAAAAATAATAAACAATGGCCTCATTTCTTCTGCACAATTCTGACACTCATATTCAATGTATTATATTCACATTATGCCACAACTTTTAACATACCCCAATTCATACCATTTGCTCCCTCCAGTAGGACAAATTTTATGCATTCAACAAAGAATTCCAGCGCTCATTATTTGTGCAAATAACTGAATAATCGCCTCTAGGATTCCTTAGATCTGATGTAACAAAACCAAACAAGAAAAGAGCAACAAGACATCAGATTTGAGTGAGTCTCTCTCAAATACAGATAACTCTTTCTTAGAGCTAAACTATTTTCCTTTGTCTTAGAAAGAAGTAAGGCTTATGGTGAATTTAGTTGCTGTGGCACATAGTTAGGCTGTAAATCTATCTTTGTAGTCCATCTAAATATTTGCCTAAATTTTTCCATTTTTTAATTCGGTGTCTAGACTGAAGTTTGGTTTTCACATATTTTTTCATGTTGGCTTTGGTGGAGAGGAAGAAGTAAAGGACATGCTACTGGAAGTAATTCAGCTGTTATTTAGAATAAATTCAGGATAAAATACATAGTTTGGATGAAATTAGAAATTCATGAAAGTATTTAACTGATGATCTGTTAGTGTACAAAGTGGATAGTGCTCAAAAAGTGAGTAAGAATTCATACATGGAAAATGCTGCCATACATCAAATTTCACAGTACATCCAAACTAGTTATTTTTATCTGGCAATGGGCATTGCCGTACGTTACAGAGGAACACTCAAGGGCTTAAAGGGCAATTTTTTGCTGTGCTTCCCCAGTCACAAATGGTTTTAAGTTATCAAATATAATGGTTTGTATCTTTTCACAGGCTCCTTTCTAATATACCACTGAATGGTTTCCTTTACTCAAAACAACATGCACAGGCAAAAAATGTTCAGGAAACGTACAAGGTACAAAAAGTGCATTTCCTATGGCATAAACTCTGAATAACAGTTAAGCCCCATGGAAAAAGTATGTGGTTTTTCATAATGCTTTTTACCCTGGCAGAGACGGATGTTGTTACTAGTTCTGAACTTCTGCTTTGTCTACTTTTATTAGACCCTAACTCTTATTCCAGGCAAGATATAACATTACAGAAAATAGTGCAAGGGTTACAATACAATCTCTTTTCTGTTGCATCAATATTGGTTAGAATTTGCTCTTTTATTTCGCTTCTCCCCCAGTCCTTTCAAGCTATTTGAAGAAATTAATTACATTTCACTTAAGAACAAGAGAAAATAAGACCATTGTTCTTCAGTCTGTGTGCTAGGGACCACATTATCTTTAATTTCTAGTTAAATCAAAACAATTGAAGTTCTCAAACAATTTAGGAGTAGAAAATCAGTTCATTAGTTCCTCTCAAAAAATATATTTACCACTGTGTATAAAAATGAGCTTTCAATGCCACTGTCATACTAATATCAACACCAAGAGCAAAATGAACTTTCAAAGTACTTGTTAAAAGTTTTGGGTTTTGTTTATTTTTTATCCCCCACCCCACCCCCAGCACACAGTTATGCTAGGAAGGTTATGAAAGCCTCAGGAATACTACCTGTACCACCACAGAAGCCCTACTCAATCAAAAAACCTTGCATGCAGAAAGCTCCAATAATTTCATCATAACACTGCCATGTGCAATTAGCAGCTGGCATTTTGATTTTTGACTGCGTACATCACTAATAAGCTGTGCTGTCATTCTGCAACAAAACCACTGGTATTATGAGTCCACATACCAGTGGCAGATCACAGAGCAGCACCTGAGCAGCAGGAGCTTTACCCAGAGTTTGCTAACTGCATGTTGGACACATCCTCCTCCATGCCGAGTGACTCCTTTCTCCCAAGTTTTTCCTCATCTCAGTCTGGGTACGTTCATCGAGATCTCTTGTACCTCTAGGACAAAATTGTTCCATGCCCAAAGACATCATGAGAAAACCTATCTTGGAGTGCAATTGAAAGAAAAATGTCGCAAGGCTAAGGGAGCTCTGGTTCAGGCAATGTTACACCCAATAAAGAACACAAATATTTAAGTCAGCACAGAGCTGTCTGGGAGGAGTTTCACCTGCTGAACAGGAGGTCTCCATGCTGCAGACTGAACACATCCTCAGAGATTTCTGAGACCAAAGGCAATCTTTTCAAGGTCTTCAACACGGAGGAGTTTATGGGAAGACCTTTTCCTACGATGTCTTCACAGCTTCACCCATCCCCTGCTAAAACATTTCTCTGGGGGCACCATTCTCAGGTACTTCTCTCACAGGCTGGTGCACAGCTCGATTTTTGAGAGCTGCTTGCAAGTGCTGCTAATCAAAACTCACCTGGCGGGGCATGAATTTCCCATTTGCATACACAAACGTTCATTTCCCAGTGAGCAACTGAGACACCTCCAATGGTCAATGAACGCAACAGTCCCTTTCATGAAGAAGCTACGTAAGAATGTGTTTCTCTCTGCTAAATCTTCTGGAAGCAGCAGCACTCATTCAATCGGCTACTAATTCAATCAGTTGCTTAACTGTAAATCCAGGTCTTTCAATACAAGGTGCACTAAGCATAAGGCTTTGCTATGTCAGAGAAACAGAGGAATTAGCTGTATAGCATCACTAGACACATGATATGTGCTGTACGGGCAGCTACCAGTCCAACAACGTTTGGTTACTATTCCAAAAACATCTACAAAGATAATCCGAACACTTTATATTAAAGTGGCAACTTAAGACAGCATCTCTATTACAGGGGGTAAATCTCCTATCCTCACTGGCTCCCAGAGAAATTTCAAGCACAAGGATATTAAGATGCATGTTGAAAGTCAGAGAGGAATCCTGTACAAATTCAGAAATGGGACTCAGATCCCAAATCACAGTGGAGGTTCCTGTCTATGTTTCTCAACTTCTACTGGGATATAAATGGCTGAGCATTTATCCATTGAGAGCCACTGAAGATTCTGAAAAGACATCCAGCTTTGAAATAAATACATAATACCAACAGGCATTGTAATTATAAAAACTAATGGTGAATGTTTATGCTGTGACTGAAAGAATGTTTAACTCGATTATCATAAATTCCTAAGTGGACTGAATGTACGAATCTCTTACATTTTTCCTCATCCTTTCAAAAAGGAAAAAAATCCCATTGCCTTCAATTAGCATTTTTAAAATTCTTGCTGCATCTTTAAACAACAAATCAAATCAAATCAAATCAAACAGAGCAAAAGAAGCTTGCTACATGGAGAAAAAAAAACACTAGAAGAAATCAGGCATGCTCAGATGATTGGTAATAATCTATATTAATTGGTTCAATATATTTGACCTAATTATACAGGATATAGTGTAAAACAAGTGTGGAATTAAGTTAAGTTTAAATCAGGTATTGATTCTCTTTTGCCACACCTGAAGTGTTCTTATTTGCAAAGGCATTAGCATTATACCTCTAATACGCATCAAGGCTTGGGGCTGGTTTAGTTTACTTATTCATGGAAATTTGAGATGAATGCAAAAATTACAAAACACAGCCTCCACACAGCGTGGCGTCGCAAACATTGATGCTAGCATGCAGGCACACATTCATTTTGGGTATAGAATTTCATTCAAGAAACCCGAAGGCTATTAAAAAAAAAAAAAATCATCTTCACACAACAGATGATATACAAGAAATTAACCAAATTGCCAACACAATTATTACTTTTGAACCTCCTGATTTGTTATCAAACCTTTCACAAAACACCTAGAATAGATGTAATGCTGAAAATCCAAGTCAATGACTTTTCTGTGCAAGGGGAGGGGGAAAAAAAAAAAAGAAAAAAAAAGACAACAGTTGACTTTCCAAAGCATCTGGGCTAAAATACTACAATGTTTATAGCCTCTGTATTTCATTGAAGTTACACAAAAGCTGAATAAACCATGTCTTTAAAAACAGCATTTTTAAGTAAATATGTATTTATAGAAATCAGTAATGAAAGACTAACCTAGGTGTCTATCCACAGAATAAGAGGAAATTTGTTTTACGGTTAAAACACAGAAGATCCCTTCCCTCCTTCCCTCCCTCCCCAGGCCCTTAAAATTTTTATAGTTTTTTATTTTTACGAACAAGAATCTGAAACAAAAAATAGGGAGATATCACTGTATTTAAATACAGAAGAAGAATTCTTGTAATGTTCTCAGAAAAACTGCACTTCTTTTTCCTTAGCAAAGTATACTCTATTCCTCATTGGCTTTAACATAAATCTGAATCTTCAGAGAGAATTCACCATCCATAAATGCAACTTAAAAGGAGTTCAAATACTTCGCCTTGGTAAGACAAAAGCTTTTTTACACCAAAGCATCCAAGGCAGTACACAGATTTGCTGCTATACCTCTCACTTTCTGATTGACTAAAATTCCTGCTTTAACTTTTTATCTGTTACAATATTAACCATAATCAGTCAGAAAAAGGGGACTTTATTTCAGAGTAATTATTTATTGCAGTAGTCATTCAAAAATGGATCTCATCAGTATTGCTTTACTGTGTCTGTATTGAATAGATAATCTCATACTGTTTCTAATGCAAGCAATAGTATATTTTCTGGCTTTACTGACATATTCTACCTACTCATTGGAGAGTGAGAAATCTTCCATCGCACATTCAGTCATGCTTTAATTGCAGAGAAGAGTGGACATATTGCTATAACCTTTTCACACTAACCAGAATACTTATTTTTAATTGTACTTTTATTTATTTAAGTGCAATGGACAATTACCGCACACTGACTGCAGAACTTTAGTCTGAGCAGTCTGAGTTGTTCAGCAGAGAGGTCTGGAGAGGTTCACAACGCAGGAACCTCAAGAACTCGAGTTATTTAAAAACCTTTCTCTTATCTCTTTGAAGTCTGACCATGTTTTGGTGTGAGGACACATTTATATAGGCAAAACCCCCATTTCCTTGGGTCACTTTTTAGGGCTGTTTTGATACATTAATGGAAAAGAGAGACTGATGAAATGTGTTATCTTCAGAGTAAAATTAATAGGAAAAAAAATGAAGGGAAATGAAGAGTGAAGTTTTCACCAACTTCAGCATTAACCTCTAGCTCTTTTCCCTACACCAATGCAGAATTGGAAAAATATTGAAAAACTTTTCAATCCCTTCCAAAATTTTATAGCAGAGGAATACACTTGAATAACTAAGCATCTTATTTTGAAATGGGTCTATTTAAACCAAATTCATGACAAACAAGGATTACATCACATCCAGTAGAAAACCGAAACATCACTTTTTCCAGACGTATCTCTACTATTCTGAAATTTTGTGATCTGTAGTCCTTACCTATTTATTACCTGTTTGCACCGGATATTAATGACTATTGATGATAAAGGCAATGAACTATATTTACCCTTTGTCCCCTGTTGAATCAAGTATCTGTGTGGGAATTTACATGTCCCACAAATGCTGTACATACAGAAGAGGTAATAAACTTGAAGGGACACCCTGAAAACTGTAGGAATGAAAACAAACAAGCTCACATCATGTTTTGTTGGGTTTTATTCTAAAATTTCAAAACTCGCCTCAAAAATTGGTCTTTTTCCAAAAGTGGATAGCCCTCCCCCCAAATATCATTCCCAGTCAGAGAAAGGTTTGCTTTATGTGAATTTTTGTTCAGTCCTTATCTAACTTTTATTAGGAGTTTGAAACAGAAAGAGACTGAAAAAATTTCTCACCCTATAAAAACCCAAGGCAGACACTGAATCCATGATATTTTTATGCATAAAACTTTTTAATCTCATTTTTGAAGCTGTATCTCTCCGTTTAAACATTTCTCTGTTTCTGAGACCCAAACTATCAAACTCAAGGTAAAGTCGGAAACCATCCTCACAGGAATGTGATGCAAGAAATTACGCAGCGTATGTTTTGAACTTTAAATGTGTTCTGACACCTGATACACGCAGAACACGAGATATTTTATCAACATTAATTTGACATAATCAAAAATCACTTAAACACATAACATACAAAATTGTAACTGGATTTTTCACTTATTCAAACTGACAGCACTGCTACTTCTTAAGCTATTCAACCTCACATTTTTTCCAAGATTTCCCATGAAATACGATGCAGACAGACTCATTTTATCTCTACAGTGATACTAGACTTTATAAAAAAACATGCCAATGGCTTAGGATACTGCTATATCCGCTTTGTTTTCATAGGAAGAATCATATCTATAGATAGATCAATACCTATAATCTCCTCTATACTTACCATTATTGTTCTTGTTGTATGGCTGGATGATTCTGGAAAACAAAAGAACCACAGCGCATTAGAGTATTGTCTTTAGCCATAAAAGCCCTATTTTCTGATGCTCAGCCTGCAGGCTAAGATGCTACTGTTCAGCTACAACAACGAACATATCAGAAAAGCAGAGATTGGAAAGATTTCTCAGGAAACGAGCACGACAATCATCACTGGTCCTGAAAATATACGGCACACCACAGCATGCTGTTAGCTGCACTCATTCTCTTTGCTTAATTATCCTCTTCTGCAGGAAAATATAAAAATGGAACTAATTCATAATTCATGTTTCAAGAAGTGGTTTTTTTCATTTTGCTTTTAACATATGGCATCATTTAACATGGAGGATTAGCACTGCAGAAAAAAATACAAATAGCATCAGCATAATTCCATTACTATTCCCATTTGAAAAAGCTTTCTAAAACTAGACAATCCTTTTTCCAAGAATTTTGAGATGGATTCACAGTTTGAAATTGACAAAGTATATTGAGAAGTGTAACATCCAGAAATCTTAATTATTCTCTCCTATATGATAAGTCAGGAGTCAGTCAACTGAACTCACAGTTATATTTATATAAAATTGCTGAGGAATCACGACTAGCCCAATGGCTAACATAGATTTCACCCCGCTCTTTAAATTAAATTACATTTGCTTTTTTTTCCTCCCAAGGACAGAAATTCTCACCCTCAGGCTTTAAAACGCTACAGTTGTCATATTACAGCCGTGTTCTTTTCCGAAGCAGTATAACTTCAGTAACTAAACATCCTCCTAACCAGTTAAAAAAACTGCAAGAAAATGCGCTGCTGATCTATAAGATGCAAGATGATGCTACTAGCAATCTCATAGACTTGCTCAAAAATTTGGGTTAGACATCATATTGGCTATAGTACACAAAATTCTTAAGGAAGAGACATTTAGCAACACTACATGAGTTCTGGGTAAAATGTACACAATTCTGCATGAATTGAATCAGCAGAGTGTCAATTCTGCAAGTGAGATAAATGTATGATAATTACAATAGGTTAGTTATTCTTGTCCCGGTTCCAAATTGCAATTCTTATGGCGGTCCCAACTGGCACCCCTTACACAAAGAATTCTCCAGGGGTTTTGTTATTGTTAAAAATAGTATTAAAGAGATTAAAAGGACATGAGAAAGAACAGCTGCACATCTCTTTCTGAAAAAAATGGTAACTACACTCCCAAACTGGTGTTTCTCTTTCATTTTGAGGAGTCATCTTGACCAGTCTGAAGGTATAGTTCAATCACTGATAGAAACAAAGACAAGCCCTTTTAAACATCTCCAACTATTTAGAAACTTCAATCTGATATTCTGCAGTAATTCCTGTATCTAATTTACATTTACATTTGTACAAGTCTTCATCCTTAATCAAATCTAATTAAAAGTATATATATATCAATACAGGTATCGATAACTTCCCATCGATAAAGGTTCTATAATGTGAAAACCTACTTAAAGCCTCTGATATTTTAGTTGTGAGCGCCTCCCCTAGCCCCCTTTTCCTCTCTTTTTTCGCACAAAAATTATCGTATATAGAAATACATTTAGGTCACCTTGCCTCCAGGCAAGTTTTAAACTGGTAGTATAAAAATTAAATACTGTGACAGTCTACTGTTTCCTGATACCTGAATGTATTTGGCACTGTTATAAAGTAAGAGAAGATCACAGTAGAGTGAAGAACTCTATAATCTGTTCAGTTTTTATCATCACAGTAAAGTTATTTTTGTTATTACAGGTTTGTTTATTTTTTTGACATCCCAGTGAAAGAACATTTCAGGACCTGAATGTTCCTGAGAAAACCCAAAGACTGCATTCATGGAAGTATAACCACCTGAGTAACTCTTGAGACAAGGACTCGTTCCATTTATAAGCCCAACTACCCAGAAAAAAAAAAAAACAACCAAAACCCAACCTATCTCCAAGAGCACAACTGCATTTCCTGAGGAATCCTCAACTTAAGCAGAATTATCAGGTTAAACAAAAAGGATGGGGCGGCTTCTCTCTTGAAATATAGAGAAGATACATTACACAGCACTTCCAGTCACCCCCAAAAAGATCAAAGCGAACAAACAAAAATCCCTATTTTTTATACTTGGATACCACAGTAATAAAATCTTCACTCTTACTCAGAGGTGCTAGGCTTTTGGCATAGCTTTATATGCCAAGTCTATAAAACCTGTGCTTAGCCGTGATGGTCCCAAAATACTCGGTCACCCTCTCAGTTCCACAGACAACTGAGTGAGAGAGAGAATATCTCTCTAAAGGGAACTGAGGAACAGACGAATGTACCTGGAGGCTGTTAAACAGCCTATTTTTGAAGAATACTTTACAGACACTCTTAATGCAATGCCAACAGCTGTTAACTCCAGGATACTACCATATTGATAACCTATTAATAAAACCGAGCAAAGAAGTGAAGAAAGATGTGTTATATTTGTAGAGTAATATCCCTGGGTTCTATCATACAATAAAAACATTCTCTGTTTTTTGCGTATCTTTTTCTTAGCTTTTATTGCTGTAGATACTGAAATATCATCTAAGTTGCCAAACATCTTTTAGAAAGACCTGAGTATATCCATAAATAAGATGCTAGGGAAAGAACTGTTTAATAAGTAGACATAGTCAAAAGATTCTAGGATCTAGCAGAGGCTACTAATTAAGGTGCCATTGCTACACAATTTAAACTCTTACATACTCCGGTACCCAAATATTTAGATTTTAGAACTGAGGAGATGCTGATTTCTTCCAGAAAATAATTACACCCTGATTTGGCAGGATTCTGACCAACGTTCATGCCTGAACACACACCAGCCAATTCTGTGGAAAACTTTGCTTTTAATTAAGGCAACTAAGGAAGAAAGCCCTTGCTTCCAATTAAAAAGGCAGTCATGCAGCATTCAAAAAGGCATGTTTTACAAAAGGTCTGCTCGCCCATGCAACCTCCAATGCAGCTTGAGGGCAACAGAGCTTATTTAAAAACCACAAATGTCTTGGTTTTCAACAGAACAGAAAACAAACCCCTGGATTTTCAGTTTCATCTGCCAAGTTTTAGAATGCCTTCAGGAATTTAAATAATCAGGCTCAAATTTCAGTGAAACTGGCACCAGTGGACACTTGGTTTATAAATGAGTTCTTACAGCAAATGATTTTCTGCAAGGCAATAATCTGTACTTGCGTTTCTTCAGTAGAAAGGAAACTCCAGGATACAGAATGATTCTCCCCTTACGGCCGATGATTCTCCCCTTACGGCCGATGAAGTGCTAGTGAAGTGGATTACTCCACTTTAAACAAAAATGGTTAGACAACATCGCCAACAAGGGGTTTTGGTGATCTGATGTGAGTAAATGACAGTAAATGCAACATCAGTACTGACAAGATGTTTAGAAGTTTATTATTGTGGAGAAATTGATGCACCCAATGGCAGAAACTGCGCAAGATGCTCGTATGCTCTTTCTACAACATAATGAGTACGTTGCAAAAAGAAATTTCCTTACATTGTAAGTTGCTTTACCAATCATACTGACCAATCCAGTGTTCCTCCCTGTTTACGGGCACTAGGAGACTATAAAATTTCCCACTGTAAAACCGTTTAAGGCTAAATCAGAAAAAGTCCACTGCTAAGGGGTGGTGCCAGCTACAGAACTATTTCAAGTTTATATAGTATTCCCCAGCAAGAATTTTTTTTTCCCTTAAGGGTTCTTCAAGCCAGGACAGAAACCACATCCTTAATAACACTCCAGTGCTTTTCCAGCTGTTCATGTGTTGTGTTTATATGTGCTATTCTTTAGTTTTGCTGACAGGAAACTTCGTTATCTGATATTCATCTTTCTCTTTTATATTAACAGGGTCATCAGCAATACTAGTGGGTGAAAGGTGGCCTTTTCTAAACCTTCCAGAATAAATACGCTTCAAGATAATGTCATTTAGACACGTGGAAAATAAAGGCAGACATGCAGTAGCGCAGGTGTTTAATCCTAGTAACACTCGCAGCTTATCATGGTACATGAGACTGTAAAGAACCTTTTCACTCCGGATGGACCACCTTATGAAATAACCTGAGACAGGAAGACTGTTTCATTATTTCTTCTCAACTCAGGTTATGAACATTTTAAGTAACCAAAATAATTGTTTTATTCCTACCAGTTTGTGGCAGTGGAACAAGTGACATTAAGTGTTACTTCAAAAGTATTATTAGAAAAATATGTATCTTGTAATCATACTAAGAATGAGTTTGACTTTGAGGAAGACCCTTAGTCTCCCAAGATTGAAGTGTGAAACACTAGAGAAACAATATACAGACAACAAAAGCAAAAAAGCACAAAAACATACAGAACGATCACAAAGCATTTTCCCCAGACACGGAAACTTTCCAGTTACACTGCCTAAGCACTTTCTGAAGGTGCCTTCCACGTTGCATTATGTAATAAAATTGTTAAGAACTACAGCTCTGTAATCACAGCTTACAAAAAATAATCAACCTACTTGACAGTAATCATACACAGAAGCACTTTAAGTATGAACTCCAGATCTCGAATCCAGAACACGTAATTCATGAGGTAATACGCTGCTAATCCTGTTATCCAACAGACAGGATTCTCTTTCTGCAACTTTAATTCTTTAAAATAATACTAGGGGAAAGTCGTGATTGCAGGAATTAGGTTCTGGTTATCTGCATTGTGTTTTGAATGCTAACTTGATTATAGTGTTGTTCTTATTGTTTACTCTTTTAAGAGCTGATTTATTCTGCCAATTAGAAAAGCCAGTGTTACTGCAATTTCACGCCTACACACTACCTGTGTATAAAAAAAAGAAACACTGATTCAGCAGCAAAAATGGGGCAGTTCACCATGAAGTGCCCTCTCCCCCATCTGCGATCCCACCCAGCTTGCTCTTTCTAACCCCTGCTGTTACTGGAGTTATCAGAAGCACGTGTTACACCGGTGAATACAGAAATGCAATGCTATAATCTTATCCTAAGTATTCCTTTCCTTAGTACAACAAAATGTAAGTGATGTCTGGCACGCTCCAAGTGGTGCATCAAAGCATGAATGAGACTCTTGTTTTGGGCTTTTTGTGAATCAAATGTAGGCAAAGAAGCCTTACAAATCCAAAGATACATTTTTGAAAGAAAGGAAATAAAAGCAAAAAAAAATAATTTGCAATTCAATTTCTAGTGTACTTCCACCCTTGGAAGTAACTCGCATTTCACAAGATATAGTAAGCCTGAGAACTACAGTTGAATGGAAATTGTGTTTTGACTTTGGCAAAACAAAAGCAATTGCTGACTATATTTAAAAAACCCACAACACAGTGCTATGCTATGCAAACGCTTAGGGACAGTTCTTTCCCAGAGGAAAATCAAGGAAACATGGGTTTGCAGAAACGGTTTTGCTCCTCCCAAGTCCTCCTGTGACCAAATTCATCATAGAGGAGTCACGCTGCTTACCTTTACCCACTGAAAAAGTACTCTGCAGTTTGAGCAGTCTTCGGACACAGAATGGAAGACGGTTCTTTTATTTGTAATCAAAGAACCTCAAATACTTGGGAGATAATTGTAATGTGAATTCAACGCAGGCGAGTGATGACCGCACATTTATCATTGCAAGACAATAAATCGTTTTCTCAACTTTAAGAAATTGGGGGGGGGGCAAGAGAAGATACTTCTGTTTTTCGGACAAAAATATCTTCCTCCTAGTTGATTATCTTTCGTGTTAAGTCACAATGTCATTTGCACCACTGGGGTTGGAGGAATGAAGACCAAAGTGGGGAGGGGGGAATCATCAAGTCATTGTAAACAAACTGAAGGAAAAGCATTGTTTTATAATACAAAAATTCAAATAGAAAAAAAAATGGCTTGAGACGTGCAAACATGAGGTGTAGTAGCTTAGTTCTACAAATGACTGATGGCATCAGCAGTAACACCCTGGGGTAATTAAGGCCTGCGTCATTTTCCAGGTACATAATTTGGGCTCTGGACGTTGTCACTAGTTCATCATCTCCAGTATAATTTGTACCGCTGAAAAAAACCAAGTGAATATACTGGCCACAGAAATGCAAGCTTTAGAGCATTTTAGTTTTCTACGAAATATTTAAAATGATTGCCTCCAATTGGACAGTGAAAATAGACAGAAATTGGCTACTCTTGTGCAAGTTGCAAAAATCAAAGGAAAAAAGGTTGTTAGGTTAACCTCTTGAGGGTCAGAGACGGCTTTAATACTTTGTATAAAACTATGCATGACAAGGCTCTTACCATAAAGTATTTCATATCATGACATAAATAAATGCTCTGAGTAATACATGTTGGGAAATAACCAAGAGTCATAAACACCCTTTTCATAGTTCTCTGCTTCTCCAGTAAATGACAGTAACACATCAATTTTTCCAGAGAGATCTGCTTTCCATGCTCACATTTCCATCAATATCAGTGCACACATTTCAGTAAGAGATCTGTAGCCAAATATTTCAAAAAATTTGCTGGCTACATCAAGGACCAAAGCTAGAATGCACATGCCCAAAGCAAATTTCAGACCTTTTCATAGTTCTCTGCTTCTCCAGTAAATGACAGTAACACATCAATTTTTCCAGAGAGATCTGCTTTCCATGCTCACATTTCCATCAATATCAGTGCACACATTTCAGTAAGAGATCTGTAGCCAAATATTTCAAAAAATTTGCTGGCTACATCAAGGACCAAAGCTAGAATGCACATGCCCAAAGCAAATTTCAGAGGAAAAACTGGCCGTGGAAAAATATATAACTTTTGTTTCTCACTTTTGGGAAAAGCAGATATACACAATTCAACATCAATCCCACTTTGTGTTTCAGCATGGAAGAAATGGCAAAAGTAGCTTGTTTATCACATAGTAGCTTGTTCACCACATCTCATTTCTTCTCTTTCAGTTGGAAATCATCAGTGTGTAAAATGAGGTTTATAACAATTTAGATAGTTTTATAGTTTATTAATATGTAAGAGAAAATTTAAGATTTTATTTTTTAAAGTAATGGATCGCCAGATGCTTTTTGGTATGCATTCCATGCTGCTAGCCTGCCACCGCAGTAGAACATCTCCATCTCTACCAAAAAACAGTATAGCAATGATCAGACACCTTTGAGAAAAAACAACTGCCTCTGCTGAGAAATTCCATCATACAGTGAAAACTCCTTCCTTTTAATATACTTTCACATAGGGTTATGTGAAGTTAATTATGATGACGCACATATTAGAATTGTTTGCTCTGTGTCAAGAAAATTTGGGGCAGCAAAGGCTCCGGTTTCCCTGCTTGTCAGTTAGGCTGCTTATATTTTCATGTGTTTGTCAAAGGAGAGTCTCAAACTCCCCATGGGAAAATAGGAGTGAAATATAAGCCTTTCTTCCTTGCTTATCTCCTCAATAGCCAATACTATTAGTCATAAGCAGAGAGAGAAGGATTGACCAAAATAGCATCTAAGAGAGAAGGTACATTTTTTTGAGGTCTTTCTCCCTTTGCCGATTGCTCACGTCACTTTCTCATCTTGCTGTGCCAGAGATGTGCGGGTTCCTAGGAAAATGGACCCCAAAATTGCCATCTCATTCTTAGATACAGCTGCATACTTCAGTATATTCAGGAACAGAAATTTGACTGTTGAAAGAATCCTCTTGAAGGCATCAGGACATCTCAGCCTGAAATACAGCATTAAAGGTCTGGGAAGGGGAAGAGAGAAGGAGGATCGGGGCTGTTGATTGAAGTCTCTTCAGCTATGAACAACTGGTTCTCTTATTTCTGCCCACAAGTCATGAAAACGGTATCAACAGGCACAGACTGATTTCTGTACCTCATTAGTGACGTTAGTATCTCGGGCATCCTGTGGATATTCTGGTTCTGATGCATGTAAAAGTAAGGAAATGCCTGCCAGTTGACAGAGATTATACTTATGTAAAATACCTTTACCTGATCTTTCCAAATATTATATGGAAAATTATCATTACTCACCCTGCCAAAACAATAGCCTGACGTGAAACTTGACTACTTGGATGTACTGTTGCGCACAGTTAAGCAGCTTGTGGGTGAAAGTAATTGCTTGGAATAATTTCAGACGCTGTAATTTAAAGATCAGATTCAAAATAGCTACAAAGCACTTTACAGTCACACCTAAATCTTCCCATCGTCAGCTCCAGTCATAAAACTGGATACACGTAACATTCTGCAACGTCGTGATTTTCTGAATACAGAGTTTTCCCATTTGAAAGAGACTGTCTTCACTGCTGAGAACCCTTTAAATATCTTGTGTCGACTTTCTTTTCAGCAGCAATGGAAATTCTGCATTTCAGAACAGTTAAAAGCACCAGTGTGCATATTACACGAAAACTCCCCAAAGTACTGTGATTTTTTTCCAGAACAGAAAAAAGCTTTCTGGCATTTTTCATTCCATCCTACAGAATGCGAGATTTGCTGTTGTTTGAAAATAAAAGGAAAAACACGTTTCTAAGACCATCCAGGAAAAGTCTTTCTCCTACAAGAAAGGACACAAACAACTACAAGATCTTCTCTCTATCTAGTTACAATATACGATGCTTAAGCAGTGCAATTTTATTTAGGTCTATGCCATATACATGGGTTCGTGCATACAACTGCAACCACACCTCTCAGCCACCAGTGACTGACGCTCAGATCACCTAATAGAAAGATATCAGGGCACAACCCCCACCATTTATGACGAGATAAATGTGCTCCCTCGTCATTCTTGATAAAGACCGAGCAGTAGTAGTCAGAAATTACAGACTCCCTCATCCCTATCAGTTGCACCGGACTCTTGCTGGAGGTGCATCTGTGGAAAAATGAAAGGGAAACTTCTGTTGCACTGGCCAAAATCCAGACTCAAGACAACATAAGACTTCCCTATGAAATGCTAATCATGTTCTTATCTATTACTCTTAAAAGCATTAAACCAAATATTACTGACGTTTCTCATCATTTCCCCCAACTCCCCCATACGGGCATAAAGAAGTGCCATTTCCATATTACATTGCTTTATTTCTGAGCCAGTAATTATTATTTTGTTAATAACAAATTCTGTCAAAATACAGCACTTGACTCACCTAGGCAGTAAGACTGACTTTAAAGATGCCAATCTAAATATATATTTACACAAGCCTAATTGACATTTACTTGAATGCTGTAAATTATCGTACATCTTAAGTAAGCGTATTTATATGGCTTCTTTACAACAAATATCTAATACTGTTGAAAAAAAGCAAACCTGAACACGCAGATATTTCTATGTCAATAACATTAAGATTATGAAAACAGCAAGAGATAAGACTTAATATAAGCCCACTGTGCTCATTTTTGTTTGCTCATTTCATCAAAGCATGCACTAAAAGACAGAATATATCATCATCTCCATAGTTGGCTTTCTGGATACTGTTAATTGATGTAATGCAATAAACCCAGCAACGATCAATAGTATTTTGGAACCAAAAAAAGGTTTTTAGTCTATTTATAGTAACACAAAAACTCTGGAGGCTGGCAAAACCTTTCATGGCACAGATAGTACGCTGTTGTCAGTGCAATTGCACAGAAACCACCTTTTCCCAAGTTCATCTGGTCACTGAGTTTTTGCTGTGTACTGAAGAGAAGCTGGATGCATTGCAGCCCCAAAAACGTATTTGATATTTACCAACGACCAGAGAAGGGGTTAAATGGCAAATATTAAAGGTAATTGTTTTTAAGTCAAAAGGAACAGAGGACCTGTGCTGTTGAGAATCATTACTACTGGTTTGATTGTTTTAGAGAGTTTGGTTTTCCTTTGCATTTTATTTACACTTTGCAGGCTTTTCATTAAAGAGAAGGGCTAGGATAAGAACAGAAATAGCCATTTTTAAATACTAAAATAGCCGTTTTTACACTAACAAAATACAGATTTCAGTTACTTAGGATATACGCTTTCCAGTAAATTATGTTTTCACAGAAAACAGATAAGCAGAAATAATTATCTCCTAAAGCAATGACTTACAGTTCTCAATAGTAATTTTTCAAATTAGATGTTATTCTGTGCAAATTGCCTTAACACAGTTAGCTGACTGATACAAACTAATCGGTGTGGCTAATGACTGGTTTTATAAACTCTCTACTTGGAAGAGAACATTTGTACTAAGTAGAAGAAAAATTTTAAAGACTTCCAAGCATACCTCCTTATAGGGACATCATCATCATCATATTTACCTTGAACTTACTGCTACAGCCTTCTCTGCAGCAGAAATGTAACATCACCTTTATTTCCAGGCGAAAGTCATTCATCGCTCAAAGCTTATATGGAGAGTCCAGTCTAATGGCCAGCACTGGGGGGGCAGGGAAGCAGCCTTCGTGCACAATCCCATGCAGTAACTACCAGACCATCCCTGCAGAGCTTCACACTCAAAGATCGCAGTGGAAATTCCGCATTTATGGCTATGCCTATTAATGGCATCATCCTTTCTTCCAAGTACAAGTCACACGGTTGCCATCTTGGTCCACCGAATAGCTTGCGTTGCCATGCATGTTATTTGCCTACTGTGTAACGGCTGTTGCACACTGAGCAAAGTGATCCTCCCTTCTGTGTATATTAAATATCCACTTTTTGTCAAAGTATGTAGTGACTTCTATCTAGGTATTATTACATCTACAGTAGATATCTTCACTTCAAGATACAAATAACGCCGGCAATGACAGAAAAGCATGAGCATTATGGGAAGACGATGGATAATGAATCAAGTTTTTCTTCCTGTATTTGGAGTAATATTTCTATTAGCTTGTCTAAAAAGAGCGCCCTCCTTATTTCTACCTCGACCTATTCTGTGAAGCATGAAAACAGTTACCTCTTTTGCGCAGATCGTGTCCTGAACAGTCTATTTCAGAGCCTAACTTCTTTCAGATTTCTAATCTCAACAACCTTATTCAATTATAAAACAAATAAGCTAATGGCTTACAGAAGTTACATCTCACAAAAAGAGAGTTTAGGAAACGCACGCATTTCTTTTCAGTGCAAACAAATGATATCCTGCTGGATTCTCCTCTTATTTGGTCATGAGGTAAAACTGTTCACAGTTCCAGTTGAAAATCTTTCTTTTTGGTAATAATTAAAAAAGAAAAAATCAGTAATACACAGTCATTTTTCAGAATAAAAAGTAAAGATTATTTGAGAAAAGTTGGCCTTACCCACAAATTTCCATCATTTTTTTGCACAGCTTCATATCTGATCACCATTTGCACCATACTGAAATGAAGTGGCTGGATACACCAGGCTTAAAGATCACCTCTGGCGCTGCACAGTGTACAGGAAAAGCCTCTCCTGTACCTCTGTGACACCCCTTTTCCTTCCTCCTGGTATAAACGCAGGGACAGCCCCTTTCTAAGGAGCTCCTACCTTCCGTCAGTCCTTGTTGCCAGGACTACTTCATTCTTATTTTAACTGATTCTGTAACGCAGTCTGGGGACGCAAGACGCCAAAAGCTATCTTCTCTCTATTACCAATGACACTGTTGAGAATCCAGATTAAGCTGTGTTTAGAATCCACATACTAGCAAAGAGATTGGTTGTAAACTAGCAGGTCCAGTATTTAACAATGTAGCTATATATCAAGTACTTCAGCACAGAGTAATTCAAAAGGTCTTGCCTACCTCTGCAAAATATTCCTTCAAATAAAAATGCAATGGAATAAACCGAAATAAAACATTAGTTCCATCTCTCCCTTCACCAAATTTGTTTTATTCCTTTCTTGTCCTCTTATACGGAGATGAAGGTTTAGTAAGAAAAATGGTAAAAATAGTTTGTTTAAAAGATGGCATTAATATACCCATGTTCAATTAATAAGCGCCACCATTCATTGCATTAAGAATCAATGCTATAAATATGCTACTCATATCTTACATTTCTGTTGGTCTGTACCCCCTCATTTAGTGTCATTTCTTAAAACTGTATTCTTTACAGAAAGGTCACAAAACTTTGTTATTTCAGGTCCACAGAAAGTTTTGCAATTCAGAGACTTAAAGAATATTTCTTTTATACTCCTTCACATACCATCAAGACCATTATGATGGCTGTAGTTTCTTTTTCCCAAAATACTTAGTGAAGAGTGGTTGGAGGGTGCAAGCAGTCGTTTTGCACTTGGACTTTGAAGGCTTGGTGTTGACCTGATTACATTGGGTTTCACTGCAGGATGAATCTCTGTTCGAGACAAAAGAGAAAGAGAGAGAGAAAGAGAGAGAGAGATCGTACATACTTGATTTAAAAAATAAATAAATAAAAAGTCCATTCAACATTAAATTTACATTTAAATTTCTAGTGAAAGGAAAGAAAGTTTCTTCAGCGTGACTGTTTGCAAGACCACGAATAACAATTCAAACACGAGTCTTCATACCTACAGTTCTTCCAAGCAAGAAAAATCTATTTCACTTTAGATTGCCCGAGTTCAATACTATGGCATAGATGTGTAAGGAATTCAGAGATTGAAGAGATAATACAAATCAATCTGAAACAGGTCTGCGTTTACATTTTCCTACCCTTTTGAGGTTTATATTGGAGCTACACACCTACAGCTTTTTAAGCAAGCAAATAAAAGCATTTTACTGTAGTGAAATTACCTCAATACCTCAAGCTATTCAATATTTTCTGTCACAATAACAAGTTTCAAGGGATCTTCCCAAACACAAGTCACCAGGTGCAAGAAGTCAGGGAGCCAGCCACAGCAGGGCTCTGAAGGTAAAACCACCCCAAAACTGCAGCAGGAACACAAAAATCGTTAAGACTGCACTGGGTTCCCCAGGTACTGCCAGACTCCCATACAGAGTCATCACTGGGGAGTTTCAAACATCCCAGAGTATCTAAATACGGTTCACGGAGTAGGATTATTTTGGAGAAGGAGGAAGAAAGGTAGGTAAGAGGCCGTGAAACGCATCTGGCCAGCACACTTCAGGGCGGCAGCTGCTGTGTTTGCCAAAAGCTGATACAGTTGTATGGAAATCTCTCAATTATCTGCCAGATAAAAGCGGCAAAAGGAAGCCTCGGTAGAGTCTGCTTGTCCTTCACCAGGAATTTGCTGAACCAATTAACTTATTCCCATCACACATTTGGGTTCAAAAAGCCACTACTGTGTACGTCCTCGGACAGACCCAAATTTGCGAGGGAAGTCAGACCGCCCGAGGGCAGGTCCCCATCCCTCTGACACAGGCACAGGGCACCAGCTGCCGGCACTGCGCAGGTTGCGAGGCGCTCGCAGCCCGATTATGGCCGGCCACTCGATTGCCCCACAGAGCAGAAGAGACCTCTGGGCTGAGAACGCAAGGGCAGAGGGGCTGGGAGACGGATCAGGAGAGTCAACTGTCTAAGGGGAGTAAGAAAAGATGAAAAATAATTCATTTTGCACCCCCTGAAGTGAAAGTGCTCCTTTCTGCTTTTTTTTTAATAAAATAAAGTGTAGAAGCTGGGAATGCGCAAAACCTAAGGTGAGGCCAGGTATCCAAGGAGGAGGCCCTCCAGCCTCTGCTATTCACAGCTATCATGCAGGAGAAGCAGAAACCGTTGCACAAAGCCAAAGTCCACTGCGATAGCAGATTTTTCCTCTTTCACAAATACCAAGCAAATCTGCTATCCAAGCGCTCGCCTGCCCGGCCTCACGCGCTCGCTCCCGCAGCAAGCCTTCACACGCAGCTACAGGTACCCAGCCCACCCACCCCGACTGGCAACCGGCCGTGGCTGAGGGGAGTAACAGTCTGCGCTGCCGTTAACAGTCGCGATAACCTTTAAAAGGCAGAAATAGAAAGGCGGGACAGCCAAACAGTTTCGTCAGTATCCAAATAGGTGGAAAGGAGTAGGATGGCCACAGTGACTTGGCCAGGCTGTACTGGGAACAACACGCCAGGAGGAGACAACGCCAACGATCTTCACATTTGAAAAGACTTTGCTTAATTGTTAACCACTGGTTTGGTCAGAGCTTGCAACCATACCCTTAAAGGATGAACACCTTCATCCAAGATGCTTCAAGAGGGTCAGATTAGAAAAAGTAGAGTAGGGTAATGCACCAGGCGGGTGTTAGAATAGCACAGAGCTAGGGCACAGGTAATTGCTTCAGGGCAGTCCTGTAGATTTGGGGGATGTGTGTGAAGGCCAGTTTGATGTCACCGATCTTCTCACCACTTACTTAGATGAGAGCTTTTTACTGCCATTCACTGCAGTACTCATCTGCTTTTCATATGAAAGAGTTAGGAACACCGAGCTCCCAGCAGATTTCATGGCACGGCCCATTTTTCATGCTGTAGAGAACAAGCGTCTATTTTGCGTTTTTACTAAAATGGGAATTCATGCTGTAGAGAACAAGCGTCTATTTCGCGTTTTTACTAAAATGGGAACAGAGGCGCGCTTAATGTTATGAACACTACTGATTGCTAAAGCGAAACCTTCAACTGAAGTAGAAAGGTTTGCACTGTTTGCTTAAGATGATTGGAATTTGGATTCTAAAATGCTCATTTAGCAGTCTTTTCCAATTTTCTGAAGGAAATGATTAATTTTCAGGGCTAACACCACTAAAATATTATTTTAGTTGCCAAAGAGCTCCAGCAGCATCCACAATAATCCCAGCAGCTGGATCAACATATGAGAACTTGTAAGCTGCTTCTGTCTACAGCGTATAGGAGATATAATTTTATATTTTCAGGATGGACGAACAGTTGAAGAGGGAAGCATTTCCTTCCTTTGACTTTTCTTCGGTCTGGAGGTCACTAATCCTCCATTAGTTTACCACAAAAGCTGTCCTTTCTCTTTCTGCAGTACGGGAAGGTAGCAAGACCAAGCTCTCCTTTTAAGTTCTGGAAAGAAACTTAAATAGCCAGGACCACTTCCCAGTGGATTGAGTCCCTCCCGTGGGGTCTTTACACCGTACACTCACTCATCCTCTACATATAGACTTGCTTCAAGTATTTGCATGCTTTAGATCAGCGCTTTCTAACTAGCTGCTTCATCACCCGAGAGAGGTAATGAGGCATTTCAGGGGTTTTGCCTGAATTGTATTATACCCTCATATTATTGTATTATGGAATAACAGTAATTAGGGATCTTCTAATTCCTGCTGCTGTTAGCCTTGGTCTATTGCCTAGTACTTCTCTGAAATCTCCTAGCCACCTGCACCTTCTGCTAACTCAGAGAACTAACTATAACATTCAAATAATCCAAATTATCCCTTCAGCCACACAACAAATAATCAGTTGGCCAGATTCAGATTATACGATTTCTGAAATAAAAATAAAACAGGAATAAGAAACAATACTCAAACAACCTATTAGGAACCTTTATTATAAGACCAGGTTGCAGCCTCAAACAAGGAATTAGCAATAACAACTCTAAACCCTTCTATTTCCACTAATGTCGCTAGGGTAAAATAAAAAAAAAAAAATCCAAAGCAAACAAAGAAAAATTGAAGTCTCCTATTGAGTCGCTTAAATAAGCATCCTGGATTCCAGAGGTGCTTAAGCAGCTGCACCTCTCTCATCTCATCTCCTCAACATGCATCCCAGCTGGAAACGTTAGCCTGGTTTCCTCATAACTAGGAGGTAATAGAGGACATTTAATTAGCCGGGGGTTCCTTTTAGGGGGTTTGTTCAGTAGGCACAGTGATGACTGAAGAGATTACGGGGGATTACCCCCAGCTCTTGAGAGGACAGCGCTGACTTTTAATGCGTAACCTACCTCACCTGAGGAACTGGCAGCCAAGAAGCAGAACAGGGATAAAGGGAAGCGATGACCCGGGATGTGCAGGGCACTGAAATCCTCTCTGCTTACCAGCAGAGCTGAAAACAGTAGCGTCCTGAGAGACAGAGTTAACTGTATTCCAATAAATGTCTGTGGGAATGGCATGGAAGGAATTTTAAAAAGAAAATAAATACCTCCTGTATAAGCTATGACATGATAATTCTTGCTAAATTCTATGAGAAAATGCAAGCATTACTTACTCACTGGAACATGCAAACAAACATCCCAAACAAACAAAAAATCACAAACTAAACTAAAAAAAACCCCCACCAAGCTAAATGGCAAACAAAAAGCCATTTTCTAGCCATCCTTATACAGCTAATTCAGATGCATGTCCATAACTACACTGGGTACACTTCATATCCCTGCAACACACATTATTTACCTTCAACTGTAGTGAGACACCTTCACTTCCTATACAGTCAAATGCTACGCGGACTCTACAGATACCTGGTATATTTTAGCACCGTTAATCTTCTACAAAACCTTCACCTAAGCACACATAATGCTGTCTGACACAGTTCATCCATTTGCTCCCATTAAACCTACAGACTTAGGCTCCCAGAGGTATCAAGACAACCCCTCACCGACTAAATAACGTGGCACTAAAAACACGCAGTACCTTCTAAGATTACACACGCTGCCGTTCCTTCTTTCGACTACCCAAACGGGGTCAGCCGGACGAACCACCCATCTCCTGCCGGATTCCCCCCCTCACAACCACAGCTCCACCAAGTCAATCAAAGCAGTCCTTTCCTCATTCACTCGAATGACAACATACGTAACGCACACAGCTGGGATGCCTGTAGGAAATTATCACTGGCTTTTTTCTTAAACTCCAGGGCAGGAGGAATCAAAATTCAGTGAGAGTGGGCATTAATTCTTCATTACTCAGTTTTCTGAAGTTTGGATTTTGTTAAATTCGATGTTCTGGAAGAACAGTTATAACTATATTAATAGGCGATTTCTATTTCAGTAAGTCAAGAGACTGTTATCGTTTACTTTGTTCTAGTACAAAAAAAACCTCCTGCTGATTGAAAATTTGAGAAAAACATTTAGACTGAGTCCTACCCTCAGCTTTACTTCTGTAGAATGGGATTAACACACTGCAGAATTATTCACTGCTGCTCTGATCAATGGATTGATTTCTATGTTCATTTGAGGATTAATATAAAGCCTCTGAGGTATCCCATCTCTCATATGATTATGTAAATATTTAATAGTCAGTGGTGGTTCCTTGCAAAGGAGACTACTTTCATTTTTTAAGTAAGGAATCACAATTACTAGAATTTCTCCTCTCCTTATTATCTTACGTGAGTACCTTGACCTCCTGGCTATGATCTCACTACAGATTTCATTGCATCTTTTGAAATTATGTCATCAAATTAAGAGACGAGTGTCTCATTATGGCTGACGTCTGCTCCTTTCAAGTACACGGGAGTATTACAAGTGGATTCAAGGGACACAGTAGAGTAGCGCTGGGTGTACTGAGTATCTCATCTCCCCTTTGAGTGCTTCTTTATTTAGATTACCAGGATATTTTTCACATTCTAAATTACATCAGGTTTCACTCTGCCATTGTAAACCAGTATCAGGCGGCCTTCTGCCTGCATCCTGCAAGTTCAATCATCCGGTTTTGCAACTGAGAGCAGACCAGAGTTTTTATTAATTTATTAACTTTATAGTTTCCTTTTTACTACAAGCATAAGTCTCTCATTCTATGCATACAGGATTTTTAAGTATCAGTAAATACTGCATGTTCATGTGATTCATTTTTTCCTCTGGAGGCAGATACCCACCTAAATACCCAATGATACATGACAGTGGTTTTCTGGTGCTTTTGATCTTCAGAGGATTTCCAGTAACTTCACAATGTCGATCTGCATCTGAGAATTTTAAAGAATGAAACTCAGTTTAAATATTCTACCATTACAAATATAATTAGGATGCACCAACCAGTTTCTGACTTACATTTTTACCACATTTTTTTTTCTTTTTAGCACATATTCTTCTTTTTTTCATCAATGCTAATAATAACAGAAATTTAAAGGCAGGCCACGTCCTCATTCATGCAAGTGATGTTATGATTTTTTTTTTTTTTTAAAGTTAATACAAGTTCTAACACAAGTCTGATTGCATTTTTTGCCTACAAAGTCTTTTTGGAGACAGTCAGCTAGGCAAATGAAACACAGATGAAAACATGAGTACTAAAATAAAAGCAGCTCTGGCTATTAAAAAGAATTTTCATGGAATTCTTCATTGTTTTCTACAAGCTTGTCTGGCCCTAAATGGAGTAATACAGACATAAGAAGGATTTAAAGTTGGGACTACTGATTTTGGTCCTGTATTACTCACATGGTACGGTGATTCATATCATTCTTAATAAGTCAAACAGAACACGGGGGCTACTATGGCAAGATGAAGCTTAAAAAAAACAAACAAAAAATCAAAAACCTCTTTACTGTAAACCTTTGAACAAAGTGGTCAATTGCAACTAAGTATGACAGAGCTCAAAGGCCTCCAAGATAGGAACTTCCTGCAAAGTAAATGAAAATAAGCAGTTCAGTAACTACCTTAATGTGATGCTAAAACTATAAACTCACACCTTAAAAGGCACTGTGAATACACAAGCAGAGAATCTGTCTAAATGCCCTGGACATAGAAGCGTCACTATGAAGAGGATCACGCTTAGACAGCAGAGTCAATCAACCTAAGGCAAAAATTCACGAGACGCCAGGTTTCAGTAAATAGTTTCAAGACCACTGGAACCATAGTATTTTTTTTTTTTAAACTCCTCAGAACGGTTGGGTTATCTGTCTTCCAAAAGCACACAGGCAATCCCCATATAGGGCTTCCAGCATCCCTAGAACACAGGTATTCTGTTCTGGACAAAATTGCATTCATACGTTGATTGTGTGGATCTAGAATTCCCTCACATGGAATTACTCCCCACATATACCTACATACGTGTACACCTTTCTTCGTATAGGTTTCACATGTGCACATGCAGATCTGCATCTTCTAATAAGCTTTACAAGAGCTAGATACTATACATAGATTATAATAACTGTAATTCCACTTGTTTTACCAGAATGTTTCTGTTTGTTTCGTTCCAGCACAAGATATGGAGGACATAGGCACATGAAGAGGATAAGACACTACATAGAACAATTTACATTTAAGAAAAAAGTAAAATTTACAATCTCTTTACGTATTCTGTCTAGCTACGTGTAAAAAACTTGTAGGTCATGAAACCACAGCAATGACTGAAGTAAGTATTTCAGTATGTTCACAGATGTTTTTAATGCAGCAGACAATGCACAACTTAGTTCAATGTATTAAGGAAACTACTTGAAATCCTTACATGTGCTAAGCGTAAATGATAGCTGGTATCTGGGAAGCCCAAAGGGTCCAGAGCCCTAGTGCCGAATACACAAAGTACTTTATTATTTTACCTTAATAGCAAAATATACTGTTCTCAGTGAAAAAAATGCACTGAACCTGGTGCCTAAAATATTTTTAATATTCCACAACACTTGAAATATTTTAAGTGACAGAGTAGAACGATGTGTCTCCACTGTCTCCCTTAGTAAAATAAGCACAGACTATACAGTGAGTATTTTATAGTTACTTTGGGAACAGCAAAGCATCGTCTAAGAAGTAATTAGCAAGAAAATTTTCCATCTACATGTCTTCACTGTAAAAAAAAAAAAAAAAAAGACATTGAATCATGGTAAGATATTAATATGCTGACTGAGAATACAGACTGCAAAGAGAGCACAGTTTCCATGCTTGAGGCAAAGCATGTTCACCAAAGGTACCGGGTGGGTATTCCAAAGCACACCAATCTATTAAAACAGTTCAATATGTTTAACAGCAGCAAACTTTAATCCACAATATGGTACTCCCCTGAAGAATATAATAAACTTTATGATCTTTATGCACTACATACAGAAAAACATGAAGTTAGATTGTGCGTTGCTCTCAAGTGTAAAACCATAGAATAAAATTTAGGTAGGAAGTTGTCAAAAACAAAATTTAAAAAAAAGTCCTAAAATCAAATATGGGCTTCCACAGGAACACTAAAAATCTTAGTAAGATCAGTGAAATAGTGAAGCTATGAGAAATAAAAATGTATTTAAAAAAAAAGAATTGGAGTATTACATTTGATAGTGTATTTTTTTCAAACGTATCAAAAGCAGAAAGTGCGCTAGTGCCTGTAGCAATAGGAGATGATCAAGGTGTGAGGAAAATATAGAAACATAGAAAAAGGCATGGCAGAAAAGCTGGATGAATTCTCTGCAGCCACGTTCACTGCAGAATAACTTAAACAAGCTCGCTTCCAAAACCTTTTTAAGAAGAAAGTGTGAGAACTGTGCGTCCATAGGAAATATTTCAAAACAAACTGGTTAATGAATAAAAACAAGTTACTAGGACCAGGCGGAATTCATCCAAACAGAAACTGCTGAGCACGCGCACTACTGGTGTTTAACTAATGCTTGAACTGTTCTTGGTTCAAGAGAACAAACACACGGCAAATGCGATAACATTCTTCAGTAAGCAGGCATGCAGACTGGCAAAAGGGCTGAACTATTAATAGAGGCATACCGTTAAATACGGAAACATCAAGGGAGCCAACAAAGACCTTGTAAAGGGAAAACATGCTTAATGTGTTCTCATTATTCAGCGGTGTGTCCTTGCAACAAGAAGGACAACCGCAGACTGGGCCTTGCTAGCCCAAGTGCAGCCAGCAGGGAGAGGGAGGTAACCCTTCCCCTCGGCCCCTGTGAAACCATGTCCAAACGCCGTGTCGAGTTCTGGGATCCCCGCTACAAATGAGATATGGACATACTGGAGAAAGCCCAGCTATTGGAGAGTCTGGTTTGGGGCTGGAGTATAGGAATGTACACGGAGAGTCTGAGGGAACTGGGTCTGGTCAGCCTTGAGATGAGGCGGCCAAGGGGAGACCTGATTGCCACCTGTAACTACCTAGTGGCAGAGCATTGAGAAGACCAAGCCAGATCCCTCTCGGAGGTACATAGGAATGGGACAACATACTATTGCTGTCTGTGGCAACAGACACAAGCTGGCAGATGGGAAATTCTCCTTAGGTGTAAGGAAAAGATCATTTACTGTGAGGTTGATCAAACGCTGGAACAGGTGCCCAGAGAAGCCATGGAGCCTCCATCCTTGGAGACACACAAATCTCATCTGGACAAAAGGCCCTGAGCACTTGAGCTTTGTGCAGGGGTGGGATTAGAGACCTGCAGAGGTCCCTTCCTGCCTACACGCCCTGTAAACCAGTGGCTGCAAGTGTCACAGGTCTGCCAGGAACCTCTGAAGGAATCGTGACATGTACACATGCAGCTGATCTGGCATCCAGCTTGGCATTTCAATTAGCTTTTAACAAACTGTGTCACCAAAGACCGTTGCTGTCCAGCTGTTACAGGGTAAAAGAGAAGGGTTTTTTTCAGGGATTAGCACCTGATTAAAACTAATTGTCTATGTAATCCCCAAAGGATCTCTGCTGTTCAACATATAAAAGATCAAGAAAAGAGGTGACTAGAGTTAAAGTTTCCTGACAAGAAATTACTGAGCATAATCAAAGCCAAAACTGATTGCAAAGGATATCAGCAGCATCAACAATAAATGTAAATTCATTCTTAAGGGGTAAAACGACTGTAACATACAGATACAACGATGGGTTCTACACCATCACCATGCAGAAGAGAATTCATGGAGTCAGTGTCAACAGCTTTCTAAAAATATCTAGACAATACTAAAGAGTGGTCACTTAAAAAGAAATTAGAATCAGAATATTACAAATTATGATGATAGGAAAACAGAAAACATGCGAGACTCTCTAAAATGATGGGAAACCTGTATCTTGAAGTGCATGTAATTTGGGGCACCATAACCCTAAAGAGGATACAGTACAATTAGAAAAACTCCAGGGAACAACATTACCAACCACAGTTGAAACGGATTCTTTATGAGGTTTTAAACAGACCAAGTTCTTAATCTAGAAAAGTGATGACTGTTGTGCGTATTACAGAGGTCAACGAAATCAGGAATGCTATGGAGAAGATGATAGCGAATGAGGCGTGTTCTTTGAGATTTGAAAGGGTTTTTTAATGATTTCCTTTTTTTAAACTAGATTTGTAGGTCTCTTAAGCTTAGAAAGACTCTCATTGGGGAGTTATTTCTCTTTGACATTCCATCATATCACTATCAAAATTCAGATTATCTAATGAATGTACTGTGCTCTAGGTATTCCCTGAATAGTAGTATTCTTCGAAACTCTGGGGGAAAAAATAGTGTGTTCTTTTAATTATTTTACTAAAATCTGGCACAACTGTATTCAAAGATAACAGTAGAGAAAATATTTCCATCCTAGATGCAGCCAAAAGATCTTCCATAGCTATCAAAATCAAGGATGTAAAAACCTGTTTGTGAACCAATACCCATAAATGTGACTCACTTCAGATGAATGGGTCGTTTTATATCAGTAAAACATAGGCTGTATGCTTACAAATTCAGTAACATTTTGCATATTCTACTTAATTTTCACTTGCCTTTGTTTTATCAAACCAGACCGTAACAAGCAAGTACTGTGTACCAAACTTGTAATTAAAACTGCAGATTTAAAGGTATGTGAAGTTTTGATCATGAACAGTATACCCATTTCCAGATAACTACATATATATTCTACAGATAATATATTACCATCCACTGAAAACATTTTGACAATCATGTCTACATAGAGTGTAGTTACCCAAATTTAAATTACTATAATTAATACACTTAGTTATATTGATAAAACTATATCTGAGCAGGGGGGAAAAAAAAAAGAAAAATCCCTCAAAACTCTTCCTGTGCTGAAGTAATAAGGTTCACAGATGCATGGCTCAGTCTCACACATATATCAACATGCTCACAAGCTGGAGACAGATCCAATCTCGTCAGTGACTGTCTGGAGAAGAATGCCCACTTTGGTTTCCTCTAATTAAGAGACCTTCCACGGACAGGATAGTTTTGCTTAACTTTCTAAAAAAGATACAATATATTCGAACTAAGAAGGTATTTTGCCGAATTTAGAGCATGGGAATTTCCTCTTACCGAAACAGTTCACCAGTTCTAATTATTCCTGAAAATCCATCAGACAAGTTTATCATCAACAACTACAGCGAGTCTATTATCTTCAGGCAGAACAAAGTTTGAGATTTCCATGATGGCTTGGGCTCCTAGCAGGAGATGCCACGGCTTCTCACCCTTCTGGTGACCATCCCTAGATCGAACTGGGAATGTAAATGCATCGTCTCCACTACCTCCTGCTGGCATCTGAGCAGGGGTCATGCTACACGGTTCACTAATGAGAAAAATCTAATTCTCTGCACTAACTGACGGAATGAAGAACACAGAATAGGACCTTGTTTTCTGCCAGTGGATGTAATGGGCCGAGGGAGATGACGTGGCTGGAATTAGAATAATAAAAAAATGCTCTGCCTGAAATCTCGTTTCACCTAGAAGATGGTTTGGCCCGAGATTAGCATTCTCAGAGGCTTCCATGCCCCTCTCCAAGGCAAAAGAAGTATCTGCAGATGAGTTCGGATGGACTGCAAAAAATCAATTTATTTTATGAGCAAGCTCTGACTGGCTTGTTCAGACTTTCTTTCTCAGAACTGGGAATTAGTTTCAATTACAAGCTGGCACTTCAACAAATTGCATGAGACTAAGGAGGCATAAATCCTGGTACGCTGCTGGGTGAGTGTCCTACCATCCTTCTGTCTTTAGATTTTATGGTTTCTGAGTGTTGGTATAGTGCCTGCTGCAATATAGTTGTGAAACGCAGTTACGTTTTCAAGCACTGGTTTCACACACACAGAGTCAAGTGAGTCTGACAAAGCATCTAAGCGGTCATTAGATCCAAGTTTCAGCACACCAACATGGAAAACAAATTCCAAATCAGTTCTTGGACGTCCTAACCATCTCATGCCGTATCACATCATGGGTAACCTGCTGCTACTCTGGCCAGCTTATTATCTAAGCACAATTCTAACTTTTGTAACACCAACACAGACATTCATTCAATGCTGTAATTACTCAGTGGTATTCAACTTACGAAGTCATTACTGTTAATCAAGTATCTCATTTAAAAATTAAAAATTTTAAAAATTACTTCATCAAGCTATCCTTCGAAAAGGATTCAGGGCATTCAGGAAGAGAGAGTCTATTTAGTTAGAACATTAAAATCTACAGAGTGCTCTAAACACAGCTCACCAGATACAAGTACATGAACAAAACTAGAAGACTATTTATTTACTTACTTACTTACTAGGCTTTATGCCTAGTAAATATTTAAGCCACATTTAAGAATATGACAATGACAATGCAGGTAAGAGCATTGTATGATTCCAGAGAGATGGATATTGCCAGAAACAGAATACGTGTGTGTGTGTGTACACACAGAGAAACATGAGTTAAATTAATTAAACGAGGTATAATCTGGTTTCCACTATTATAAAATAATTTGAATGTTGTGTTCTAAAAGCATTGACAACTGTGACTTCCTCCCCGCACCCCCCATGTTAGGTCTAATCAGGAAGCATCAGCATTCAAAAAGACAAAATTGCAAGGTCCAAATTTTTCTTTAAATAAAAAGAATAATGAAATACAGAGACTACAGGGGAAAAAAAAAAATCTTTCTGCTCTTGATGTTAATCTGATGTGGCTCTTTTTCATTCAAAGGAACAAAGAGGAAGCACTCACAGCACTGCCAGTCTGATACAAGAATGACTATTTCCTGCTGAAAAGCTCAGCTTTTCACTCCTTTGTTTTAAAGTTGAACTGTGTATATAACACTTGTTCTAGTATGATGATTAACAGTTGGACGAAACATTTTTTTCCCTTCTGTTTTCTTCTCTTCCTTAAACAAAAGCTTCATCCTCTTTCAAACTGAGTTACTGCAGTGAGTGAGAAGAAATAGGGACGTGGATAAAAAAGGTTCAAGGTTCAAGTGAACTTCTAAAATTAATTTTCATCCATGATTTAGCAGAAATCAGTGCCAATTACATAAATTAAAAAGTACAATGCTTCCCTCTCAGAAAATAACTTATTTTGTATTAAAGATTAAAAGTACAATCATAGTCCAGCCTTAGACACACTTCTTCCATGAAAGTACAACCCATATGGTTTCCTTAAATCTGAAAGTTGTTCCTGACTTGCATAGCTTTGAAAGAAGAAAGAAAACGGCCAATAGGACAACTAAATAAGTAAAACAAGGACAATGAACAGAAATATTCACCAAGTTCTGGATGACTGCAGAAGTAGGCGAGGAGTTTGCATGTGAAGAATGGCTGGTGTTAAAGCACATAAGGGGAAAATAATTACTCAAAACCAGATTCTAAGCCTCTATGGAGTAAATTTCTTATAATTGGCACTGACATCATCAGCATCCCAGTTAAATATGCTGGGAAAACATTTAGCGTTAATCTAGTAAACACGGTTATAAACCCAACATCTAATATTCTAAAAACTTTTCTTCAATTCTAATACAACTGACAGTACAATGAGCCAGCGCGGCTCATCTTGGAACACCAAGCGCCTGCTCCGAGAACTGCATCGACGGAAGGCTGGGAAACATAACCAAACAGCGTGAGCAGTAAAACAACGCGCTCAGCGCAGATACAAAACCTGCTGAAATATTCAGTGATTTTGCAGCAGAACTTACACACATATGCACATAAAGAGACTTACTGTTGCTACCTACAACAACTCACAACCTTTTGTCATACTACTAGTGAATTTATCCGTTCTTTATATTTTGGCTATAAAGAACAAGCGTAATATAGGCAAATATTATTTAAAACTAAAATTTCAAACTGGAACAGACAAAAAAAAAATAATGATGCAACTATGATGAAATAATAAACATAGCTATCACCACCATCTGATCACCACAGTAACAAAGGGTTGTATTACAGGCAAGATGTAAATTCGTATGCATCCTAAGCGCCTCATTCCTTGATCAACGCCACTGAGAAAAAGTGAAACACGTACAGATCTACACTTTCTGTTCAGCGAAAGAATAAATGAACAATATAAAAGCGAACTACTTTCACACTGCCTAGCAGGAAGCATGTTTTTTATGTTACGGCATTGATTTTCCCTCCCAGTCCCTGATTTTTTTTTTAATGACAATTTTTTTTGTAAGTGAATGAGGTAATAGGTCTCCCCTTTTCATTCACTGAAATGATCCCCCAGCCCGAAATCTGTTCAAGGCAGCCAGACTTTATCCAATGTGTTGGTGATATGCTGGACAAATGAAAAAATGAAAAGCAAAAGCGTATAGACAAGAAACGTTTATTGAAAAAGAAAATAAAATTAAAAGACAAAAATGGGTGGGAAGCACAGCACACAGAACTAAGAATTAAAAAAACATCTTACATTCTGCCTTAATGGCAGCACAGTTAATAGGGACAAAGGGACGTCTTGCTGCCTGCCGCAGCCGGAGGGTATTTTTGCAGACCTGACGGGCCAGTTTTGTCCAACACGTTGTGTGAAGAAAGAAAGCTTGACGTGTTTTCACTGCCGACTTTGGACTTCCAGTGTTACGAACTGGAGTTCCCTGTGTGGCCTGCCGGGACATGTGAGTTCTAACATGGGATTCCTACAAAAACAAACAAAAAAAAATCATAACACATACATCTGAATTACAGCATTAAAAAAACCCACAATTCGGATAAATTCACACGGCTAATCAAATAATATGTATAAGCACTATACAAAAAACTGGGGCTTACGTATGAAGCTGTAAAACAGAGTAGAGAACTCTATTGTGAGTGGATATATAATACCATTCTAGACGAGATATTGTATAGTCCTATTAACATTTTATAGATATCACACCATTTGATTGACAAGATCAAATGTCAATCCATTTCAAATGGATTTTCTCCACCAAAATGCATGAAGTGGATGTTTGCTTAGCTAAGACTTAGTCAAATAAAGACATGGCAGGACCTGCATGCTGTTCAGTTCTACTTAAGACACGAAAAGGATTAATAAATTGAGTTTTGTAATACCAAAGTTGAACACATACATAAAAAATCATTCCATTAAATATTCAAATCACAGCAGTCTTGTGAAAGCACCACATTTTGTTTTAGGAAATTTATCTACACGTTCTTACCTCTGTAGGTTGGCTGGAAGACAGTTTATCTTCATCTGTCTGTGTGGGCATTTTCAGGCCACCATATTTCTTCCAATAAATCCAGCAAGATGCACACAATCTACATTGCATGTTAGGAGGACCCCAAGAATACCATTGGTGAGACTGTGGAGCTAAGGAGGAGAAAACAGCACAGGTAAACTGGTGCATGCTACATTCAATATAATAAATCCAAATGCTGTAATAGATGGCTTTATATGGCCATCATATATGGCATTATAAAAGCATTATATTTAATACATTTGACACGGAAAAAAATAAGAACTTGAATTTTTAGGGTTTTTTTTCCCTCTTTTTTTTCTTTTTACAAAAGCACCCCAGACATCAACTCAAATGGAAAATTTCAAAAATCCCCACCCCACCCCCCCAAAAAAAAAAGCCCTATAAATCCTCCACTATTTCTAATCTTACCCTGGAAAATAGGCTTATTAGGTTGCTTGTTACTTATTAGAATTACTTAAGATCTGTGTTTTTTGCTCAAGTCATGCAAAGTGAGTACTTATAAATCAAGATCCATATCAGAAAAGGACAAGCACTTCTCCTATCGACCTTGAAGATGCATATGTACCTTTACCTTGTGCGTGTGGAGGCTCAGCAGAAAACAGTAATTTAACCTTTTTTCTTTTCTTTTTGTAATCTTTCACAAGAAAACTATTCTTTAAAAAATGTGATTTGAAAAACAACAAAGTATATAACTGGAATTTTCTGTACACAAAATATGGTTTTTATTTAATTGGTGTTTAAGAGACAGGCAGCCATAGCAATGATAAGTGAAGAACCCTCATACGGTAAGCCTTTTCAATTCTTTCCATTTCTGGATTTTATTATATATACTCTCATATAACCTATGTTGAAGGCTGCTATTTCAAGAAGTCCAGCAAGGAGCACCAGAAACACACAAAATACTAGGAAAAAAACCAACACACCCTCCCCCTGCCCCCAAACAACAGAGGGGAGGAAAAAAAACAAAAAAAAAAACAACTCAAACGCGCTGCAGCCTTACAGAAGAACCAAAAGTAAGTTTGAATCTAGTATTCTGAAGGTAAAGGAATAACATCAGTGCCATCATATTATACTACTTTATCTTTCTGTACTTTCTGAACTGTTAAAAAAAAAATCATAAAGTGGATTTGAATATTGACACTTATCAATATATTGAAGGCAACTCTAAGTTAGAGTTATTTCTGTCACACAAGTCATTGAAAATTATCCTCTATAGCATGCAAACAAAAGTACATACATTTGTTTTTAAAAAACAGTGCATATTAAGATTAGCCCAAACTCCTGAATTATTTAAAAAAAAAAAAAATTCACTTACTGTAGCAGCTTTCACAAGCCCGACCTATTAGTGAGGCCTGTGCCTGGTAGGAGGCTCCCATTGCTCCATTGACTGCAGCAGGTTTCCCATTGTTGCTGGATATTTGATTGGGATTTGGTTTATTGCTTTTTTAAAAAAAAAAAAAAAAAAAAAAAAAGAGTGATTTTACTAAGCAGTTAGTCAACATGAAAACAAACAATCTAATTCTGGAATTCTGATGTGTGGTGACAACACCTGTAAAATCTGCTCTAAACAACAAGACTATTTTTATACTCCTCTAGTATTTTCAGCACTGTAAGAGACTTCCTATGTAAAGAGCTGCTTTGATACTCAAATTTACAGATCTTTGTAAAATGCTCTCACATGGTCTAAGCTACTTGACAAGCTAGTAAAAGACCAAGTCTCAGGGTCAAGCATTAACAAAAGCCTGACATAGCACAGAATTTAAGAAGCGGGTTCCAGTCAACAGATAAGGCTTTACAAGGTGAGACTGGACTTTGGGTGAAGTATAACCAGTAAGAGTAGTAACACTGCCTATAACACTGCAAGGCTGTCCACCCTAGATGAGGGTCTTCTGCCTCCTATCTCAAGCAGAAGTACGTAACTTTCCACCAACTGCAGTAAATGTTAATATCCTATAACCCTGGCAAAGCTCGCCCATATAATATCAGGCTGTTCTGTCTGAGTTCTGTCCTAAATTACTTTCTGAGAAGGCTGAAGAACTGGTTTTGGATTATTTTTATTGTTATATTATTATTGTGATTATTTTAGCTACTAATACTTCAGTGAAGTAGGCCTTTACAGGTCAGTTAATTCAGAGAGAATTAATATACTCCTCACTGGGTTACGTACAGTATTTCCAAAGCTCCAAGTTTGTGGGTGTTAATTACCCCTTTGACAAGCTATACTCTCAATACAATGCAAGGCTGATACATTGATTCCTAAGATGATTATTCATTACTTTAGGTAGCATAAAATATGTTCAAGATTAGTTAAAATGACTAATGGAAGAAACCTTTGCTGTATCAAGTCTCTACTCGAAATGCCAGCAAGTCTGTCTCCTGCCTTCTCCTTTTTCACTATATCCAGTGGGAGGCAAGTTTACAATTTCCAGATACTCTTTATCAAGTACCTTGGACTCAAGGTACAAGAGAAGGGATCAGGAGACGATTGTGTCTCCCGCGCTATGATCTGTCGCAGTTACCTTCCAGAGAAGCCATGAATTTAAAGGGACTCTCGTACTGAGGACAGAACCTTGCTTTTACTGGAAATATCTTATGATCAAGTTCAAAAAGATATTCAGCTCTGAGAATCAATTCTACTCAGATTTCAAATACAATAAATCACTCTTGAAACAGAGCGTTAGCAATCCATTTGCCCACAAGTGCCCCAGACTGCACAGTTATCAAAGACTTGAGAAGTCCTAACACCCTCTTACCATTGACTATGGATTTTGTCTTGACAGGGAGGCAAAAGACAGACAGTGAGAAAGATAAAGGCAAAAATCCTGTATTTCAAAACAGGTTTTGTCATCCAATACAACTAGTCCCTACTGCAAACATACTAGCAGAAGTCCTGAACTGTCCGCATGGACCAAGGAAATTAAATTGAAAAAACATTATGTAAAGACTGGGCATCTTACAGTTTTTCTAAAGCAGCCACTTCCCTTTAAGGGTTAGGAAACACTCCTACTAGAGTGTGCAGGTTTTTTTAAAAGGCATCATTTATCAGAGACTTGAGCTTTAAAACTCACAACATTTCTTCAGAGATGAAATTAAAAGACTGAATTTAAAAGTCCGCTGTTTGTATTATTAAATCTGGTTAAGAGAAAAGTCTGTATGAAATATGGAAGCGAAGCTCTATTGTATGCAATTTATACAAGTCATGAAAAAGCCAAGAGTGGATTTTCAAAGTATTTCATTTGGTGTTCTAGTCTTCTGTTGTACAAACACTCACAACAATGGGAAATTCACATATATGTAAATGGAATATACCCACAGAAAGCTTAAAAGAATGTCATCTGTAACCCTTTCTCTTCTCATAATCTTGAGGAAATTATGAATATGAACGAGATAGAATCTATCTTGTTTCTGTAAACTACATGTTAACAAAAGCAGATATAGCATAGAGTTTAAATCTAAAAAACCAGATTAAAAACACCTCAGAAGAACACAGATTTCATTAGACTTGTTTAAAGAGAAAAGATTTCGGGCTGTGTGCCATCTTTAATTTACAGCCAGAGCATCTCTTGTCTCTAGCTGAAGAATAGATTGTATCAACAAGATAAAACTGTAATGGGAAAGTATCCGATTTTATTTTATGTAACTACATTAACTGCTTCTATTTTGAAATATTGCATTTACACAAATATGAAGTGTTGTACTACAGGGATTCGGAAGCGATTATTCTGGAAAAACTGCTTTATAAATGATAAGGCCCTTCTTGCATGCGAGCAGTCCACGTGGCGCTTGATCACCTTTTGTAAAACTTCCCCCTGTTCCAGAACAGGCAGTTTGCAGGTCAAAGACAACGGGCTCAGTTAAGTACAAAGGTTTCATTTACAACAGGAGTTTGTGTCATTTTCTGATTATACCTCTGTATATTCTGTTTGTTTATAACAAATACTAAGAAAGTAACTATCAAAAAGACAACTAAGAAAATATCATGCATGTTACTGTTTCAATTTTACCTATTATTCAAAAAAATGACTTTATTGTTATACTCACTAGGTGGGGATGTATACTTGTTTCAATTTACTTTCTGCTTCAGCCGCTTTAAGACGTTTCTAGTTGAAAAATTAACACCTTAAAATATTTTATTATATTCAAGTACGAGATTTCATAAAACTGCACACAATCCATCTTTAAATTATTTCTATTTTGTGATTCCACAAGGGCCTCCAAAACAAGTGTAGAAATCTACAAGATGAAAACCATGAAAAATGAGTTCTCTATTTTTATTATTGTTTGAAATCATAGTATACTGTCCTCCCCAGTAAAACTCACAGGCCTCACATATGACAACAAAACTGTAAAAACGACAGTTACAATTTACATAAATTACATCTACATAAACATGTAGGACATTGTGGCTAACCCTCATTGCAGAATAAGTAGGAAATAAATGAGTGAAATTGCACACAATGAGTCCCTCATCAGTCATGTAACTCTACTTCTCGTATGCTCTGTCAAGCCTGAGGCTAGTATTTTATAAGCAGTACAAGGAAGTGGAACAGTAAAATCCACTTTTAGAAATAACTAAACACCTACTTCTGTTAAGTGCCATTAAAACTGTAGCTCAGGAACACAGCAGTAGCAGGACAGCTACATACTATCAAGACAGTCTGTGAACTTATTAAATGATTACTTTCTTCATACTAGCAACAAACTCAAAACCTGTTGCACTCAAGGTAGTATTATTAACTTCTAAAACGTTATTGCCATTTTATACAAGTAACTAAGATGATAATTTTTTCAGCAATGGCACAAGAAATACAGAGTTCGGATGTCTACTGTCTATCTGAAAGATTTGTCTGTATGTAGGGGAAGGAGAAAAGGAGTTGAAACACAGTCAATTTTATTACAGAGGAGGAAAAAAACCAGCAGGGATATTGATATTCAGCAATAATAAATCAGCACTACCTGCCTGCCTCTCAAGATTCTCCCTTTCTTTCTCAGGTGTTTAAAATCCAGTCCTCCATTTCTCCTACAACAGCCAATTCTCTTCTCTGCTATACTCCTATTTTCTGATATCCAATCTTTGCAAGGCTCACAATCCAGGAAGATATTTCCCACCTTGAGAAAAGTATCATCAAAAGACCCTGCTCCGAGACTCTCTCGCCTGAGCCATGAGGTGAGTTACAGGGTTAATCAGCTTTACTGGTTGAGTAGCCCGAGTAAGCCTCCTCATGTAAACCACTGCTCTCTTCCATTTCAGAAAGTTGCCTCTGTGCCATCCATCACCATAACTCTCATTCATAAAAACCACATCTTTGAGGAGCAATCTATGACAAATAGACTCCTAAGCAGTCCATGCCACCACGAATTAATTTCCATGCAATATGAGAGCCCTTTTCCATTTATTTCCAAGACAGGCTTTTTTTTTTTTTTTTTTTTTTAACAGGTTTTTGCTGTTTGCAGATGCCTAGTTGTGTTCGGAGCTACAGAAGTGACTTCCACCGACACATCTGGTGCAGTTGCAGTCTTTCCCCAGCACCAGGCTTGCCAACACTGCACTGCCTTTGACAGACCCATAGCAGAAATGCAAACACAGTATGCTCTGCCTGCTTAAGTCAGTTTTTACAAGAGCAAGGAGAAAGAACAGCAGCAGCATGCTCCAAGTCTGATAAACTGATAGTTTTTAGTCTGAGAACATTTCACAGCCCCAGCAGAAGAGCTCTCAATGGTGAACTCTTTCTGCTTAACAGCTTCAGGCCACAGGCTTCCCACAACTGTCTCTTTCTCCTTTCCATATTACACGCAACAATATGGAATTTGTTTTCAAACTGAAAAAGCATGTGAGACTGCAGGTCAGCAGAACCTTTCCACAGAGGTTCATAACAAACTGGTCCCATTCTACAAAAAGAATGAATAAATCTCACTGCACACCTAGCAAGATCATCAGAGCAAAAGAGAAAAACACAATAAAGGGAAAGAAATGAGCAAAGTGGCCTTGAAGCACTGTCAAAATGTAAAGGCATTTGTAGGAAGCTGTATCAAGCCCTGATGGCAGTGTCAGTGAGAAGTGACTATACACAGTAATTAAATTTTAGCATACTTTTAATACTGGCATGGGGGTTGTAAGGAATGCAATTTTAGCAATTGCTTTCCTCCTTTATTTACTGAAGTGAATCATATACTGCCTTCTACAAAATAATCACACAATGCCATTCAGTATAAGCTATATTTTTATGCACTAAAACTGTGGTTAACATTGCTCTCAAAGCAACAGAAAATGTCACAGCTTGAATTCACACTGACCTATCAACTTTTAAGTGCCAAGAGAGAAGAAAGGATGCAGAAACAAAAAAATCAACAAATAATTGCAATTTCTGAGATGAAACCTCTGCCTGTTGAAATTTAGAGGATGAAAAGTGGTAAGCTGTAAAGGTTGGAAGTTGAAATTGAAAACATTTAGAAAAGAAACAAAGCACCCAGTTTGTAACAATAAGGGTAACAAATCACTGGAGCAATGTAACAAAGAGAACTGATGTTTTTCGG
>NW_008795317.1:4155194-4188280 GCF_000699145.1 Aptenodytes forsteri | reverse complement strand
TGGGGTGGGGTGGGTGGGAATTTACACCTGATCTTAAACAGTAACTATTTCAAACAAGGACTGCAGACTGCATCGTAGGGGGGGTCAAGCTACACTAACCCAGCTTGGGCTCTACTACTTGTAATCAACTACCCTTGAAACTGAATGTTATTTCTTTTAAGAACTCTGCCCTTGAAACTGAATGTTATTTCTTTTTAAGAACTTTTATTTTGAGTGTCAACTGACAAATATCCCAAGAAATGAACATTTCCCTATATTAGTACTGTTTTCAACAGTGGAAATGAATAAATGAGAGGGAAATGTAATATATTGTCATAGTATAGTAATTGAGTTATCTTTACATATGTTCTCCCTTTTTCTGTTGCAAAGTCTCAGTAAAAGTGTTTTTGCATTGTATCAGATTTTTAAGGAGAACACCACAAATAATGAGAACACATTTCATTCAGTGGAACGAGCCACCTGGCCTTCCTCAAACACTATATAATGTAGTGGTCATGAAAAGTGCCATATCACCAAGAATGATTACCCAAGGCCTGAATTAGTTTTGCTAGACCGGTTCAGCAGAGACTGAGAACTTTAACATATCTATTTCCCTTCACCTTGACTTGAAGGGAACATGCTCTGAAGACAAGGTGGCAGCAGTATCTCCACTGCCATTAAATCACCACCTTTAGCTACCAAGCAAGAATAACATTTAGTAGCAATTATGACAAGGAAACCTTTCTTATGCCTGACACAATGCAGCCAATTCACACAAAGAAATAAAGATAATTAAAGAGCAAATTTTCACATTAAATCACACCAATCTAGAATTCGGAAACCGTACTTTATGCATAAGATTCAAGTATGCACATGGACCTTTTTGTCTTCCCATTCCCCCAAGCTGCCCTACCCCTCAAGCATGATATTTAGAGGAGAATGACTCTCAAATTGCCACTTTCTTACTGAACATATTTTCTCCCTGAAATGCATTCAATTATCACAGCTTGTTCTGGTGGGGAAAAAAACTCTACAGATATCGTTTTCACTGAACTGTATTATTTTTATCATTTCAGAACAAACTAAACAAGGGCAGGATGAAGTTCTGATCTCTCGTCAGGAAGGATTACAGAAATGTTAACCAGGATAGAAATAAGATATTTGGCCTACACCGGTTTTGTTACTGATGATCATGCATGACCTTGAAAGAACATGTCTAAGGCATTAAATCCTGTGCTGTATTGCCATGTTCTAAGTTTACTTAGTTACAAGTAAAACACAGGCATTTATAAGAGTATGCAAGTTGCAGATAACCATAAAGCCTGTGTTTTTCTTACATGTGAGGCTAAAAAACCTAATCCTGTGAAAGGATACACAAACTCAACACACCATCACACACCTTGATCGTTGTAGCAACAGAATCGTAATGAAGCCCTGGAGAACTTTAGAAAGGGAGGCTCAGACTTTCGCCAACCACTCCAGAGCAAGTATTTCAGAAAAATTTCACAGGAAACAAGATCAGTCTCTGAGCAACCTAAGAGTGTTGACAAAAGTCAATTTGCACTTCAATTTATCCTTACTCCATGGCTTTCAGTATCAATAAAATCTTTTTATCTGATTCTTCAAGATCATCCGTTGCCCAATCCTTAAGAGCTGACAAACAGCACAGCAAATCTCTGCTGGCAATACCTTTCTAGGATAAAGATTAACAGTGCAAAAAAAGTGTTAGAAGTGCAATGAATGGAGACAAACCCAGAAAAACATGCCTTTAAACACAGCATATTATTTTCTATTTGTATTATCCATAGAACTAAAAGGTCCTAGTGAGAGCCCAAGATTCTACTATGTGGTAAAAGACTTTTCCCTTACTTTCCATACCCTAACAAGATGATGTAGAAACACTTTCAAATAAAACAGAACAACCTGAAGCAATCATCCTTCTGACACACTAACAAAATCAGGAACAAATCCCAAGATCCATCTAACAATACAGCTGTAATCATTACAGCATAAAATTTACTTTCAACGTGCTGTGCATCCATCGCCACTAATTTTGCAGCAAGTAAAGGAGCCACAGACTTAGATGTTAAATCATAAATTAAAATGGAGTCTTTTAAAATATTCTATATATGTAAATCAAGGAGTAAACTTACATAGAGTGCAACATATAAAAAGCACTAACACTGAAATTTTGCCTAAACCTGCTTAAAATATCCCAGTGTAAGGTACCCAATATAATCTTACCACGTTTCTGCTCCAGAGCAACCCAAACAATCAAACATTCAATCAGAAGGATGAACACATCCACTGTGTGCAGAACGTTCCCAATTTTGTTTTTAAATCCTGGTAATGCCAAAGTAATGTTCTATCATGGAATATCAATAAAAGGTTCATAACATTAGCAGCCACCTTTAACACAATGTATATTCCCTTTCCTTCAGTGCCATGCACAGCTTCACAGCCTAAAGCATTTGCTTTGCAGCCCATTTCCTTCTTACCCCATACTGCAGTAAGAACCAGGAATCACATTGCTACAAACCAGCATACAATACAAATGGCTTAAAAAGCTCTTCACAGCTATGTGATGTACAGTAGGCATCAGAGGATTTGACAATGCACCCTGTGAACCACACAAAACCGCTGGTCTATAGCCATAGATACTGCCATAAGCCTCCCACCGTATTTCTTTTCAAGAACACAAAGAGATTTTTATGCTTTAGCAAGTTCAGACTTTTTAGAGAACGTGGCAGACTGTTTCATGCTGAAATATCCATTAAATTACCTGCTGCACATATCTGTCAGTGGTTTTCCACATGTAATAATACTCAATGATGCTAGTCAGCGACTTCCAAGGGAGCTGAAAAACATTTGTTACGAATTAAAGTGGTTCCAAGAAATTGCAATGTCCGCATCTTATTAAACACATGTTAAAATCAAGTATAGTTGATACACAAATACTAAAATGTGAATGTATTAAATACCTACATTAAAATCCATATGCAAATAAATACACATTACTATTAATAATACACAATCTTTCCTTACAGTTAACAAAGATGCAGAATTACAACAATATTACACATCCAAATCCAAATGTAATTTATTCTGTTTAAGCCATATGGTTAAACAAAATGATCAAAACAGAATCCAGATTTCCATCAGGAAACACAGAAGGTAGTATCTCTATTATAAAGTCTATCAGATGGAGAACAACATCAGGACTAAAATAAATCATCTTGACAAGACTGTGTTCGAGTCTTATGATAATTTTACTTTTAAAAAAATACAATGGTTGTTCTACTTAGTTCACAGGTTTTTCAAGTCCCATAATAACTCAGCTGCTTATACAATATCACTAGTTTTCCATAAACCTCTGCATTCTATTAAACTATTAAAGACTATTAAACAAGAAACAAAAGGATGCTAGGGACAAATGCTATCTTGAGCAACAAGAGTGATACTGACAATGAGTATTGCACAAAAATCTCTGTGCAAACTCAGGGCAAGTGATGATGATGATTATTATTTTGGGTGCACACGTTCATTGGTAAAGTGAAAATGTATTAGCCTAAGTTTAGGGGAGAAAATTAAGCGTACAGCAGCCATTTTTAATTACTACCGAATCACCTATTTAACTCCATACAATCTTTCTATCATTTAGAATAGTAATTCTCTTACAGAATTCATGCAATTTTTCTTCATAACCTGGAAACATGCTACTATTTTGCGCTTGTTTTTGTCTAGAGGCATGCATTAACGCCAATATTCTCTACTCTCCAGAAATAAGGATGATTTCTAAGAAGTCCCAGAAAATACACACGTGGAAACATCTTTCCAACCTTATTCACCCCACTTTGGGGCTTTCTCCATGTCCTAAGCCAAAAGAATAGGTTCCTGAACCTCTAATTACGTTCCTCAAAGCAACAGAGGAACACCGTACCAAGCTGCCTCTCCCAGCATGCAGGAGCTCAGCCAGTTTTTCAAGCTGCTTGCTTGCAGATACTCAGAGAAACTGAGTCTGGCTCCCACCTCTGCCTTTCAGGAGCTGGGATTCAGGTCCAGACTCAGCTGTGAAATCTTTTTAAGGCAGTGTACCACAGCGTGTAAATCCCTGGTCCAAACAATAGCAGTTTTGTCCATTTGCATTTAACACATAGCAGTGTAACAAATGCATAAGCTGATGTTGCAATAGGTAGCAACACAATTCGGTTTACTAAAATCCTTTTACCTTCTCGGGTAAATTATGCCTTAAGAGAAATCTGCCCAAGAAGAGGCCAGTGACGGGAACATGTGTTTGGTGTGAGGTGACAGATGAGCTGCTTCTCAGTCTCTAGGTCCACATTCTTCCTGGCATCCAGATGAAAGTCACCCCAACTACCTGCCATTGTCAACTAGTACATTTTAGCTTCTCCGTATTTACTTTCCCTCCTGAACACTTATTAACACATTCATGCTACAGATTACGTTTGACATTTCTCTAGAAAATACTTTAATCTGTTTTAACTATGACTGTGACACCAGCATGTTCATTTACTCAGTAGGCATCTACAATTAAAGAAAGATAATTAAAGTGGTTGGACTGGATAACCATAATCTTTTTACACTTTTGATTCACAACTCAGAAAACCTGCTTGACAAAATGGGTATGAATATCCTGTATTCTGTTTACCTACGCACTCAAATGACAAAACACTGTAGAGGCATGTGAATTTTCCAGAGGTGGCTCTGAACTGCCAGAGGAGCTGTGAACAGCCATAGAATAATGTTCTCTCATTACCAAATTCTATTAAACGCTAATTGAAAGAAGAGAAAAGGACCATCTGCGTGACATTTTTGTAGGAGAAAATTAGCAAAGAGGCATCAGCAGTACAAAAACGGGGAGAGGGAATTTTCAGTTTCTTTAGTTTCTTCAGGGTAAAAATGGACCACTCAAATCAGACCAGCAGGAGAAACTTAGGATTATAAAATATCTTAAAACGAGTATGTTAACTTTAAGGCACGTTTCCACAATTTTCTGATGTTGGAAAACAGTTGCTCCTGTTTTCTATAAACGGTTCAAGTCTGATTCCCAAGGCCTTTTCTGCCATATTTGAGATGTAACAGTTATAAATTTGTGAAAACTGTTGATAATGAAAAACTAAGAATTAACAAGCATAACAGCTGCCTCTTACCATTAGGAAAATAGTTATGTTTGGGGAACATAAAATATTCAGTCTTCTTCCATTCTACTACCCTAGGATGTGAAGTAATCCAAGTACATCAAGTAAATTCAATTAACTTAAAAAGTTTAGGTTGATTAGGATTCACATAGGTTCTTAAAGACAGCAAAACCTCAGCGAATGAGCTGATGTAACAGTTGATGAGTCAACAGCTGATGAAAATGATCATTCAAAGGCTAGACTGGTAATTTGATAATAAATGAGCTTCTCCTGTCTATTAAAAAAAGGTAAACTCCTTTACACCATTTAATTTATAATAATTGTCTTGCTTACTAATATTTAATGTTTATAGCTTAATGCTTGAGCTGCACGTTGAATGTCAAATAGTGCCAGTTCTTACTAATTGCTGGAAAAGTAAATGAACCTGCCCTTTAGAGAACTATCATGTAAGGGCTGCAATTGCAGCTGCCATGCCCTGCAAACCCGGGCCGATTCAGAAAAGGCAACTCCCCTGGCATATGACGACTCAAGCACTCAGGGTACTACATAACCCTTCTGCTTCAGGAGACTGCTACCAACCACTTTCCACCATGCAACACGACAGTCTTGCCTGTACTGTAGCACCACTGCGTGACTGCTTAGGTTCGAGTTTAATCTCAGGCACCATAGGATTTAATTTTATCATTAGATCTCCTACGTGGACACTTGAACAAGTTAGCACGTACACTACCAGTGCGTTAGCTTCTTTGTCCATGATCTTACAAAGACATCTTTCTTACTTTTCAATGACTAGCCACTGAAGAGAGGGGTGGTAATAGATAAATGTATTCTCATAAAAAAAAGTCACTGCTTAAGTGCTACGTATTTATACCTACCTCACCTTGCAGAAACTTTTCATATATCCATGATCTAAGTCTTGAAGGACTATTTTAGATGATTACTTAAAACTAAATGTTTGTTTTCAAATCCCTGTACTTTTAGAATGCTACAAAGCAAGTGAGAATGCATAAATTTTACTCTAGAGAAATTAAGATATCCCACGATTACACAATGATTAATATAACTGAAACATTTCAAATTACATGGAATTAGATCGAGACTCTGTGCACTAAGTAACCAATACCATATAAATTGATATGTAAAATAGATGTTCTTCTAGTGATGTTTTAAAAATGACATGCCACTTTTCCAAAGGTAAAAAAAAAGTGACTAAGGATAGACAACATCCCTGTTCTAACTAAATGAGACTATAATTAATTAGTGCCCCACATCCATTTCTGCTGCACTCTGACTCATCATTAATGTGCCCTGAGTAGGCTATGCAACCCTATCTCTAGATCTCTGCATGTCTCTCGCTTTGGGAGGAGGGCAAGGGAAAATATTTGTGATTTGGGAAGGAAGATTCAGTGAAAGAGGGAGGGTATCAGGACTCTACCTGAGATAAAAATTGAACATTTTAAAAAGCTTCTAGTAGACTCACTCAAATATCTACCATTTGAACATTACAAACGCATAAGCGATTCCTGCAGCACGTTACTCCACTGTATCACTTTAGTGTATGCATATCAACAGAATTACATGTAACATAACACAGAAATTATACAGAAAATAAAAATATTACATAAGTACCAGAGACAAGGCTTAGGTATACTTGGTCACAAATTGTGTTAGGACTCAACTTGTAAACAGCCAATAAATTCTGTAATATATGCTTTAGGCATTTTGAAAAGCCAAGTACTATGTATTAGGAAACACTTAGTTAGAAGACATAGCTACTGAACTAATGTACAATTACAGCTGAGGACCACTTATCTGTATGAGAAATAATAAGGAACTGTAGTTTACATTAAGATTTCCATTCTAACACTCCATAAAATATTCTTTTCCACTCATATTTTCTTGAACTTAACAGAGTTATTTCATCCATGATGCAATTTTCAACCTTATCTGATGGATACAGTGTACATTTTCTCCCTTAGGAATCTCAAAATTAAGCACGCAGATATAATACAGCTGTTAAAATGTCAGTTCTTCAGAAAAACAATAGTCTTCCCTTCCCACCTTCATTCAATTATCTGTTTCATTTCAGAACTGTGAAAGTGAAGAAGAGACAGCTTAGCTCAGTGCCAAGCCTCCTCCCACCGTCCCGTACTCTATCTTGGAAGGACTTCTACATTTACCATACAGTACCATTTTCCCCTCACAAAGATTATTAATAACATCTGCGAAGAAAAAAAAAAATCTGAGCTCTCAGAGTCAAGCAGAATGAGATTGTTGTGAAAATGTTTCAATCGACTTCAGTCTTAAATAACGGAATTCCTTTGGCTCAAATCCTAACCTTTTCACAAAGCCCCATTTGAACTTAGCAGAACAAAGGAAATCTTTTTCCTTGAAAGAAAGAGACTCTCCAAGAAACGTGCAAAAAAATTTGCAGACAAATTACTAGCAATTCCAGCAATCAGTGTTACAATCAATTTCATTTCATTACTCTGCATTAGAATTCAGCTTTGCTGCCCTATAGTCTAATACTTCAGTACCAAGAACAGTGTAGTTAGAATACATTGGACAACATTTCCTTTACATTTCAGAAGTGCCAAAATACCTAATATGTCAAAATAACTCCCTGTAGTGCACTTTAAAAGCTATCTGAATATAAATTTCTCTCTGCTAGCCATAGAAGGAAACCCTAGCTTTCCAAAACCACTCAGGGGAGTCAGCCATGTAGCTGCTAATGAATTTCACTGGAAATCGTGGAAAAGTTCTAAAAAGCTGCTGGAACTTTTTCAGATGCTTGTAAAGTTATTTTAAAAATCCTTATCAAAACACATCAGCATACGAGACATCCTACCTGGTATTAAACCATTAAACAGATTATCTTCTGTGAACATCTTTCCAAAGAATGGTACTGAACAAGAAAGAATATTGACTTTCATCCAGATAAAATGTATATATCTGTTAATTACATGTATCAACTACACAGATTTCTCCTCTAGCTAATCTTCCAAACCTACAGAAAGCAGTTACGCTCACCCATGCAAAAACATAGTAACAGAAAAGCGTACTAATTTCATACTTACAAAGTCTTGTCGAATGTCATTGAAGTCCTTGCCATACTTTTCCAACGCCTCTTCAAATAAACTAGCTTCCGATGCTGACCACTCTTCCATTTCGTCTCTACATAAGACAGGCCCTCCAAGTGGCACTAGAACACTGATGGCACTGCTCAAATCATAGTTGTGTTTATGCAGTGTATCCATTGCATGAAACTAGCAAGGAGAAGGAGAGAATAAAAAACATGTTTAAATAGACAGCAGTCCATTTCAGTTAACACAAATTCAATGTTGTTATTTTCTATAAGCCATGCAAGAATGCTCAACTAATGCTAAATTTAGAATCTATCTTGGTATCATGGGTTTTCTGCTGTGGAAGATAAGGAAAATAAATTGTTTATTACTTAATTTGGGAAAGGAAATGCCTTAATAAAATGTTTACTAAAAATGGCATTAGTTTATTAGTTCCTGCAAATTACTAGCACACATTTCTAGAGAATCTTTAGTTGGTAGAAATTGGTTCCAAGTAACCCAGTAGAGACAGTGGTGTATATTGACTGAGGGGCCATTTTCAATTAACAGAAGCTCTAAACAGTAGCTAAATAGCTGTCGAGACATCTATGTGCTCAATATTCTCATTGCTGGGGAAGGAAGTCATTTATTGTTTTCGTTATCATCATACCGAAAAACAAGCGAGATTTTTGTCCCTTGCTAAACTCTGCTGTCAGAGATGAGTAAATGAGGTTTCTTTGGTTACTTCACTTTCCTTTATAAAAGAGGAAAATAGAAAACAAACAAGTTACAGCATTTCACTTTAGAGGTTAACACTGAATGCTCACAACACTAACCAATGATGGGGAATATGAACAGTAAGCAACTACATTATAAATCCACCCGCAGGGAAAACAAGCAACATACAAGAAGCCTTTCTGACTCAGCGTCCCAAAAGAGTCCATTCACCACAATCTTAAATTGTTCTGCTGAAAGGAGGTATTAGAGGTATAAAGCCCAATAATGTGTGTGACTGTGTAACATCAGTCTCCCACCTATTTGTCCCACCACAGCGATGAGCTGTAACTGCAGCATGCAATCTCTCACACAGCCCTAAACTCATCTTATGAGAGGGGGCACCCCGAACCTTTCAAGGAAGGAACACTCTTGCGTTATGTGTCAGTATAGCACTTACAGAGCCATTCCAGTTGAGCTTCTGCATACAAATGTACTGCAAATAATGCATTCTCCTTAGCTTTTGCCATCTCCTATGAGTGGCTAAAGTCTTTCTCCAGCTTTCAATATACCTCTTTGAAAGCTATCAAGCACAAGATTCTTGAGCTGTTTTGTCTGCAAGAAGTAATGTCACTATTATCCTACAATATGTCATTTTACTTACGATTCAAGTCGAATTCACCACCCTTGAGAAAAAGCCATTGTTAAAATTAAGTATTCTAATATGGAAATATGTAACATAATGTCTAAAATCCATAATCTTCAGATTAGATAATGTAAAATGAAAACACTGGTTTATTGCTTATCATTCAGGCAATGAGTAAACCAGGCCTAAAGATTGAACTCTTACAGTATATGTGTTACCAAGGTTTAAATCTTTGTTTAATTGCAGCCCCTGTGGAAAAGCAGTACATACCAGTCATTTTCCAAGCAGCTGCTAAATCCGGATCTATTCACTGATACCAACTTTCTTAAAAATGACCATAGAAGTGAATAAATCAGGATCTTGCTCTTGCCTTATGTTCATTTTTCCATCTATAGTAAACTTCTGATTCCATAAAGCTTTTGTTGATATTACTAAAGAAAAGATTCATAATGAACTCTGTGGATAAGTACTGTCTTCACTGAGCTGTTCTGTGACAGAAGACCACTGACAAGTTCCCACGATAACAACTGTTTGCCTTCTGCAGGTTTGTCAGCCTTCACCTGCAGTCAGATTCCCACACTGCAGTGAGTAAACTGTGCTAGCAAAAGCAAGAGCAGCCTGAAAACATTGCTAGAGCCCAAGTCAAAAAGTCATGGAGTATCTCCTTTTTATCTGCTTTACCCAAGGATGAGAGGACTGCAAGAAACAACTAGTGGGTACCTGATACCTAAAGGAGCAAGAGGCTGGGAAGACCTGGTGTTGCCTCTCCCAAATAGGAGCTTGAAGGACAGAGGAAGAACCACCCTTTCCTAAGAACTCTTGCTCAGAGCATACTGTCCAGCACAGACAAGGGGTCCCACCAGAGGAAAGGTATTAGCCACAGACAGAGGGAACTTCAAGTCCAAATTTAAGCAGGTAAAGGCAGAAAGTATCCACCAAAAGCGAAGGAAGGGCTGCATGAAGCTGGGAAGAAAGGGAATGACAGGGCATGCGGCAAACAAGCTGTAACATGCAGTTCCCCAACCAGCTGCAATTTCAGTACTCAGTTAAATCAACTAGACTGAACTGCCTCCAACAAAGCACTCAAACTGGAAAGGGAGTATGGATTCTATAATTCAATAATATTTTAAGCATGTTTATCTTAGGAGCCACACATATGGAAGTCTAATAAAAAAATCATTAAAAAGACATCATTCAAAATGCAAAGGAAAAACCTGTTCATACTTTTCATTTTGAAGAGACATCAAAAACTACATTTACGTCCTTACAGTAAAGTAGCACGGGCTCTTCCAAACAAGCCCACCACAAGGAGCAAGCGATTCCATCAACCTGCTTTGCTTTAATGGCTCTCATCATCAGTGAATGCACTACGCAATGTTTAGGAATCTGAAACAGGAAGCCTTCCCAGTTTTGTTCTCTTCTCAGAGATCAATTTGCATTATAAAATAAAACACTGCCTCTGAGAAGGCCAGAAATGCAAGTTTCAGTTGGCTGTTTGTCTCACAAGTCTTTATCACTGTAAGAAAAGAACATGTACTATCATCTAAGAAGGAAAACACACATTGTTTCATGTCTTCCACTAGGGTTTTCTAAAAGCATTGGTAGTTTCCTGCCTTGTCTCATTACCTTCCCCATGTTTTCAAAATAAAGAAGCCTGAAAGTAGCCTCTCACTTGCTGTTAAGCTACAAGACCTCCCTAATGTGTACATCCACTGTGAATTTACTCATGTGTATAACCTATGCATTTATTGTATTTTTTCTTTTTAGTATCAGTCTGTTTACAGTCATCTCTAATTGAAACAGCTAATTAGGAATACTGGAAAGCCACAGGTGTGGTGTACAGAAATCCCATTAATAGCACTTCACGTGCAAGGGTTATCTGCCTTGCATTAAGAATACAGACCGTACAATTTTCTTAGTGTTAGGCACCTACATCCCTTCCAAGGCACCAATGAGATACATCGCAACTTCTGCAAACGTCTGTACTAACTTTAACTGCTGCTCAAAATATGCTCCCAATTAACATGGCAATGTCTGAAAGAGTAACTACTATAATGACAAATATGTCTTTTCTTAACTTTGAAGGAAGTACGTTGCCAAAGAGCAAAAGAGAAGGGTTTTAAAAAGCTGAGGGGGTAGGAAAATGAGAACAGACAGACACAGTAATTAAACCTGGGGTGGCTCCTCTAGTGCCTCATTATAAGATATGCCTTTCATTAAGTGCAATGGCACTCAAACACTAAGTGTATCCCTGTATCAGCAGCACCGCACATGTACTTTCAAACAAGAAGAAATTGCTGTAAGGATGAATCTATTCTATTAATCACTGAATACAGTAAGAAGGATGCGCAACGTGTGGGATTTATTAGCAATTCTTAATCCAATGAAATCTTAATAAAATGAAAAATGTTAAACTAAAGAACTATTTTGATGGAAAAAATAAAGCATTTAATGTGAACAAAATTGTGTTGGTAAGGTCGTACCAACAAGTATGAAACAGAAAACTCCTTTTGAGTATTACTGAAAACATTACAATTTGCCACTGCCTTTACTACGCTACCGTAGTCCAGACTAAATCAGTTTCCTGTTTAATAGCCTTTGAGCACACTGCAAAACATAAGAAATTAAATATTTTTCTCATCATACTAAGGAATATATTTTATCTGGAATGTAAGAACTGCCCTACTGAATCAGACCAGTCATCAATCTAGCCAAGCATTCTGACAGCTGCACCAAGGGATGTTACTTAGAGAGAATATGCAGGTAAGCCTAACCACAGTCTGAGGTCAATTCCCATTTCATTCACCAGCATCCTCAAACCTTGGGAATTAGGAATGCTAGACGGTACACCTCTCCCTGTTCTCCTCGGTACCCATTTATGGAGCCATGGTCCATAATTTTTCTAACCCCTTTTACACCTGCTGATATTGCCTGTTCCCACAAAATTTTGTGTAACTAAATTCCAGGGGCTCTCTAGCCACTTTATAAGGTAGTACCTTAACTATTTTAAACTGATCTGTTAGCTTCATCGAGCATCCTCTAGTTCAAATACTCAAGTATCTGATGAATAGCAGATCTACTTTAGCCTTAACTATCACCTTCACGATTCTGTATACAAATACTTAAAATAATAAACAACAACAGCTGATGCCTTTGGAAATCTAAGTCTAACTTGATTCTACAAAACAGTAAGATTTTCTTGTTCTCACATAGTTTTCCTGGCACGCTTTTATTACTGTCTTGTACACATCTTGTCATCTCAGCTAATATGAAAATACAGAGACAAAACACTGGTCTGTAACTGATATATTTTTAACTTTCTTTAAAAGATGCAGGTGTTTACATTACAGTGAATACTTTAACAGACTACGGAAACACCCTAAGGATATCCTAAGTAAAGTGTATTTCAAAAAGTTGCCTACAAAGTCAGATTGCTTAACCTTTAGAAAATTTACTGACACACATACCTAGTAAGTACAGAATATTACCTAAGTAATTTTCAATCAGCTTTATTACCACAAACTTTAAATCACACTATTGATCAATTATACTGAATGAATCCCTATACAATGTGTATTATCCACTCTGCTGTGCAAATTATCACATACAAAGATATTGTATTTAAACAGATTTCAGCTGAAGTCAAGTGATTTACAGTATGATTACAAGGGCAGCACCAATAAGCGTACAGAACCAATAAGCACCTTGAACGCAGGTATCTAAAGGAAAACAGATATCCGGAGGACAGGGACTCTGGAGTAATAGATACTGTTGAATTCACAGATATAAAAAAAGCTGTAGGGTTTTTAAGAAGCCACCTACCAGTGTGATGTCTCGGGAAGCAGCAGCTGCACTCATGTGTAAACTAGGTTGCCTGACAGAACTACTGCAGTCCAATGCTCGAGCAAACGTGCCGACCGCACTACAACAGAGAAACAGTAGACAGTAAATGCACAGAAAGATGTAACCTCTTTTTTATTATCATATATATTATCTATGTCATATCTATAAAAGTGTCCTTTTAAAAATAAAAGTCACATATTGTTGCTCTTAAGATTTCAGATCTTTGCTAACAAAAGGACAATTTGATAAATACAAGTCAACAAACACTGCAGTAAAAATTCTGACCTTCTCCCACAAAAGTAACAACCTACATGTAAGAACAACAGCACAGAAACAAAAGATACTCATAGAATTCTAATGTACCAAGTTTTTAATGTACCGATTTTTTATTAATGATGAAGTCAAAGATCTACTCAGTTTGGGTTTTACAACCGTGACTATTATTTTTAAAATTATAAAGCCACAACACTGTTTAACAAATTACAATACAATTAAAAAAGGGGGTTCACCATGTTCCCGTGAGGATATTAGTAACATTTTATTCACTTCAGTAATGCATGTCTACTACTTCCATTAGCGAGGCAAAGAAAGCGTATTAGCTTAGTCTAAGGTACCTCCAAAATCACATTTTTGTCACAGGTTTTAAGTAATAATGAAATAGATGGATCTCTCAGCCTACTTAATAAAAGCATTCTAGCATTATTGAAATGGACACGTTTTTCTCCAAACCTTTACCTTTTTTTTTTTCACTTTTGTTGACGAATTGTACGCGGCATTTATTATACGTACCAGAGAAACAAAAGATAATAAAGATGGAGAATTAGGGTGATATCGACTGCTCTAAACTGCGAACTTTTCTTGGAAGCACATCTATGTATCATGCACAGTGAAGGGAAAGATGCGCAAGAGAATTTGATTGGGCTCAGCGTATCATACAGGAAATGAGCAAAGATGCAGCGACACGTGAGAAAGATTATTCATTGATAGAAGAGAAGTTGCTCCAGTACCCTGAGTTGCCTAATGACTGCTGAGGCGCATTGTGTTACTATGATATTAGGAAAAAAAAAATTATGACATGATAGAAGTCCTTCTAAATTCAAAGACCCAACTACTCAAGCTAACATTTTTTAATACAGCCTAAGCCTCTGGAGTAAGGACTGGAGCCTCATCACCAATTACACTCCACACAAGTTGTAAGTGCAGAATTATACCAATGAGGAATGTCATTGACAGATCAACACACTGAAAGTGTCACATTACTGTGTACTATAAACCCGATATTCAACAATAAAATAATGTAATGTGCATCAAGAGTTTAACTCACTACGGTGTATTATTGATTGTGGAGAAACTGGTAATAACACCTGTTATTGCAATTTTATCTTTAATCTCAAAACATTTAATACTGAATCCATGTTTCAGTACTTGCTGCCAAAAACTTCTAAGACAGTTAAGATTCAACAGCAGTGATTCCCACACTCCAGATATTAACTGCTTGAATTTCTGAAGGCTGTGGAATAAACAAGTTATATTCAAATGTTGTTCCACAACCTTTGCTCCCTCTTTGCAGAGATGGCAAATACGTGACAAGAACACACACGCACATTTTCTTTTCTTTTTTAAAAAGTTTGGCAGTACATAAAACAGTATTTGCCCAAAAGTAAGTCCCAAGAATAAGGCTCTATTGTGAACACATTTCCTGATAGTCAGTCAACCCCTTTAAACATGTTGGCATTAGTAAGGGTTGTACCTAAACAGTCTTTCCTGTGATCTTTCTGTCGCTACTATTCAAACCAGTAAAGCAGCATGTGGCATGACTGTATTTCCCTTCTGCTGCTACCTACTAGCTTCTTATCTTCCTTTTGCATAATTAACACTATTTTATTTTGACCATATTTCTAAAATAAAATCAGTGTGCTATGAAAATTACAAAGAGTATGTCTTCGCAAGTCACCCTCTGGCACATCAAACTTTTTAGGCTGACTTCAGAGCCCAAGCATATGTGAATTATGTTGCCCAGTATGTAAAGTAAAAATTAAGACACAATATAAAGCTAGGTCTATTTCAAATAAGTGATAAAGAGGTAAGAATTGATGCACCAGCTGAGATCGCTCCCAGTGCTGTACCGAGTAGGTGAGGATCGCAACCATCAGAGGAATGCTGCGTGGGAGCATGGAGCACCTGACTGCAAACCAAGTAAGACCCACCATAAAATGCAGGCAGTGTGCCATTTTGAGGGGGAGGACAGGGGTGTGGGTGTCTGTGGCTGTATGTTGAAATCATCATAACTTCCAGTTCACCGTTCCCTGCAAACTTCTGAACAACAGTGATTTTTTCAGACAATCCAAATAAGTGTAGGAATTCTAATTAAATAGTAACCAGTCTCAAAACTTAACAGTGATATACAATGCTCTGTATAATCTAGCCATGCAAACCAAATCCAAAAATAATTTTAGAAATCCTTAAAAATACCTTAATTTTTATGTTTTTCCATTTAAAATACAGATATGAGGAACATATTGATACAAAGGTCAAACATTTCCTTTGTCATTTTTCCTTGTGCGATTTTTTTCTAATACCACCAAAAAATTATTTTTAAAATATTAAAAGGAAAGAAAAAAAAAACCCAACTAACCAATGCCCATTGCCAGAAGACACACTATTGTCTTCACCTACCTGCTACCAAAATAAAACTCGGTATTAAGCCAACGCAGGCTGAACAGTCAGATCCTAATTACTAATATTTTTCTTTTAAACAGACTCTTTAATGTAAACGTTCCATTAATTTGGCAGAATCCAAATAATAACTGTAAATATTTAACTGAAACCATATTTAATTCAATAATAACAATAATAAACTCACGTAACAAAAAAAATATGCTCAGCAAGCTACTTACAAATTAGTTATTCAGCGAGTAATTAAAGTACCGAGACTTCAAACAGAAACCAACACTCCCCACACCTCCCAAAGTAAGCTAAAGCCAAAAGGCATACAGACACTGAATTACACAGGTGGCAGAGAGATGGACAAGAACAATAAACAATTGGTGGTATCGGCAGATAGATCACTTTGCACAGGCTGTATCAGCAAGCAGGTATAACAGCTTTAAGGGCTAGACCAAATGATCCAGTGTTCTCTTAATTAGGTTTTCCTTGTGTTAATTATCTTAAAGACCAGAACCAAGAACGTTCTCTCAAGGACTTGTAACAGAGATTGCAGTTTACAACCGTACAACCGTACAAACATAAAACAAATCAAGATAATGCGGTGTCAGGATCTAAGACTATGGAATAAACCCGCAAATTCAGCAAAACTCAACAATACGTATGTCCAAAAAAATGTGACAGTGAACTCTCTAGGGATGCAGTAGCTCACCATCATTTTCTTGTGCCTGTATGCCCTACATTCAGGCAAAACTTCAGACTAGGTATTGAACACAGAAAATAACATTGCTCCAAATTTCTTATAACTCAAGTCTAAGTCATTAAAGGAAGTAATTGTTCAGATTTTTGCATAAGATTAGTATTAGTGGCAGCCAATGAAATTACGAAGTAGCAAACACAAGAGACTGTCATATCACATTTCTAAAGATTAAATTGCTCATCAGTAACCAGTTCTGAAAAGGGATGTTATTTACCAAAGAAAATCTGGAACCACTGCAATTATACATCAGGATAAAAATAGTCACTAGTCTCCCAGGTAGCAACAGCAGTCCGGCATCAAATCAGATCCAGAAAGTTCTGGATCCAGGCCCGTAACTCTCCATTTTCTTCTACCTCGTAGTCTCAAAAATCCAGCTGAGACAGAGATCCTTTTTAATCTGAGGATGTTTATTTTAAAATTGTTCATTTTTATACATTGTTTCTCTGTTTCAGTGATATGAGATGAGTAGTGGGTATACTCTGGACAAATCTGTTTGAAGTGAACCACCTCTGTGCATACATGAATCTGCAAATTCACAATTTTCCTCACATATTTGCAAACTAATGAATGAGACCTACACCTCACCTCAGAGTTAACACTTTTGAGGAAAATAATTAAGTGGATCTTTGGCGGTTTCCTATGTATTAGTAAGATTTTTGTTTTCCTTATTATTACATCAATGTTCCTGTTAACTATGAGCTGGAAACGGTCCTAAAAGATGACCTCTTAGACTGCTATCAATAACAGCATTTTACAAACAGCCAATTAATATCTGATTGCTCCTTAAGAGAGTCTCATGATGCTTAAAATCTTGGAAAGAAGAAAAAAAATACTTCTTCAGTGGAGATGTATGTCACCAGCACAATATTAATTAAAGTTGAAAAATACCCCTGAGATTTTTACTACTGGGTAATGCAAAATCTGTCATGAAGAACATACTCACAGCAAAATGATGCTTTTCCAGAAGACACATTTTCCTTGCATTTCTAAGTAACTGTCTGTACAGTGCTATGCTTCGTTATTATCACTTCAGATATCACTTTAGAGTGCAAAGGGAGATGACACGATAAACATGAAAAGTCACCTGCCACTATTCTTTCTCTGAAAGACTCTCAAAGTTAGAGTAGGGGGTGGCATTATATATAATGTCCCCTACGCACCACAACTAACCTTCAGTTTCATTACTAAATGAATAGAAATGGAACATATGTGAAATCTTTATTATTCAACAGAAATAGAATCTGATACATACAAGTAGTTTAGTTCACAGGATATGATTTAAGCGATCATCTGTACTCCATCCTGCTATTTCACAGTCACAGAAGAGCAGCTTTACAGCGCCCAAAAAGCAGGTCCATGAAAACGCTGCTGGAGGAATTTTTTCTTTATAATGCAATAGATCAAAATTCATTAAAAAAGATGCAAAAAGAAATTCAGCTCCAAGTCTGAATTAGTTGTTTTCAAATGATTTCAATTTCAAGAAGAAATACAGTAACACAAAATGCACAGAGGAATAAACACGTGCCAAGGTGCCAAGGAATAAACATGCCAAGCATGACAGACAGGCAGAAACATAGTATTTTTGATACTCCTAGTAAACTTGATGTCAACATATTTTTCCTTTTTATTGCCAAACCATCTGCCTACCATTAGATGCTGTAATTCACCTTGCTAGTAAACATCTAATTTTGTGAGTGCAGCATATGCATCAAGATTTTTCACCATCTTTACCGCGTAATTTCATGTTACAATTCTGCCATTAAATTTCATTACCTCTTTAATGAACTCCAATTCCTCTTACTTCTCACCACCTAAAGAGAATCCAGAAGCACACTAATATTGAAGCTTTCAAACCAGTGACTTTTATGCACTTATTTTCATTGATGAGCTTTGGGAGCCTTGTCTACTGCCACTGACTACACTGAATTATCTTACAAGAACAGAGTATTACTATTTGAGCACACTTTTAAATGTTTTTACTTATTGTTCTCAGTTGACGAGTGTATTCTTTTCCTTAATATGATGAAAGGCACTTTGCTAGTTGAAGCTGCATTCTGGTCCCTTCCTCACTGTAAGATAAATTCGTGTAACAAATAAACCTCCATATACCATGAGCACTTATATAACTAAATCAATGGTGACAACAGAAAAATTAATATAACTGTCTTAGAGAAAATGGAAAAGTGGAAACAACACAGGAAGGATCAAGTTCTAATTAAAATGACTAAACACGTAATTTTCCATTCTTCTGTGATTTTAAATCAAAAAATAAGCAGGCATTCAAATGAAGAGAAATATGTTATGTTAGCCAGAGGTATGCAATGCCATTTTAATTTCAAAGTAAGCAAAGTACAAAATTTTAAGGTAGAGATGCAATGCTTTAAGGCTATTTTAATTAGCCTTCAAAACTCTGTTTTAGTTGGAAATAAGCTGGGACCACAAATGTCTGGAAAATAACTTGATTTAGAGATATATTCCTTCCAGAAGACTATATTGATAATCTACTTAGTTCTTTTATTCTGCTTCATCTAAGTTGTTAAGTGTTTCACTGCATCATAAAGTACATAAACGGAACTAGAATGTACCAAAAACATATCATGTAATGAATTATAGACCAAATTAGCAGATAGAAAGAAAATGAAAAAATATGGGTCAGGTCTACAGCTCTCAGCATCTGTCCAGACTGGAGCCCACAACTCCTACCACATTTGAGTCCGGTCAGGACCATTTTCAACTCCTTGACAAATTAAAAAAAAGACAGGACTATTATGTTATACACACAGTAGGAAAGTTTCTATTTCCTAATACTATGCAACTTGGAACAGTTAGAAAGAGAACATGAGATCTCACAAGGAAAGGAAGTGTTCCTTGTATATTAGGAATGATAGACACTGATGACTAGAGAAAACAGGGTGCATCTATATCAGTGGTCCAGTTCAAATTAGGAATGGCGTTTCAAAGCAACTGTCCCCAGGCATCTTTATCCACTGCACTTTAACCAACATCTGTAGCGTACAAACTGGATTTCTGTTAAGTTAAACAGTAGTTACACATACTCATAGATATTTAGTCCACAGGACCAATTAGAGTTAGCCTAAAAATAAAACTGCTCAAAATGTGCATAGTATGGATGCTAGGTCCTCAGCACCATTCAATTCTACAAATCCACTTGTACAGTATTGTACTATTTGCCAACGTGGACAGATCTAAACTGCTGTTGCAGCTTCTCAGAGTCCTGTTCTTTGAAGCTAGCAGACACAGAAGAACTGTTGCCAATATATATGACAGAACAAAAACGGGTTGATGTACCTGTACCTTACTTGAATGGAGTAGAAAAATAGCGTTGGAATTCTCACTGCCAGAGTATAAATGACAATGCGTTACCCAAAAAACAACTCAAAACCAGAATACGTTAGTCTGGTGCCTCAAGCTTCTCCTAACAGATGCTTTTGCTAGTTCAAGCAAGAGGCCCTTGCCCAAATTATGCTTCAGTAGTAGCAATAAGGTATTTTCAAGATTTGTAAATCCACAGTCAAGCAAGACGACTTAGGTAGCTCAAGGTTAAGCATCTTTCCGCTCAAGTACTCTTACGCTTTTTTTCAAAATCTCCATAGATTTTTCTGGCACTGCTACTTCCGATTTCCAGACAGGATAGGCATATTCTTCTACCCTTATATCCAGCAGATTATTGCATACTAGGGCCTAGTGACAGGCCCAGACTGACCAAGCATATAAACCTAGAAAAAAGCCCTCTCAGTCCTGAGCCAGTAAACAAACCTTGTAAGACTGGGAAAGCCACATGCCCAAGAATATAAACGTTCTTACAAATGGCCAACGCAAATAGAACACCTTCTAAAGAACCAACAAAGCGTGCTCGTGTGATTGAAAAAGCTAAAGTCTCTAAGGACAAATGCAGCTCTTCCTTCAACCAGAACAGACTGAAAAAAATGAGAAGAAATACTCGATGCCTTTGATGCAGCATGTGAAAATGCTTTTCAAATTTCAAATACAGATAGCATACACACACTTAACCAAAATCACATATAGGAACGCATTTAGGAAAAAGTTCTTACTGTCAGAATTTCAAATTTGCAAAACTAAACATGACTTCCAGGAACCAGAGAAATACCATTCTCATTGGAAACCCAGCGGGCACAGCCAATGCCCAGTAAACTGCAGTTAGGCCACAGCAGAGCTATCTTCCGAGTCCATAAGCACTGTTTACCAGATCATAATACCAACTCCACTGTTAACTCAAGCAGCTTTTAATGGTCTAGTATAATGAAAGCCTTTACATTCAAGCACACAACATACTGAATTTAAAGCTGCCACAATCATCACAGGAGAACTGTTTCTCCAGAAATTGGTGAAAATCTGTGTCAGAAGCACTTAATGCAACAGAAATGTGATCTTGCAGCCTGTGAATACAAGTATATAGGAGCTTGGAAATAGTTTCTGTCAGTTCAAAAGCAGCTTACAAAGACGAATGGAGTTTTGTGGAAGAACATCAATAAAGTGGTACCTGAGTACCATCCGATACAGACGATCATTAGTGATTGCCTACCACAAGATCTGGGATAGCTACAATTAGTCAGCTATGACCAAGACCCATTCCTGCCATAACAGAAACATTTTTACAGAAATTTATCAACTTCTAAACAAATGCAATCTTGGTCACGGCACAGCACTGCACAGGATGTCTTAAATAAGGGGACAAAGAGAGAAGAATGTTCTTCTCTAAAAATTTCATTTATTCTCTGTCACTTCCCAGTAGACTGCTTACTGGTACACTCCTCTGGGAACACTTTCAGCTTCACAGTATACTACTTCAGCTCCCCAGAGCGGCTGCAAAATGGGGAGTGGAGGGATGTGAAGGCAATGAATGAATGCCTCAAAAATGCATGTAATCTTCACACAGATGGTATTTTTAAGGCACCCCATAACGGTCTGCCCACACATATCCAGGTATTATATTGCTGGTGATAGAAGTAGTTCTGTTTTCTGGGTTCTTTTCTATGGAGCATCTACCAGGCACTGTGATCTTCTGAATAGATGCATGTTCACACCTATACCCCTTTGGCTTGCTTGGAAATTCAACAGGGGCAGGCAATTTTTACCACTGTATAGAAAGGATACAGCACTACAAAGTAGGGGAGAAAGAAGAAACCCAGGTGGATCAGCATCTGCAACCCATTTCACCATACACAAGCTGGAAAATATAAAGCAACTTCTCTATTTCCTTCCTGAAATGCTTTGTTCAAAAGGGAGAAAGAATAAAGAACAGAAACTGGAAACAATGTAAAAGGATTATTTGCCTAAGAAGACTCGAGGCTATGCTCTGCAACTAGGTTACAGAAAATAAAGGAGATGGAGTGATTCAGGATAAAATACCTACATTAGCTGTGATTAACAGTTCTCTGCCATCATTAGCACAGTACCTTTGTACAATATTTGTAAGTATCAATTACAGGACAGGCTAAACATGCTGTATCTTATGAGTGTAGAGTTGTCCTTCAGTAAGAAGTCTACAGAGTTTTGAATTTTCTTTTTTTAAAGTAGAGAAATTATTTTTAGAGGTATTTATGAATCCCAAGGGCTTTGATGTTCCTGTCATAAATCTGCATAATCAGATGCAGATGCAATGTTAATTTATAAAATTGAACTGACCAGATTTTTTTCACTAATGAAATGCATCACTTCAAACCTTTTATTTCAACATTCATCCAAAATAATTGCACTGCATATTATTCAGCTTATATGCAAATTGGGCAAGTTCTGCATCCATTTCATTTGTTAATATTTTCTTTATTTCTACCCTTAACTTTATATTACACTAAGAAATTCCAAGTAGTATAGTGTAAGACTGAAATATTAGCACTGAAATCCTGTTTCATTTACTGTGAGGGGAAAACAGACTGATGTCTACATTTAAAGTATCAAATTCTACTATAACCTGAAATACAGGCAGCGCAGCATTATTCCAAAACTCACTCTTTTTCTCTCTTCTGTACTGGTAGCTTCAATAAATGTGCAGAAGATTATGGTATGATTTTCTCTTTTTGCTAACTGTGGGAAAGAGAAGGGCTCACAAAATGGCAAACAAGTTGGGTAACATGATATAGGGGAATAAATAGTCAGTAGGAAAAGGAAAAGGAATTTTTTTTATTAGAGGATTTTAATCTTACCGTGCTACAACTAAAAACTGGTCAATCTGACGGTCAGTAAGGGGGCTATCTGGATCCCATACTTTTACTTCCAGCTTTGCCTGTTCTCTGTCATCTAATTCTCCTGTCAAAAGGTAGATGGGACAAAACACTTATTACTCACAATGTTTTTCTCTGTGTATTTCTTGTACTATGTTTAAAAGAGACATTTTACATTTTTAAACACGCACACACAGTACTTAACAATCAGCAGTTATCCATTTAAATTCCATAATGCAGCATCAGTAAAATAAACATCTTCCCTTAACATCAGCATTTCAGTTTAAAGGAGGCATTCTTAGGAGGTGTAGTATCAAAGAACTTTAATAAAATGTGATTATAAACTTGAAACCATAACCTAAGTAACCAGTGGTTTCTTTAAATTGCTTCCCAACTATACCAAAGTAACTGTTTCACTGAAGCCATATTAATTTTACACTTAACCAGCTTTAGCAATTAAGTTCTACCCAGTTTGTATTCTGTCTCCAAAACAAAAATCATTATGAAAAAAAGCTACTACATTTAATTACTTTTTTCACCTCTTGCTCTCAGTCACTACATTATCTGTATTGTTAACACAAATCATAACATTAAAATTGCTGTGTATGTTGACTAGTTATATCCTCTTATAAAATAATATATAAAGCTACAGCACAAGAAAGTTACTATATGCTACAACATGATTTCCCAACTCCATTTGTCTGAACAGAGCAATTTGTGTACATGCACGCAGTCAAAAAAATGGTGGTGGTCGAAACAATGGTGGTGGGTCTCCGAAATTTAATTTGCCCTGTATTCATTATTAAGAGTATGGCATTTGTACTGCTTGGAAGAACAGTGAAGTGTGAAGAAGCTACAATGATTCACGTTCATATGGAAGCCTAAATCTTGGCTTGACTACTACACTAATAACTTCTACTGCAAAATGAGAAATATCACAAAGGCTGATTAGGCAGGCAACACATATTCTACTAGTATGAGAAGATTTACCTATGGGATGTGGCCAACACACTTGGGGCCACAACAGATGACAAGAGCAAAATTAGAATCATTGTCTTTCCTTGGTATTTTAGAATACGAGCATGTTCTTCCTTCAGTGAACACGTGAAGAACTCCAGTGTTCAGTCGGATGCCAGTACTTTTATGAGATAGTCCAAGAATAAAAACCTGTTCTCAAATACAGCTGTTCCATTTCCTTGGAAAATCTAGGCTGTGTAGGTACCTCTCTGAGCACACAGATCACTTTAGTCTGTGTTATTTCTTATGACTTAATGAAAACAGCCAGTCTAAACATGCATAGTATCATCAAGACATGAAATAACCTGTACACTTAAGAGTCTGGAAGCTGAGTGCACACCAAGCACTGGCTTTTCTGAAATCTGATCACATACGTCAAGTTTCTCTAGCACATTCATTCTGGAAGGAAATGAAAATGTGGTATATATTTATCCCTACCAAATACACAAGTTAGAACTGCACCATGCTGTCTGGCTAGTGCTTCAGGAACAAATTTCAGTCACATTCCCAGAAAAATAAAGTAAATTACTTTCTTCTGATATACAGGCAATAAAGAATTGTCTGCCTAATGGGACTTACGCTTCTGTTTAAGCTAATTCACATCCAGTACTGGAGACAAACTGTTAATTTCTGGCAATCTTGGGTAGGGTTTTAGGTCTATAAACTTATTCAACGGACTACATACTTGTCAATACACTCATTTTTTCCATCTGTGACAGACACATTGTGGGTGATGTTCTACATTTTTAAGTAATCTCTGAGCACTTCATTTCAATCTGTTAATATATAGTTTTTAAGTATCTTTAATGTTAGTTAACTGTTTCAGGACATCATATCCTGGAGATCATAATTGTAGAAGTATGACAAAACCCAATACTCAGGCAGGGTATACTTCTCATAAAGAGAAAACATCATACAAGCACAGCACAAGTATTCAAACAAAACATGTCACTCTCTTGAATCAAGTTTGAAAAAAGATGAAAAATATTGCAATACTACATGTCTTACTTCAATTAGACATAATTAAACAATTGCTACTACAAAATGTTCTAACTGTTGATAAAGGTAAATCTGAAATATTACAAACAGTAAGGGTAGACAGAGAGGTTTCCAGAAGATATGTGGTCTCTGCCAAACTGCACTTACAAAAAATGCTTCATTCCCTATTTTCCACTTAAATCGCAGGGTATTATCACTTAAACAGGAAGAAAAGTAACCTAAACAGATCAAATCATGGAGGCAGTCAAGCAGTGCTGTAGAAATCTTTGAAAAGTTGATTTCAGGAATAAAAATTTTGTTTACTTCTTTTGAATGTGCTGAAAGAATCAGTACAGGAGGATCATGTAAGATAAACAGGTCTTCTTTCCAGAGATCTTCCTTCAAAATAGTAATTATAAAAAAATCTCTGCTTTACTTGAGCTGTCTGTCCTTAGTTAATCATGCTTGTACCTTATTCTATAGGATTTTTAATGTGGCTACCCCTTTAAAACTACAACACAATTTCTCTGTTAACACCTCTACATTTATCTTTTATTTGAATTGGACACAGAGCTGTAAGACATTCAAACTGAACAGGTATCAAAGTTGCCATAGTATTCATTCCTTATACTGCAAACTCCAGGACACAAACGGGATGGGGGAGTTTAACTTTCAACATTTTCAGTATTGCATCTGAGAAGGTTCTCAGGTTCTGTTTTACAAGTATTACCTTCCCTCACCACTACCGACATACCAATTACGGCTTCTGAGAAGTGCTAGGCTATTTATTTTGAATGGCTGGTATGACATACCCACGTATGCAATTTATTTTGAGCACTGCTTATAATTTTATTATAGCCAATCTAATCCTGAAGATTAATTTTACTGGAAAACATTAGTAGATGGCCAGAAATATGCCTGGTTTTCTCCTCATCAAGCATTCAGTGCCTTACTTCTCATGGTTCTCTTCTAATAAAAAGCAAAATGTTATTTTTTTTCTTAAAAAAAAAAAAATTAAAAAATTAAGTTCTGCATTTTAGTTAGTCATTTTAAACAAAGGAAAGTATGACATGCCTCCCCAGAAAACAATTGTTTTGTAAAATTTTTCTTACAAAAGTAAACCAAATGCAACTTTTAACTGAATGCAATTAAGATGAACTACAAGAAATTAAAGATTTACTTAGTCAGTCTTTTAGACTTCACTTCCCGCAGATAAATACCCCCAAGGTAATTAGCACATTAGATTCAGCATGATTCTATGTTCTTTTTATAACATATCCAACTAAAAGAAAATAACTTGCAATATGAATTATGAACATTTTCTTAGAGTGCAATCCTTTTAATTTTACAGATACGTAACAATGGTGCAATATTGCACCATTGTTAAGAAACTGAAATATGAAATCTATGAAAGTTGCATTTTTTAAAAATGGTTTTCAGGGAAACAATGCCAATTCCACTTCTAATGACGAACAGTTGATGAGGTACCTGACTGAAAAATAGCCAGGAGGACAGTTTTTAGAGACGCCACTTGTCAGGTGCAAGGTCTTATTTTTGTATTTTGCACCATTTGCACTATTTTTCAAAATACCTTTTTATTTTCCTTTTCAAAAAGTAATTCAGCAGTCACTTCAATCCAAACATACAAACTAAACACCTGCAGAGCTCAGCTTTCTGAGTGGATCCATCTTTCATGATATGCAAAACAGAGGTACCAGCTGCTGGATCCCTAATCACATGGGACAGAAAATAGGTAGTTGCAGTTTCTTGGCCATAGTAAGAAGGCAGACATAGCCATGGACAGCAGCTGGACACCAGACCAATAGTTCGTACCGCAGAGTTCCTCCTATTATGGAAATTCATTCAGGGCTTGACACAATCTCTTGAAATCAGCCAGGAGTTTTGACTCGTGTTAATTACCCAGACTCACTAGATACCTAAACACATAAACATGATGGCCTTTGTAGATGTTTATATTCTTAAAGCTTGGCACATATCTAAGAAGTAAATTCAGTGTCTTCATCTTTGTGCTTCAGTTTTATACCTGTGAAACACAAATATCTCTTGGCTACATTGCAAGGATGCAGAAGAGAGATACTTGTCAGTTCTTATCCTCCCTTAGTCCAGTTCAGCATGCAACACAATGAAGTTTCTGTTACCGGAATACGGGATCAGATTTTGTAGATATAGCATTTAGCAGATTTTTGCCAGAACTCTGGCAGTATGCTAACTGCAGGTAATCCTAAATGTCTTTTTGGACATAGCTTCATGTGCTATATAAGACTGTAAAAATAGGCAACTAATCACTGAAAATGAGGTTTCAATTCATGAACCACCTTCTCATGCTGCTATTTAGACTGCTTGTCTGCAAACTTTTTCTCTAACTTACAGATGAGAAAAATTGCATCACGTTGATTTTCTCATACTGTCTAGCCACGAACAAAGTTCCAGACATCAAGCCTGTCTGTCTAAAGTAAAACCTGAGCCTTCCCCTTCAATGAAAAGTTTGTTAGTTCCCCTCTAAAACACTCAGCATATTCATTCTGCGTAAAATGAATTATACATTCATACAAAGAGGTTAATTATCACAAAACATCACACAGCTTTTGACAAACAACTGACGGGAGGTGGGGGGGGTCATGTACAGCTTAACTGAGAAAGCTGGTTACAAAACGTCGAAGTAATTGCCACTGGGAAAGTAAGTTTTACATGAGGTATAGGAGGAAAGACATCTTTCAGATGGATGTACAAACTTTATCTAGTGACACTTAATGAGTTCAACTCTGCATAAATTGAATTCATGGTAAACAGCTAGCTGACTGTTGTTCTTAACTAACAGAAATTACAACCCTTCTCACTATAAAAGCTCTGCAGACATAGAATTCTTATTACTCATTTTTATTTTTTTTTTATGATTTGTGATTCTCACCAGTACTGATAATCAAAAATAATCCAGAAAAAAAGTTCCAAAAACTTACACTCAACTCTGCAAAAAATAAAACTGAATTATGTGCAAATAACTTCTCTGATTAAAGTAACATGAGAAAGCTTAGATTATTTTAAAAGTGTAGGCAAAAGGAAAATTATCTGTTTACCTTTCAACTGCAGAACAATTCCCCCCCCTTCGCTTGCCTGACAGATGTATACCCAAGATTTCAATTAGTCATTCAGATAATGAGTTGTATCACTACACAAATCTTATGGTAAAACTCAATTTATGAACATAATGCATGTATGAAGACTAGAAATAAAAAACACACTATAGAAAGACTACCTGTATAGAGACTACATATGAAAGAGATCACCTGAAGATCAGGTGATACAAGCCCATTATTTGTCTACAGCAACTTGAACTGCTACTGAGCATTTTCTAAGCCAATAAAACATGCATAGTCCAATTGCCTCCTATCCTCTAGAGCTCTAACCTATAAAAAAAAAACAGTCATTTTTCACCTGAAAAATCCCTTTCGAATTAAAGTGCCTCCAACTCCAACGACCTTAGAGCTGTCTCAGTGCTCAGCCTTGCAGCGCTTATAAATCAACCGCTGGTGATCAAAAGACAAGACCTCACAAAGCACTCAAAAGAGCTTTAATTCATCATGTTCTAAATTCCTAGAAATAAACAGAAAGAATTACAATTGGGCTCAGAATAAACTAAACTGTAACCACGCAGTAATGACAAACTTTTCCATAATGCTGCATCAAGAATGGCTGGCTTATGGGAATGTCCAGTGCTGGAAGAAAGGAACAAATAAGGTTGCCTCTTCCCAAAACCCTGAAGAACAATATGCAAAAAGGAAATTTCACAGATCGGAGAACATGGAGGTATAACGTCCTAAAATCATACCATTCCCCACTTTATAGTCTTTACATTAAATCACATTTAGGTAGAATCCCCACTGTTACAGAAATGAAATAATAAAAAGTCCTTCCATTTTAGCTTTTTATGGCAATTCTAAAGGCAATAACCTAAATTAATATATTGCATAAAACTACAAGGTCACCTTCAGTTCAAAGGCAAGGACAAGTATTCAACTAATGAAGAGATACCTGAAATTCACCTTTATTTTGGAATTGGCTTCTTGTACTCCTTTGAAAGCTGTGAATAAACCTGTACAATGTGACTTGCACCAAGATTCCCCACCACTCACCCCCATTTTACGTGATTTTTTTGGTTGGTAGACACTGTGCAGTGGTCTAGCACCTAGTCCAATCTGAATACAGAAAGATTGCAACAGTTTTTCTGAATTCCTGAAATAACAACACATGAGGTAGTACAGTTTTCAGGAAAGCACAGTGAAAATGCTTCTGTGTATAAATAGTAACAGTACCTTACGACACATGAATATTAACAATATTGAAAATACTTGTTTTGGAAAGAGGGATACCGCAATGCACAGACACTGTATTCTTCAAAAAAAAAACCCACTAAATTAAAATGAAATCTCTAGTCCTGCAATTTCTTTTTTACATATACTTCATGTTATGAATATGCAAATTCCCTTTGACTATTTCTAAAGATAAATAGGGCTATTCATTTGTAAATTGAAAGTCCTGCAATTTCTTTTTTACATATACTTCATGTTATGAATATGCAAATTCCCTTTGACTATTTCTAAAGATAAATAGGGCTATTCATTTGCATAAATTGAAACAAAACATAATTTAGAGGAGAACTTTTTCTTAAGGATGAAATGTATTTTGACTTACTCAAGTGTAAAAAACATTTCATCTGCATCTGATACTTGTTTTTCATCTTCTACAGAATAAAACAAAATCAGACTTACAGTAAAACAGCAAAGGAAACAAAAATATGAACTTACAATAAGTCCATTTAGGCAAAGTTACTGAGGTAGAAAAAACCAGCAAAGTCAATTAAACCCTGAGATGTTGCTGCTTGAAAGGCGATTTGAGCACTCACTGCGATACGTTATTTGGGATAATAAGCACATACACAGCATACAATAAATAACTGTATCCTTCGTAAGACTGACTACCCGACAGAACTCGTTTAGTATTTGAACAATCTCAGCCAAGGCTCTACAGCTATTATTAATAAAGAAATTTTTCCGACAGCAATCATGCACAGCCTTCCACACCAACAACACAGCACAGACCATGCCTAAGTCTCCTCAAGAAGCTAAAGACAGCAGGAGATCATGGCTCTCTTGTTTTGAAGACTAAAACTCCAACTGACTTCTCTTCAAGTATAAAGCAAACTTGAGAAAGGTAGTCCTGCTTTTACAGTTCGGGGCAGGGACAGGGCCCGAAGCAGAACAATCCGAGTAACTCACCTCAACTGTTGAACAGTTTTTATAAGACATAATTGCTAAACAGCACAATTTCCAATTCTTTTAATTTATCATTTGACTGTTAACATAGAAGTTGTGAATGATCTGAGAATTGAAGCTCAGAAATTTCCATTACCACATTATGTAAGAATACTATAAGTACAGTAAGTATATAATGTAAGGAAGAAAAGAACCAACTTAATCCATGTAACTGCTTGGTTGATCAAAATTATATATGCACTTAATACCTCAATGAATAGTACCAAAAGGCAACAAAAATTTTTAAATAACATTACTAAAAAGACTTCATAAAACACTATGTTTTAGAATGCAAAGCTTCCAAATACCTAATTGAGCTTCTGTAGTATATGTGGCTGCAACCCTTAACTACTGATTTCCCTTGCATCTGCAAGGTTAGGCAGAAGTAAATGAAGTCTTTACTGAAAACAGGCACGAAGAGGCCATTTACATGTGCTTTGTTTAATTTACAGTAAAACTGATAGAAGTCTATAAACATGCATTTAATTGCCCAGCACATAAATCACTAACTCAGCTCCCTAGTAGAGGGATTGGCAAGACTGATACTATAATCCTATTAAAATTTGAAATGAACAACATTGTAAAGAGTATTTTACTATTTGTGATGATCATGCATCTGACAGTTAATTATGAAAAATTTACTCCACTGAGCTTAACAACAAGGAAAAAAAAAAAAATCTGCAAATCGAACTAGTGACTACCATATCTAAATTTGCTAACCCTCAAGAAACAGCTCCTTCTTTTAGAAGGTATTACAGAAAAACTTTTCATGTTAACTCAAAGTCAAACGTGCAACCAACAGAAACTCCATTTGAGAACAAAATATATTTGAATACACATAAACAGCAGTTTTACTCTGGTGTATTACCTTTGTTGAGATTCATCTCATCTAACCTTAAACATCCTCTGATCTATTTTAGACATCCATCTTCAGCTGAGATGAATCAAGTCTAGGCAACATTCTTCTACTCTGACCATAAAGGTAAGTCTTCCTAGGTTAGCACAATCACACCTTTTCTGTCTCGTATTCTATACCAATTTCCACAAGTAGGAACTCTTGAATCTGCTGCTTGTATCTTTTGTTCCACACATTCCTTCTGAAAACGTCATTAAAATAGAAAGCCATCATCTTTTAGTTGAACCAATCGCCCTCAAAGATCTCTCTGCTTCTGGCATATTCTGACTGATATTTTGAAATGATCATTTATTTTGCTGCTAACTTACTACATTTTCTGAAAACTTTGAAGCTTCAATGCATTTCACACTGAACTTGATGGAATAGATTTCTACAAGGTTCCTGGGCATCTTCTTGAAGCAAATGCAAGTTAGGCATAAACGTTTCTTGTTATACTTGCTCCTGAAGGTAGTTCGGGCACCAGAATTTGAGCTTTGCTTTCTGCTGTCTAGATCTCAGTAAGGTCATCCTGAAGTGACAGGAAATCTGGTTTTAGACAACAGACTATGGACACCCGATTTGCTGTATGTAGAACAAAAGAGGTGCGCAAGCTACTACACAAATGAACTCCTCCACCCCATCCAGAAAAGTACTTTATAGTTGACAGCTTTTTCCACAAAAATCTTTTCCTCGCATGCCAACATACCGCTCATCAAAGAGCCTAAAGCTGCTGCTGTTGTCACCTTCTGTGTGCAGAGGAAAAGCAATTCTTTCTTTGATGACTGTACCTAAGCAACTGGGTTTAAACTAAATCCACTGATTTATTCTTGTAATTGCAATTGGTTCACTCACAAAGGAAACATTAACTGCTTCAGGACCACATGGCCTCAAAATCATCAGCCCTCATGATTTCTTAAAGCCAGTTAAAAAATGAAAGGCTAGACATAAGCTATTTGTGAAATACTACTCAGGAAAAAAGAGGCAATGTTTTCTGAATTTTATTTCCTAAGAACTGCCTATTGTATTAATGTGTCCAGTTGTCATATCCAGCAATTGTCATAAGACTGATCACTTACCACAAATTACAGACCATGTTTTCTGAAAATTGATAGGACACTAAGACACAATATTTGTTTATCCTGTCAGACATTTCTCATAGCCACACATTATCTGTCTTCAGAGTCTAACAATTGCACGGCTCTCCAATTTTTAATACTTAAGTATGAGAATACAGATTCTAAAAATATTTCATATTGCCTGACAGATTTTATCTTCTCACAACAGAATGAAATCACTGCAACTAAATCAACACTAATAGAGATAATCCAGCACACAGACTTTTGACAAGAGAATTAGTTGCACCATTCAGACAACTCCTGCAGGTCTCTGGCTAGTATGAGGGATTTTAAAATTCAGCAGTGGTTCTGCCAATAAATGGGAGTATTATGTACTATGAAGTAACAGAACAGATCCCTCCTCATGAGATTACAGCTGGGTTCCACTATTCTAAAACCTATTTTTCATTTATTAAATGAAAACAAAATTTTAGTGTATATGGGAAGCATTTAAAGAACAAGAAAATACAATACACTGAGTATAAGCTTCCTGTACTTTCATAACATTAAAAATCCAAACAGTATGTATATGAGTTTCTTATTTGTCTATTTAGTTGTAACAATTTTTAAACTTAAAATCCTGGAATTCCAGTATTCCCAAACATAAACAGGCTTGAACTCTGAGTTTAATAGTTTCTATCTGATACGTCTGGTCTTAAAAACATGCTCTTACAACTGAGTTGCAGTAAGAAGCAAAAAAACAAAGAAGACATTAGGAAAT
>NW_008795317.1:4152415-4155112 GCF_000699145.1 Aptenodytes forsteri | reverse complement strand
AAATTAACTGCCTAAATTTCCCCAACTGCTCCCCTTCTTCCTATTAAGCACTCAGCTACTTGAACTCCATTAATTCTAAAATGCCTTGCCTTCAAGAAATGGAACCAACTGCACAGCAAGTGCTATTTCTAGGTGCTCTCTGGATATTTTCAGATGTGCAAGAGGGACTCTGGGTTTTTATACAGATACTTTGAATATAGTTTATAATTTTATTTATCAAAAAGAAAAAAAAAAGCTTTGAACAGAATGTCTTTCCTACAGGCTACTTCTTCCTCCATTTCAGAGACTCCAATTCCTCTTCCTCTCTAAGTCTTCTTCCATTTCAGAGACTCCAATTCCTCTTCCTAAGTCTTAGTAAGAGGGTAGTCCTCTTCCCTGCCAACTCCAAACTCTTTGTACTGCGTTAAATGGCCAGAGAGTACCTAACTGTGTCAGACTGCTGCTCCATAAAGAATTCCCCAGAACACAGTGGTCTCCTTTTAAGCCCAGATAAAACAGATAAGCAGCACTGGGCTAGGAACAGGACCGCAGCTGGGAAGGGACCATTAGCATGAGAAAAATTCTATGCAGTAGTACACAGACATCCCCATAACAGTGACTCTAATTAAGATCAGCCCTCCAGGCTAATTAGAACAGGGATTTGCAAATGGTTTGCCACTGCTGGTGGCAGTACTCAATTAGGACTAGCAGTACTAGTACTAGCAGCCAGTTCTCTAGACAAACCTCTAAACCCAACCATTCCCCACCACACCTGTCAACCTCTTGAAGCTTGTCTCCTTCCATATACCTCTGCACGGAGACTAAAATCTCATTTCCCACCAACTGCCAATCAACCCTAACCCTTCATGCATCCATCAACACATTTCCCACTCTGACATGCCTCTGTTTTGCCTAGTGATCTCTAGCTCCACGTGACTTGCTCAGCACTCCTTACAGCCGGCACTATGAGCAGAGCCGGATGAACTGACAGAAGCTGCTGCTATACACAGGCAATTAATTAGCAGTAAAACATTCTTACCAGACACTTTCCACTGTTCAGATAAGCGTGTGCACACTGATAGTTGCGAACAGCTGCCACTGTGATGCTGCCCAGAATAAAACAGGCTGGGAATCTTTGTGTGCCTAAAGACACCCTTCAACCACCTGAACAACTTAAGACAGGTAGAGAAAGTTCAGAGGTTAACTCCCTCTACAATCTACTTTCTAGCTGGTGGTTTTGTGCTAAATCTCAGAAATTACCCCATGTTTTTACAAAAGAAAAAATTTTTAAAGGTTAGTAGTTGCTCTGTTAACTGAATCACACTATGCATGTTACACTTTTTCTTATATTGCAGTATTATAATCTAATTATACTGAAGACTTTTTGGTAGGTATTAATGCTGTTAGCTTAACATTAGTGTTTGCACTTCCTAATCTTTGGGTGTTCCTTTTATTTTTAGACTGAGATTTGCTAAAAGCTCAACATATTGTCTCAAGCCTTTATGGAAAAGTCAGCTGAAACTGAGCATGCTAATGGCAATGACTGAACACATACAAAGAAGTTATCTACTACCCAGCATTATCACTGGAGGGAAGGTGACTAAGTAGCAGTTTGAGGTTTTTCTTGCAGCTTCTCTTAATGAAAAATGACTGTAGGTAAGCACAGAAAAAGATGTGGCCTACAATCATCTTTGAAGCATAGGTGTTTTGATTAAACGACTGTCCACTCACGTGCTTGTTTAGTAAGAGGTAAACTTCCAGTCCCAACTCTTCCTCTACAGCTAAAGAAGCACTTCCCCAGGATAAAAGGTAGAAAACTGTGGGCTGAATCTCATCAGTAAGTCGTTAAGCTGGAGCACCATAGTAGAATCGGTTCAAGTTGGAAAGTATCTCAGGAGGTCTCTAGCCCAACCTCCTCCTCAAAGCAGGCTCAGCTGCGAGGTCAGACCAGAGCTTTATCCACTTGGGTCTTGAAAACCTCTAAGGACAGAGATCACACAACCTCCCTGGGTACTTGCTCCACCACCTGACCATCCTCATGGGAAAAAAATTTCTGCTCATGGCCATTCTCATTTCACATTATGTCTCTTTTATCTCATCCTCCCACTATGCACCACTGTCAAGAACCTGTCTGTCTTCTTAACAACCTCCCTCCAGTCACTGGGGGGCTGCTGTTGGTCCCCGCCTTGAAGCCATCTCTTCTCCAGGTTGAACAAGCTCAATTCCCTCAGCCCGTCCTTGCAGGGCAAGTGCTCTAGCCCCGACAGGTGTGATGGCCTCCACTGAACTTACTTCAGTTTATTAATAACTTTCCCATACTGGGGGACCCAAACCTGGATGCAGTATCTAGATGTGTTTTAATGAGGGCTCAGTAAAAGGGGGTGATCACTTTCCTTGATCTACTGGCTATGTGCCAGGTGACACAGCCCAGAATGCCGTTGGCCTCCTCCGCTGCCAGGGCACACTGCTGCCTCACATTCCTTTGCTGCCCGCCAGCATGCCAAGGCCTTTCCCACAGAGCTGCTCCCCTCAGCCCCTTCGTCCCCCAGTAAATTTCATACATTTATGAAAATATATGAGTAAGAGTACTTTCATATGCTATAATTCTCCCTTCAGCTAAAACAAAATTAAAGTAAAATCTCAAGCCACAGAGGAAGAAAACTGTCCTTGTGACTGAAACACACTACCAGATGTAGGGTTAATTCCCCCCCCCCCCAT
>NW_008795317.1:4145949-4152317 GCF_000699145.1 Aptenodytes forsteri | reverse complement strand
GTGTCACTCTTCTTTCATCCTCCTACTTCCTACAACATTGTCCAAACTTCAGAGGGCATTCAAATGACTAAAGTCTTCTAAGATAATCAATAGAGTCAAAAGGTCTATAAACTACCTAAGGGTCTAAGACCTTGGCAATGTGATCTGTTTAAAAAGGGAGCAAATAAGAGAAATTCAAGTTAACTGTTAGCAGAGAAATCAAATTAATTCTCTGCATTTGTCATGACTAGACAAAACTGGAGAGGTTCACATGCTTCATGAGAGACCACAAAGAAGATCTACCTCAAAATGAAGCATCTGTAGGAGAGGTTACAGAACAATTATGCATTATGAACAAGTTATTTGAGTTTGGACAAGCATCATCTCAAGATTTCTACAGGAACTGAAGAATACAATAGCTACTAATAGTGACACATGAACTCAAATCCATTTGCGTTACCTAGGGTGTGATGGAGAGTATATGGGCTAAAGGGAAAACGTGGGCAACTAAGCACTGTCAAGGCTCACAGCTATACTAGCCAAATTAGTAGAAATTGCAACAAAGATATACTGGAGATAGGTCAGCACGCCTTCTACAAAGAAAAATCACACCTCACATACTTACTGAAGTTCTGCAAAGAGATCACAGAGATACGTAAGGAAGCTCATGGTGACAGCCTACTGAATTTCTAATAAGCTTTAAACAAGTTTTCTTAATACTTAGAAACCACAAGAGACACTATCATCTGCATGGATGAACAGCTGATGGTCTGGTTTGGCATGGCTGTTCTTACGCTGGTGGGCTCAGTTTTCTTGAAAATGCCTATTTCAACTTTTAAACATTTTACATTGCCTAACAAAGCACTGTTCTACCAAATCCTGATACACAAAAGGTTCATTCATTATTGCTTAACAAAGCAAATGTAACATCAGAAAATTTATTTCAACAAACTACACGTATTCTCTAATTTTCTTTAAAATAATAGGAGACAGTTATTCCGAATTTTATTAGTTTTCTTGAAAATACAATTTAGTATTTTTTTTTGTTTGGTTGGGTTTTTTTAGTCAGAGAATTACTCCAAATAGTTTCACTAGACTTACATATCATGACCAGAACAGGGTCACGATAAAGTTCTTTGTTAGGTTCATTTAGAAAATATCCTTTGCTTCAGAAGTTTTAATCGAGCTTTGACAGACAGGGGAACAATTATTGACCTTTGTTGGCTTTGTCCCAGTCTTTCCACCTGATTCACAACCCTATGAATAAATAAAAGTAAGCCATTACTTAAGAAATTACTGATTTGGCCAATGAGGTTATTTTAAACACTTGGCTTCCTTATCTATAATAACCCTTTGACTGTATTTGTTTAGCTAAGCTGTCATGCATTTTACTGTGTGACAACTACAATTAGACCTACGATAGCATGCATGAGGCAGAACGAGTAGTGCAGGCATATGAGAGAAACATTTTTTTAATGCATTAAAAAGAAATCCTGTAGAGCAAAAAAACCCCAAACTCTTTATTTCCAGTTTCTCCCATTCTTGAGCATTATCCTACTTCATTAATTATATCCCTAACGCTATGCTGGTACTTTTCTCTCTCTCATTCTCTGCTTTCTAGCCAACCATGTAACACAACTTGCCACTGCATCAGTTGTTCCACTGCTGAGAAATACTGGTTGAAATGCCAAGAATTAAAAACATTTGGTTTTAAATAGATCAAGTTGTGAGATAGGGAAGGATCAGTGTTGCACAAAAGTCTACCAAGTGTTTAAACTGATCTGCCTTGGAGCACTTTCCCTGACCTTCCTCATGCTTATATTTCCCTGTAGACAAACCAGGACTAAATATAATCTGTTAGTTAAAGGTGATAGCAATTTGATCATATTCAGAACAATTTATAAAAGTATGCCTTTTAACCAAATAACGATGATGTTAATGACTTACCCAAAGCAAAACTGTATAGGGTTTTTCTGTTGTTTGCTTGGGTTTTATTTTGTTTTGTTTTTTGAACTTACTAGTCATATGTTTTACAAGTTGCTGATCAAATACAGTACGTGGATGCACCAGACAGCAGCTTCTGGCCATCACATGCAGAGAACCAGGTACCTTGCTCCTGGACTGCAGAGTAGGGATGCTTGAAACAAGATACTCTTTGTTCAAATGTGTGCTTTGGTTCTCAGAGATAAACCTGTTTGTTCTTGCTTTGTACAGAGGAGCGGAATGTTACCCCACACCGGAAACAGATTTGAAAATAAACAACTGCTATATTCACAGATAAGCCACAGGAGAACGTGTTGTTAAAAGCGGAGAAAGGACCTTCTTTAGTATCATACTAGCCAGAATTTGAGTCAATGCTGTAGAATATAGTCTCCTGTTCTCCACTGTAGTAAGAGCAACTACAAAGACTCTTAAAATCTTCAAACTAGAGTCTAGAAAGACTGGAGCACTTGGCACTGGGAGGAGAAGGACAGGTTTCACACAAGCATAATATCACTTGAATCTGACAACTTTGATCATAGTTTTACTCTCAAAGATGCTCATAACAAAAGTCGTAAGAGACTGATGAAAGAAATCTGGTCTGGTCTTTCTCCAAAGTTATAGTCTTCAAGAAATGTATAATCTAAGTGATTTAGCTAAACCACTACAAACAAACGCAGCATAGATAAACAAGGCTTATGCATTTTCAACCAGATTTAAACTTTGTTTATATTTGTTTACTGTAACTGTGTAAAGGATTTATGATTCACTGTATCTCAAAGAGGAAAAACAGTTGGATCTGTAATACTTTATTATGTATCTTGATTTTAATAAACCTTTTAGTCTTTTAAAAGGAAAACATTCTTTCAATTTCAAAAATTAAAGAGAAATATAAAGTTATCCAATTCACCCATGGGGTGGGGTGGGGTAGGGGGGGAGAGGTATGCTGCATTATCCAAAGTTTGGTCTAAGCACCAGGTTTTGGAGTGTTTTATTCAAGGATGGAAAAATGGTAACATCAATGCAAGAGGGGAAAAAAAAAAAAATCTATTCCCAGAAAAAAAAGCATATAGTTCTCCAATAAACACTAAAAAAGAAGACAGTAGTCCATTTAGACATAATATAAATTATCATAGTATAGAGAAAATGCAAGCAATTAGAATTTTTAATCTACTAGAGTACATCAGTGTGTTTGTATCAAAATAATTCAATATTTATAGAAGATGTGGAAGGGCTTTCACAGTTCAAAGAACTTTTTCATTTTTCAGCCACTTTGTGACTGGTCTTCTGAACGCTAATCTGAACTAGCATGTTTTCCATCATTTGAATTGGATTTATATGCCAGTAACTTTTAAAATAAAATAACTGATGGTGTATGAATCTTTAATTTTTTTAAATTTTTTTTTTTTTTTTTTTTTAATGGCTTTGGGGATTTTCTGTAAATATGAAATATGCCTACCCACAACCTTCAAAAAGGTATACTTCCTTTACGTTAAAATTGGCGTGACAAATTTTACGTGCGAATAAAAAGTTAGCAGTGCTTTCTATTTTATTATATAATACTATTATTAGATGACATAAACCTCATTTTTCTCAAGTGATCCCTCACTGACTCAAAGTTGTCTAAATTCTTTCTTTTAATTTAGGGCGATTGCTCTAGGCTTTTAGTTTTAAAGAACCATACATCATGGCATAATAATTTGGACATACAGATCATTAGCCACTTTTAAAAATACAGGCTGAAAAATTTATTTCAAGATTCAGAAATCTTCACAGAATCCCATATTTTCCAAACATATCTGTTTTATTCTATTAATTTTAAACATTGTTTAGATTTATTTTCATGAATGAAAAGGCTTGACAGTGAATGGATTAACTGTCAGGCCATCAGCTTACATAAAGACACAGTAACAGCTGAATCATCTTTTTCTTTTCCTTGGGGGTCAGAAGGCTATGGAAACATTTAGATAACAAACAGTCAAAACTACAATCCAGATATTTTTATCCTCCTAACTCTTTTATCCACCAGCCACTGGAAGTAAGTGCAGATTAATCCAACTAAACTGCCAAAGAAGTTCTCTGTATACCACCAGATCTTTGGTTTGTGGGCAACCTTAATAACTGATGGACTATTATTGCCTACTAAAGACAGCACGAAGACTGCATCACTTGCCTCATTTTGGGGATTAATGGGGAGTGAGAATAACAAGACAGTAACACACAGTGAAATTATGTCTTCATGACGTACGAGAAAGATCTACTCATTTAACTGAATCAAGGATTTAACTCAGAAAGTTAATCTCCAGAAGAACTTAGTAACTTAACTTTTAATAAATATGGAATTTCATTTTAGAAAAAAATTAAATAAGTAAAATTTCCATGGGAAAAACATTTCCTTTATATAGAGTATTCACTATTCCATAATTAGGCTCTGTCTTGAGTAATTTAAGTAGCAGAAATCTGCCTGCCAGACAACCCCAGCTCATCCTGAAAACCCAACAATTCAACCAGCTACTTCGGAAGCACATCAATACTTCCTGGCTACTTGATACACACAGAGACAGTCATTTTCTCTTAGTCCTCTGGGAAGCTTTCCTCTTGAGCACATGAAAGTCTACATAATTGTTTGTTTCCCTATGACAGGCACATTTTACAGCAAGGATAGCAGTGTATCATATTCTAGTCATAAACCTGTTCTGAAACAAGTCTGTATGCCTTATAAACAAACCTGGAAAAGACTTCCTACAGTTTATTTCCGGTTATTAAAAGAAAAGTCAGAATAATAATAGAGGTGAGCTACTAAACGGCATCCATCGTAAAATAATCTGCCACTTGCCAGAAATCAAATCACTCTTGTTTTATACAGTTTATTAAATAAGCTTTGTAAAAATAATACTTGTTTTGTACGAAAGAAAAAGTATAGCAGGAAAAAAAAAAGCCCATGACGAATGGAAAACACACCATTTAAGGTTACAAATATACACATTTGGGACATTCTTTGACACAGTGCTAGTGATATTCCCGTCACATAATCCTTTCTTATTAAGGAATAAATACCAAGATTCTTGAAAATAGTATCTATATCTAGCTACTTCTCAGGAAACTTTTTCTTTTGTTAGCACTCAATGTAGAGTGCACATTTCACTAACAAAACCAGGTCATTTTAAAATTTACTAAGTAAATATAATTGCAAACATAACACGGCACAGCTGCTTATGCCTCTTAAATAACATCCAAACACTAAATAAATATTTTATTTGAAACTTTGTTTAAAAGAATAAAGTTCCTATGTAGCGAAAGACTAGGGCACAGGCAGTTGTGCTAGATTGTAAATAAATAAAATTAAATTTAAAAAATACCAGTGGTTTTAAAGATATGCCAAGGCTTGAAACATATGTTTCAGTCCTGCTACAAAACAGACAAGATGCTTTGATAGAAGCCAATATTTTAAAATAAGATGACACAAAGACACATTATCTATGCAGAGCCTGTTTTAGAAGGGAGAGAAAGAATACATTTTTCATTTATTTTGTAACTGTGTTATTATTCTATGAAATGGGTTGGTCCTCAACATCTTCTTTCCATAAGGCCTATATCAAAGAATTAACTGGACCATACAATTAAATAAACAAACATTGAATGCCTAAATTGTGTTATGCACAAACTTGAAACGGACGATGTCTTTTCCACAACTATTCAAGTATCCTTTCTTTCTTTCTTCATAATATCTACTGGTATTTGTCAATTTTCTAAGACCTACTATTTTACTTTCTCTGCCTCTATGCTGATTAGTTTAGTTCAGAAAGTCAGCATCAGTAATAATGCAAGTTGAGGATTTTTTTTTTTTTTTGACTAATCAAAGATCATATATTTACCTTCTGCAAGCATGTCTGGCACATCTGCTTGGTATCTAGGCCCCACTCTGATTTCTCCCTTGTCTGCTAAAAGCGTTTTCAGTGATGGATCATATACCAATGAATAAAAAAAAGTATCCTAAAAAAGAAGACACAATTACAATAGCATAATGATTTTTAAAATTAGGTTTGTAAATCTGTATCACCTTCCATCTGGAAATTATTAAAGTAACCCCCCTCACACACTTTTACAGAGCACAGGTTTGGTACATTAATCCTTATTTTAAAAAATGCAGATGTTTCATGAGTACTTTTAAATGGCTAATTGAGGCTTCTCTCATTGCTACGAGTTATTTCAGAACAGAGCAATAATGGAAAGATTCATACACAAAAATATATTAATGGATTTGAAAAGAATTAACGTTAACTGCTTTCTGAATTCAACGTGTTTCCTCTCCTAAATATCTCTACCATACTGACTTTGCATTATAAATCAGTCTCAAAAAGTATAAAACACTGTCAGCGTCGTAAAAGAGCTTATACAAAAATAGTATT
>NW_008795317.1:4144622-4145711 GCF_000699145.1 Aptenodytes forsteri | reverse complement strand
TGGGGAAAACATGATTATCCTAAAGGAAAAAAAAAGGAAAAAAAAAAGCCATGTAAATTCCCCCTTAAGTATCTGCTACAGAAAAAAGTCTGTATATTTTTCTTTTGTAAACCACTGTATGAATTACTTCAAATTATTTTCTAAATACAACCATATTCATAATAAAGCCATTATTTAAGAGCGTCAATTAAGTTTTTATCCAATAATACTTTTAAAATCAGTGTTTCCAACAACATAATTTTTCTAACTTATCATTCAAGAAAAGATTTTCAAATTATTGTTTGCCCATTTATTAAAAATACAGCCGTAAAAAACCATAAACCCATCCCAATATTTACCCAAATAGAAGTCACATATTACCTCTTTCTCCAGATACGACAGCACAGATTCTGTCTCATTCAGAAGTGCAACACTGCATTTTCCCCTACACAAACATAAGGGAGAACTGTTACGTTGTAAAAAGTTCAATTTTTTTATTACATCAAAAAGTTATTTGCAACAAAATGACCTAGACATACTTTAAACTTTTACATTAAAAATATAGTAAAATGTACTTTGCCATACTTTTAAGATACCAAAATTAACATCAAAGCAACAAAATGAATGGCTTGTACTGACCCAAGCACTCAAATATATAAGAATTCTGCAGAACTGGGAAACAGTTTCGGAAGTAGGGAAGCAATAAACGAACAAGAGGTACTATGGCAAACAATAAATACACATACAATTAACATAAAGGCCTGGATGAATGAAACATCACCTCTGAGTGACTCACCTCCAATAAGCTCAGTGCCTAATTTGAAAAAAAATAACCCAAACTAGAAACAATGTAAGGTTTTACCAATGGCCTGTAGAAGTACAGTACTTTTCTTTTTTGAATGGAATTATTTCTAATAATTAATCATGGATTTCTATTCATTTCTTCTATGGCCACATTAAAATGCTAACTACCACATTTTTGTGCTGGCTGCCAGCAGAAAGCTTCCCGTTATTCAGTAGTGGTACAGATCTGCCCATGTATAACACATATAGATAACGCAATGGGAGTTTGATGCCGCTACCCCCACACCCCTTTCTCCCCCCCCCCTC
>NW_008795317.1:4128434-4144481 GCF_000699145.1 Aptenodytes forsteri | reverse complement strand
TCATCCCCCTCTCCCCCCCAACATTCCTTTGGCCTCAAATTCCTCTGCCTCCAACTTCTCTGCAAATAATCTGCAGAATTATGTTTAACAAATGGTATTTTAAAGAATCATACATAGATGCGGATGAAAAGTGTTAAGTGTGCAGAATCATCTTGCTAGCAACTGACAGTTTTATGCTATCATTTTTAACCTAACTACCATTTTATAATAATGTATATTTATTACCCCTGAAATATGTCACCTCGTATTTCATGCGCCTAAGTTTTATTCGATTTCTATCAGCATGGTCAGTATTTACCAGGAGGTTCCAGTGGCCTTATACATATGGCTATAGGACCTCTGCCCAGACCACCCTTCTCCCATGGAACAGACCAGCACGCAAATATAGAAAAGATAAATGTTTGCAGAGACCTCCTTGATTTTAAGATAACACCAAAGAAGTTACTGTAAAAAGCGTCATTCATTTCAGTGAATGTTAACTGTTAAGCTCAACCATAAGCATTATATGCCAATTGTTAACAGCTGATCATTAAGCGAACATACCCAGCTAATGTCTTATTCATTACCACGGCACATCATAGGAAATGGGGTTAAACGACTCATTAAGTCTGCGGTACATAACCTCCTGGATTTCTCTTATCCTCAGTATTTGTAGAACCACACCAACGAAGAGAAATGGTGGGAAGATGAGTGAGAAAAATCTGAGCACAATACATAACAGCAGAGGAAAAGACTCCTGCAGCAGAGAACTAGGAAACCTTCTCTATACCCGACCATGTCTTTGAATGTTTTTTGAAGCTTTTGGCCTTGATAATTCCACTTACTTCTAAATACACTTCTAAAAAGTAATTATATTTTGTACCACAAAGTCAGTTTGTCAACTTTATTTGAACGGAATTTTTTTTTTTTTAGTGTTAAAGGCTAAACAGGAGTTTACCTTCCCAGTTTGCTTCTGTTCCATGTACCTCTAGTATGCTCCCTCTCCACTACAGCCTACCCTTATTTAACTCCAATAATTGCAGAGAAATTCCTTCACTGTCATTGCGACTGCAAGAGTATTTTATTGACTGACCTTATACCTTATTGCTGGTAACTTAAAAAATTCCATTTTATTTCATTAAGAGGTAAGATTAATCCCCCCAGCACGTCTTCTAAGTGAGTGAATGTCTATTTGATGTTACATTTCCTTGTACAGCATTTTAACCATCTAATGGCTGGAGTCACACACACAGGTAACATTTTATATGCATATATGATATCTCACATGCACGGACTAGAGTCTCAAAAAAGACAATACTAGACATACAGTAGTAGATACCACGCTAAAATGAAAAAAAGCATTTGAAACAGGTAAATTACGTAGAGTCAAAATTAGAAGAAAAATTATCTGTATTACAGTTACCAGTTTCTAGAATCTAGAAACCTGAAATACTTATTACAAATTACTTAGAATCTTTACCAAACACATAAAAGCCTACCGTTTATATATCTCCTCTTTCTCTTTTTTTCCATCAGAGGAAAATTCTCTCAGCTTATTGTAAATGGTCTAGTGGGCTGAACCAAGCATCTAGCTTGTTATATTGTCTCTGGCATCTCTCCATCATGGATGCCTAGGAAGTAACTTAAGCGAATATGGATCTGCAGTGATATGTCCCTAAATATCCTCCCAACCACCACTGCACTCTTCACCCTGTCCTCCAACACTAATAATCAAAATGCCCTGGAGAGAAAGTTAATGTGGTTTAAACCACATTAAGACAAGACTTGGAGTTCTTTCTCTAAGGCATGTATCTAAAAAAATCCAGACCTTCTCCGGATTTAAATATAATATTCTCCTCCTCACAGGATTCTGGAACTTCGTCCATTAATGTTTTTAAACAACTTCAGGTAATTGGGACAGATGGAGCTATATCAAATAAAGAATCAATATAACAGGATAAAATCTGACTATTCTAACCTAGACAGAGGAAAAAAAAGGGGGAGCTAGCTACCTACAGAGAAAAGTGAAAGAGAATACGCACTGCATTTACCAGATTGTAAGATCAGTTACATAATATATCATTTACAGAATAAAACGATAACTCTCTTTGCAAAGACACTAGGATTTCTGAAGGTTTTGAGTATTATTTAGACTGGTAGAGTATAATGCCATAGTTCATTGTTCTACTGGTGGAGTCTCCTGCCTGAAATTTGTCACAAAAACTAACCAAACTAAGGTAAAAATTACAAAGAATTACCCAGCTTTCATGAAATGGGGAAAAAAAAATAAAATTGAAGAGTTGTCTAATATTTATTCAGATAAGAAACCTTCTTCCTCTTATCCATTATTCTCTGATTTAAGCTATATTCCTCCACCAAGCAGCATTCTTAACTTAACTGGTATCAACAGGGTGAATTACTAGTTCATAGCATCAGAAGAGCTCAATGATGTTAAGATTACATATCTGGTTTTGACCTTTTTCTCAAATTAAAAATATTCAGAAGAATAATTTTTACTTCCTACAGAATTAGGCATAATTTATCTTGTATGAATGTTGAGGGAAAGTTTCAGATACCTCAGCAATGTACAAATAACTGCAAACAAAAAAAATAAGTTAGCTTTTATGTCCTCACTTACAATTTAATTCTGATGAGACGAAATTGTCCCTTCAGAATCCTTTCTGCTCTTACATGTACTTTGTATTTAAACTGGTCACACACAGAAAGTTCTTCCATTGAGCCAACAACAATACCAACAAAACTTGTTATAGTATTAAATCAGTCAGCAAGAAAAAGTAATTTAGAGGTCTTGCAGTAAAAGGAGACAACAAAGCTTGCCTATATATATGCTCATGGTATTACCAGCCTCTATCATATAAACCATTCAGGATTCAATTGCTTTCCCTGTCCTAGGAACCAGAGCTACAACTCATAACTTTTTTCTTTCTTTAAAGCATTAACCACGTGAAAGCTGTTTTCACATATTACACCTCCCTTCACTCCCATTCATTAGAAGCTCTTGTCTGCTTGTAAATTTTTTTTATATCTTTCAGGTGACTCCACCAGTAGGTTGACAATTCCCGATCATTTACACCCATCAGCTAAGGGATGCCTAACAACCTGTTTCTCCACACCTACAACCTACTTCCATACTTCAGTGAAGCCCTTCTGTTACAATATAGAAATGAGACTCAAACACTTTACACAAAAAATACTCTAAAATACTACTTTGGAAAAAATGCTTTAATGATTTTGTAGAAAAAGAATTCTTTAACAACCCTAGCAGAAAGACAGGACCATATAGTCCCAAAACCAAAATGCTAACCATCTACAACTGAAACAGCAAAGCACAGAGACGCTAATGAGGACTATAGGGAAATGGCAAGACATACTAGTCATCATGGTAGGTAGAAGTCTCAGTGCAGTGAGCATAAGGATTTTTTTTTTTCTTCCCCTCCCTGTTTTGGGGAGCTATTTTCTGTTTGGGGTTTTTTTGGGGTTTTGTTTTTTTTTTTTACTGTGGAACAAAGAAAAGGAGAATAAAAAGAACAAACTAGAAAATAAATGGCAGCTTTGTGAGACACTCATAGATAAGACTGTCTTGGACAATTCAATAAGGAGCTAAAGAAAATTAACACTCTATACGAGACGTCAGTTAACATGTGAGTCCTGAAAGAGAGATTTTAAAGAGAGTAATCAGAGATAGGACCTTGATAGGCCTTGAAAACTAAAGACAAAAAAGCACCACATTTGAGTGAGACCCAATGGAGGAATGATAAACATGGGGGAACATAATTCAGACAAGACCATGTCAATGATCAATATTTAGAACAGAGAAGTACAACAAGACTTCCCTTACTAACCTGTTCCAATGAAGACACACAACGATGATAACCAGCTCAAGAACTTAAGCTGTACGAAAAAAGTACTACCAAGGCTATTATACAAGACAATGTTATGAAAAGATTTCAATATAGCCTCGTTAAACAACCTAGAGGAAAACACCAAATTCTCCAGAAGATACACTTAATGCATATCTGGAGGGGTGGGGGGGAATCAGACTTCTTGTTTGCACTGTCTGGGTAACTGTCCTTTAATAATTTTTTTCTTAAAGTAATCAGAAATACAGTTTCAAATCTTTACCAAATTTGAAAAACTGATGTAAACACTTATCTTTTAGAACTGCCAAAATGAATCGAAATCAACAGCAACTGTTTTGATCTTTTAAAGTCCTTGTTTGTTTTGGCACAGCTCCTACTTTTAAACCAGTGAGTGGAAAGCTCTACAATTCCCGTTCTGCTATTCTTGCAGGCTATTTCTTCATGTTTTCACCAGATGAGTGAGACAGCCCATGAGATACAAATCTTATTTTAATAAGAATTTCTTGGGACAGGAGGTATGCAAACAAAAGTTACAGAAATAAATTATAAAAGAAACAAAACAGTGCCTGTTAATCAGGACAAACCATAGGAGTGGAAAAGGCAGCCTCATGGGTACGGTATCATGCCATGTGAGTTTCCTATTGCAACGTAGATGCAGTCTGGGCGAGATTGATGCAGTGTAAGAACTCTCAGAACTCATTGCTCTGGGTTCCCACCAAGTCAATGAAACTTGATATGCACTGGTCATTCAGATGCAAGTTGAAGAAAGAAAATAATACATGCGCAGGCATGACCCCACAGACTCTGAAATTCTGCTATTAACAATTATTAGTTGCCCTCCTGAATATGACAGAATGATGTTGGGTAATTCTGTACAGATATACCAGTTGTCTCTTGCTGATGAAGAAATGTTGGTGTCTCAGTAGAGATTTGGAACACAGAAGTGTGAGTCACTAGCTAGACAGTCCGAGAAAAAAATAACAGGAGAGAGTATTAGGAAATATTATGCTTGTGAGGAAAATCTGATTTGATTTTAACATATGCTGTTACTTCAATGACAGCCAGAGATTAAACTAAAAAGAAGATGCATAATAAAGAGGGGTAGAAAGGTTTTTTTTTTTTTTACTGTGGAACAAAGAAAAGGAGAATAAAAAGAACAAACTAGAAAATAAATGGCCTCTTTGTGAGACACTCATAGATAAGACTGTCTTGGACAATTATAAGGAGCTAAAGAAAATTAACACTCTATACGAGATGTCAGTTAACATGTGAGTCCTGAAAGAGAGATTTTAAAGAGAGTAATCAGAGATAGGACCTTGATAGGCCTTGAAAACTAAAGACAAAAAAGCACCACATTTGAGTGAGACCCAATGGAGGAATGATAAACATGGGGGAACATAATTCAGACAAGACCATGTCAATGATCAATATTTAGAACAGAGAAGTACAACAAGACTTCCCTTACTAACCTGTTCCAATGAAGACACACAACAATGATAACCAGCTCAAGAACTTAAGCTGTACGAAAAAAGTACTACCAAGGCTATTATACAAGACAATGTTATGAAAAGATTTCAATATAGCCTCGTTAAACAACCTAGAGGAAAACACCAAATTCTCCAGAAGATACACTTAATGCATATCTGGAGGGGTGGGGGGGAATCAGACTTCTTGTTTGCACTGTCTGGGTAACTGTCCTTTAATAATTTTTTTCTTAAAGTAATCAGAAATACAGTTTCAAATCTTTACCAAATTTGAAAAACTGATGTAAACACTTATCTTTTAGAACTGCCAAAATGAATCGAAATCAACAGCAACTGTTTTGATCTTTTAAAGTCCTTGTTTGTTTTGGCACAGCTCCTACTTTTAAACCAGTGAGTGGAAAGCTCTACAATTCCCGTTCTGCTATTCTTGCAGGCTATTTCTTCATGTTTTCACCAGATGAGTGAGACAGCCCATGAGATACAAATCTTATTTTAATAAGAATTTCTTGGGACAGGAGGTATGCAAACAAAAGTTACAGAAATAAATTATAAAAGAAACAAAACAGTGCCTGTTAATCAGGACAAACCATAGGAGTGGAAAAGGCAGCCTCATGGGTACGGTATCATGCCATGTGAGTTTCCTATTGCAACGTAGATGCAGTCTGGGCGAGATTGATGCAGTGTAAGAACTCTCAGAACTCATTGCTCTGGGTTCCCACCAAGTCAATGAAACTTGATATGCACTGGTCATTCAGATGCAAGTTGAAGAAAGAAAATAATACATGCGCAGGCATGACCCCACAGACTCTGAAATTCTGCTATTAACAATTATTAGTTGCCCTCCTGAATATGACAGAATGATGTTGGGTAATTCTGTACAGATATACCAGTTGTCTCTTGCTGATGAAGAAATGTTGGTGTCTCAGTAGAGATTTGGAACACAGAAGTGTGAGTCACTAGCTAGACAGTCCGAGAAAAAAATAACAGGAGAGAGTATTAGGAAATATTATGCTTGTGAGGAAAATCTGATTTGATTTTAACATATGCTGTTACTTCAATGACAGCCAGAGATTAAACTAAAAAGAAGATGCATAATAAAGAGGGGTAGAAAGGTTTTGTGCAGGAGTAGAACTCAGGAGTAACCTTTCCCATATTCGGCATAAAGGGAAAGAAGGGGGGAAAAAGGTACAGATATTGAGGAGGAGAGAGCTACCTTAAATAAAAAAGGTTTTTCCTGAACTGTCTTAAATGGGAAAGTGTTTTGAAGATTTCCAATCAACCAACCACTTTGAGCCAAGCCTTGATCCCTTACAAGCAGCCTAAATTGGAGTGACAATCACCAAACCACAAACTAGGAAGTGTGGAGTCCAAAGAGCTTCTGCTAATTGTATGAAATTGATTCCTCAGTTATGGGAAGCCAATACTGAGAGTACTTGTGTATTTTACTTTTAAGCGCAGTTTAAGGGGCACAGAATGATGCTGACAGACACATACCAAAGTCTTCATAGCAAACTTCAAGTTCTCCAGATTGCAAAGATACTTACAAGCTGGAGAGCAAGCTATTGCACAACACTATAAGCAAGAAAATAAAAGCATCATCATAGAGATTTAAATATGCAACAGACCCCTAACTAGAGTTGGACTTTTAAAATATTCAATCAATATCTAGAATTGACAGAAGAAAGATCTGCACTGTATTGATTCATACTTAATTAGCCTGGGTTTAACTCTGCTCATTTACAGAGCCAATCGAAACATGAGAAAAAAAACTCTACCAAACAAAAAATATTTGATAGGTGAATACTACTGGGACCTGTGTCTCCAACAAAAGGATACCAACCTCCCAAACAGTAAAGATCGTGTATCTGTGGCCAAAAGATAGACCAATAAACTTGGTATTACCTGATAACACTCTTGATCAAATAAAATTAAGAACAGAATGCACAGCAAACTGATTTATGTACATCTAAATGAAACAGTAAATGCCTGGCATCTAAACATATGCATAGATCATATGGATGGCCCAGCCATGCATATGGCTTTTAGTCAAAAAATTCAGAGTTTTAATCTTAATTAGAGCTGGAGTGCTGATTTTGAACACTCCAAATCGGTAAGATTTAAAGGCAGTCTCTTGGAGCAATCATGCACAACTGACATGGATTTAAAAGTAATCTGCAGATAATATTCAAATTTTTTTGCATATTCTTAAGGTTCCAACTTTTATATAGTTCTCACCACTGTTGTCTAGTCACAATCTAAACAGGACAAAGCATTCCCAATGTGAAACAAATTTACAAAAGACAAAATTAAAGGAGACTTTACATTCAGTAACAATTTATGCAGTGTGTATGTTTAAACTACTACATTGTTAGCTGAAGAGCCAAAGCATTCAACAACTCTACCAGAAGATCTTACCTTAATAGTTGTAGAAAATGTGAAGAAGTGAATGTATGGATCTATGAACATACACACATTTGAAACAAGCTTTAACACATTTTCACTTAAAACTGGATTTATGCTAGTATTGTTCCAGTTTACATTACCGACTGAATCTTGTGTTCTGTAGCTGAGAAGGGTCTGCAAGAAAACACTGAGTAGAAAGAACAATGCACTGAGTGCTATGGAGAGAGGTAAATGTTTTGTCTGGGCACAGTAAAACTACATGTTTTGATATCTCAGAATAAGCATAACCATATATATACTTTCTATAAACTATTGTAGGAAACTCAAGTCATTGATATTTTTCCTCTAGGTATTAATTCATGCTAAAAAGTAAAAAAATTGTTATCTTTTAGCACAGCAGCAGCAATGCACGTGTTGAACAAAAACACAGGAGGCTAGTTAGGAATGATTTTTCAGTGTGACATTACAAGGCCACCCAGCTCAGAAGCAATGCACATCATTCCATGCAACTGAACTTATTTACACCATATGAAAGACTCCTACTTTGTAATTATGTCACTACAGGGAAATATGTACTGGTTTTCAGGTAGGTAAGTGACAACCTTCCACTGATAAATACACTTTTTCTTATACTGTTACTAGTACCGGCTATTGACCACATCTGAAGGGGGGGGGATCAGACATGCTTCAAAAGTCCCTTTGCTCTAAGTAAACTCAATCCAGAAGGGAAGAATTCCTTTCTTAAGAATCCAAATCATCAGGTAAGCACATGCCTATGCAAAGTAGATTCACTCCTTATCCAGTCTGATTTATGCCAGAAAATAAATCAGGCTTATAAGGCTCAAAGTAAGCTTTTAAGAATTACCTAAAATTTGTATCTCATATATACACACACATATATATGAGGTATATAAATGCATGCACACCCCCTCCCCACCCCATATGCCAGAAACTTCTAGTTTGCCAAGAACGCCAAAACCAGAAATCCTGAGGTAATACTACTAAATCCTAAGGTGCAATGCCTTAAAAAGTCACATTTCTTCTGTAAAATCACCTGCGCTATCTGTCTTGAGCTTCAGACCATCTGGCGTGCTTTAAATGAAGGAATCCCACATTCAGAAAAAAAGTATTTCTCTACACCTTAGTTGTTTGAAGTAGCAATATCAGTGAGTCCTGATGAGATAATGAAGAAGAAAGCACAGCATAAAGAAAGCTGTATGGTAAAACTGAGTCATTTATTATGCATCTAAAAAGCATCACATTCTTATAGGCAGTTTGTAAGGACTACACGTTTTTATAAACTGCACATACTTATGCTACTTTTTCTGGTATGTCTACAAAGTAGTACCAACCAAAGTTACTTTAGTCTACCCAGGAGCTAGGGGATAATTTAACAAAAAGAAAAACCCAAACAAACAAACAAAAAAGACAAACCCAAAAAACCCACCAAACAAACAAAACCAAAAACCACCAAACTAAAAAAAATAAGACACTGTGTTCTGGACTGCATTACTGATCAGAATGATGTCAAAAGATACAGGGGAAAAAAAGAAAGTAAAAATGTATTAAACTAATACAGGGAACAATTTCAGAACTGAGGGAAACCAAGATTCTTACAGCTCGATACTTTAGAAGTTTAAGTACAATTTTTTGTATGCTTACATGTAAAAATATGCAGAGGCTCCAAATTTCTTGATAAAAATTAAAGAACTCTTCTCATGATCAGACTACTTGGAACCCCCTTTAATGTCACACATGCACAGGCATTCGGCAAAAATATTCACCTTCTCCCCAGTCACATTAATCAGCTTTTAATAAAATGATCTTATGCAATCACAATCCTTAGAAGGCTCATGAAGTCCTTTCTGCATGGGAATGGAAGTAATAAACCAAGCCAAGAGCATCTTAAGATAGTTTTGGGTTTTATTTTGTTTGTTTTTAAATAAAGGGTATGTATAAGAAGGATTCATAAATTAGAAAGAACTGAAGATTTCAGAATCAGAGTTCAGAAAGTTTTTCTGAATTAAGGCCATAGGTATACAGAAAGTTTGAATTTGCTGCTTATGCCAAGCAACAAATATTATCCTCTAAGAAATACAAGAAACACTTAGTTCATCCAATGACAGATTAAATAAATACTCCCCACTAAAGATTAGGGTGTAGACTTATTACAAGTATTTGAATAATCTCCATAATGACAAACAAGCACATAATGCACAGGTATCATACACAGCCATGTTGAGTCCAGAAATCAAGCTCAGCAAGAATTTCAGCATCTTGAAATTGTGTCCAAGAAAAGCAAAAAGTACTCAGTGAAAACACAGTTTCCAGGAAAAAAAAAAAAAAAAAAAAAATATTATGTGACCAGAATCTCTGCACTTACAAAAAAAGTAGAGTGGGACGAATACACATAATTAGCAACTGATGAAACTACAAAGGATATGGTAAATCACTTGGAAATTTTTCAACCAAGCATGGATGTCTCACTGAAATGTACAATTTAATTCAAGCACAAACTGTTGGGATCACGTCAACAGTCACTGCACAAAATTGTGTGGCCTGAATCAGGCAAAAGAGCAACTAAACAGGTCATGACAATCCCATAACCACTCTGCTTTGGTCCCAGGGAAGGACTCTTAAAAACTTGTATTCAAACTCGTAACTTACCAGAAAGATTGTTGAACAGAAGTAATTCAGCAAATTTCATTTTTATTTACTCAAGATAAATATTTGTAACCTTGCTGTAACCAAGAACAAATTTTGACAAAGTAGTACTTTTTTCTTTAACCCTAACAAAAAACCACACAACTGTATCAACAAACTAAATCACCAACATGATAGCAACCAAATATATGTATTTGAAATCCTCTTTCCCCTTCACAAATGGCCACCACTCTTTGAAACTCTTCTCCATTCTCAAGGTATTTTGACTTTAGTCAAATAGTCTGTATACAAGCCTCTTTTTACTTTGCATAAATGCGTTCATGTTTCTTTTTTTTTTTTTTAAGGGTGGTGTATGTTATTGCAGTATAGAGCGCCCAAAAGAATTCACACCTGATTTTATGATGACATCTGAGAATGCCTGGCTTATGCTTTTTAAAAACTAATAATAATTTAAAAAACCCACAAAAAACCACAACCCCGAGACTGAAACACAGTTATTAGCAAACAAGAATTAAGCAAAGATAATGAAATGGCAAGATGAACCCTGATGGATAAATGAATTCTTCTACTCATATGAAGTATTAAATTTAAAAGCAATTACAAATTATCTTAGAAGTTAATGCAATCTTTGACAGCAATATAAATGTGTTTATCACCTATTAACTCTTCAGACCTTAAGAATGAAAAATAAATTTAAAGCCCAAGTCAGATAACCCAGTGCATCTCTCCAACAAGATAACCATTTGCAGATTTTTATACAAGGGACCCATTTCACCACGTGCTAACTTTTCTGGTGAATTTTACAACACTGGCAAACAATTTCATCTTTATGACAACTTTCAACATTTTTTTTTCTCCCTGTGCCTTCTCATGCCTTTCCAGAATGCTGTATTTGGTAATGCTTAGATCTCTGAAAACCCAAGTTAAAGCACACAGTGCTTCAGCTCAACTCAGCCCCTCTCTGGGACTGGCATTGCTTACAGGAGCCATCTGCATGAATTCTGTGTGCATTTACTGTGTGATGTTAATGAAGGAGAGCGTTCAGTGAGTCTAGCTGGCAGCATAACTGTGTTACAAGGACATCAGGGGATTACGGTGCCTTGCAAAACTGCATCTGTAACATGCAGGGATTAGGAAGGAAGGAGATAATTCACTGAGGGATGCTACCAACCTTACACATTTGAGCAGACAGGGGAGGGAATAGTTTCACTTGTAACTTGACAAGTAGGCACTAAGGTAACAAGCTTTGTCTTTGAGACCCAAACTAGTACATCAGCTTGTACTGTACCACATGCCATCACTCCAGAATGGTGCTGCACTGGGCTAGGCAATTATACCTTCTTAAATACATTCCACTGCAGGAACACTGTGTCCACAAGGCAGCGTTGCCATGTTTAATTACTACTGCACTGCACACTTCCAATACTTTTCTAATCTGGCTTTTTTTTTTGGTGCCAAAACTTATACCACTTCCTAAAGCTACTGAAATGGCATAGTGACACCTAATGTGAAGGGACAACAAGATGAAGTCTAGAAAATCCCAATATTTATAACAAACCAAATTATATCTCAAGAGAGTTACATATAATGTATATAGCAAAATAAAAAGTATGAGAATTAAGGAATGAAACTGTATTTCAGTGATTCAAAAGCAAACAAATTATATCAGAATTATTCAAAACTCAACATTACAGACCAAAGAGCTTCAGAATTAGACTTACACATCAAAGAAATCTAACCTGCTAAAATAACTGCAAGGCATCTCAACTATAAAGTAGTGGCACCAGGTGTATAAATGAGACATTACTGTATTTGTAATTGTGAATTAGAGTAAAAGTAATCTCAGTCATAGGGGTTTGGGGGCGGGGGGAGGCTGTAGTTTTCTCTGCCATTCAGTTTAAAAAACGTAAAAAGAGTAAAGTTAAGAAAAGAAGAAAGACGAAACAAAAGCAGTAAAAGTATATTAGTAAAAATTAAATAGAAAGATACCACACGAGGTAAAATTATTTTATTCCCTTAAACTACAAGCAGAAAGGCAACCAAACTCAGTTTCTTTTCTTGGCTGAAGATGTCAGTAGAAGTTCTAAGATCTGTAGCTGCCAAAAGCAACTATAGACTGTTCAGCCTCCTCCATTCTCTTAAAATCACTTTTAGCTTTCTCTTCCTTCCACAGGCACTGAGCTTTTGCATTCTTACTCTTGAGAGAACTTATCTCCATTCTCCACTCCACATTCCAATGTACCATTTATTTTCTCCTGTAAACCCATTTGTTCCTATCTAGGGGCTAAAACTGCAGGTGGCGCGAGCAAAAGCCCACAGAATGGAGCTACTCAGACTTTTATTGTATGAGTATCTGCTAGCTTCCTATATGGCGATGCCTGGCTTCGTAGACCAGTGACAGCAGTGAACGTCGTCTACCCTGACTTTAGCAAGGCCTGCAGTGTGTCCCATAGTGTCTTTTAGCCAGATTGGTAACATATGGACTAGGTAAGTAGACAATAAGGTTGGAAAAAAACTAGCTGGACCACCAGGCTGAAGAGGTTGTAGTGAGTGGTACAAAGTCCAGCTGGCAGCTGGTTACTGGGGGCATCCCCCAAGTGCTGATATTGGGGCCAACAGTTTAACGTCTTTATTAACAGTCTGAACAAGTTAACTGAATACACTTTCAGCAAGTCTGCAGATGATATTAAACTGGATTTGTTCACTCTTAAGGTATGACAACTAAAGGGAGAAATCCTACTGCTGTCTTCCATTACTTAATGAAAACATACACAAATAAGATGGACCTGGGCTCCTTTCAGAGAAGCACAGTGATAGGACAAGAGGCAGTGGACCGTAAGTTTCAACAAGGGAAATCCCAATTAGATGACGGGAAAAAAATTTTCACCACGATGGTGGTCAAACACTGAAACAGACACCCAGAGAGGCTGTGGAATCTCTATCCTTGGATACTCTGGAGTATTGATGGGAGAAAGTTGGAGGAGTACTACCTTTACAACATTTCTATCCTCTTTTACAGGACAAGCTAATTAACAGAAGTTATGAAAGCTACTGAGAATCACATAATCTGAACATTAATAAGTTTAAAAGCTAAATAAGGAGTATTTTGCAGTGCATTTTCCTTCTTGTTTCTTTTTAAAATACAGTTAAGATTGTTAAAATGTCATTAGACTACATAAAGCTTGTTCCAGAATTCATCCGGTAAAGGTCTTAGTAACACATGACAGCATAACCCTACAGCATTCATCTGCTCTGAAAAGTAGATGCAAGTCATCACTCTGCATTTGCCTGGTGTGCAGTGCTGCATGTACTATGAATTCACGTGCTTTTCTGGCTTCTTTGTGAAGTGTGTACTGGAGAACCTCTACCATATTTGCTCCCCGAGTTGTGAGGTGAGAAGACATTTACAATACTTCTACATAATCTTCTCTCTATGAAGAGAACACCTTATTTCAATATCTAAATGTCAAAGTAAGTAAAAGAAACTGCACAGGATTATTATCTCTATGCTATAGTTGGAGAAGCAGAGATTTGACATTTAAATTACTTTCTCAAAGTCAGAGAACAAGTAGCTGAAACAAGCATAGGAAATTAATACAAAAATTTCCAACTTCCAGTTTTTATATTGGCAGCGAGGAAGATAAGCCACACATTTGCCAATGAGAGAGAAAATACATATGCACATACAAAGTGTTTCTCCTATTGGAGCACATACACTTTTTTTTTTGTAGCTTCTAGTCATTTATGGTCTCAAACAGCTGAGGGGAGCTGGATGTAATGAGAAAACGAAGATTCCTTCAGAATGCAATGTAAGAGCCCTTGTTTTACACTTACTACACTCTCCCCTGTCACTGTACTCTTTCTTTTCCATTTCTAGGTACATCATTCCCCACACACACCCAAAAAGAATTTGCTTGACTGTTAAATAGGAGATGACATGAGTGTTACATCATTTACAGAAAGCAATCAACAAACCCTTTCTGAGCTTTAGCAAGCCTCTTCCTACATTAGCATTAGGGCAATTTAAAACAATACTTGAAATGCTTTTGCAACATTTAGCCAAACTCAATCATGACTACTTCTTCACATTTACTGAAGTAAGTTGGGGTAATTTTATTTTTAAATGCGTGCAGCCCTAAATTGCAGATCTGACCACTGAGTCACTGTCTCCTTTCTAAACCCATCTGTGGTTTTTCCCTGGGCCGACAAAATGGTCAAAGCTCCTCCGGCCAGCAGAAGAATTAATAAAACAACTCTTCCAAAGTAGGAATAGACTGACTTTATACAGCATTATGAACTGATGCTCTAACTGGCAAGCCAGAGCTCTGAGACTCTTGTCCCTTCCAAGGCTCAGACACGAAGTAACAAATGGAAAAACCAAAGGCGGTTCCAAAGCAGTTCATGGGACAACCTGGCACAACTCAGCTGTGATCAATCACATCCTTTTGCAAGATAAAGGCTGACGTGTTCAAGCAGGTGGGCTACTGGCAGGCAATCCACCTCAACAGAATACACAGATAAATTATATTTACTTTTTCTTACCTGATATGTGTTGCCGGAAGGGACTCATACTGGCGAGAAAGGAAGAGCTCTCTGTGCTTCAACTGATGTTTCTGTTTATCAGTCAAGTCAACCTCAACAGTAGTTTCAGACTCTTCTTCAACTTCTTCTGCAGAGAAGCAGAGCGTAGGTCGAAATTAACTCTGTTGCATAACACCATTGCAGCCATTTCACCTGACATCCCCCCCACCTCTTAGCAACCTCCCTTAGTATTTCAAAGAAAAGATGAGTTTAACAAGACTACAGTTTATGTAACTTGACAGAATATTAAGTATTTTGAATTCTATACCTTCTACTTAAACTCTTTAAAAAATTATGCTCCTCTCCTACTGTACTAGGCGTTGATGTCTTTCACACAGCTGTAAGAACAATCCTGACAACATTACTCATTCTTTTTTCATCTTCTTTCATCTGTTTTTTCTCTGGGGGTGCCTCTTGCTTGCTGACCAGTTCTGGTTTTGCTGACCAGTTCTGGTCTAAAGTTTCTGTTGCTGATATTGGTATTACTAAAAGTTTTACAGAAGTCCTGGGGAAAAGCATACTTTCTATGAACAGAAATTTACTAAAACACAATTGCAGTCTAAGACTGCCAAATTGCAGTCTAAGAAAACTGAAAAAGCCTGCAGCCTTCCATTATGTTAACCTTATTAGATACAACAAATACAGTTTATTTTCATATTTAAACAAGATTTAATATTATTTCTATTTTAAGCAAGACAGCACTGTTTAATCTAGAAGATAGCATCTATAACAGCAAATTGTAAATTAGATAGTTCTTTTTGAAGGACGTTTTCAGTTGAAAACTATCTTTTATAGTTACTCTGATCTGAAATTCTCTAGTATTTCCTCATATATGATAAAACCAAGGAAATAATTCCCTTTTGTCCTGGTTTCGGCTGGGGTAGAGTTAATTTTCTTCCTAGTGGCTGGTACGGTGCTATGTTTTGGATTTAGTAGGAGAATAATGTTGATAACACACCGATGTTTTAGTTGTTGCTAAGTAGTGCTTACACTAGTCAAGGACTTTTCAGCTTCCCATGCCCTGCCAGCGAGAAGCTGGGAGGGGGCACAGCCAG
>NW_008795317.1:4106776-4128315 GCF_000699145.1 Aptenodytes forsteri | reverse complement strand
CTTTTTTTTCTTTTTTTTCTTTTTTTTCTTTTTTTTTGAATTTTACTTTTTTTTTTTCTCCCCGATCCTCTCCCCCATCCCACAGTGGGGGCGGGGCGGAGGGAGTGAGCAAACGGCTGTGTGGTGTTTAGCTGCCTGCTGGGTTAAACCACAACACCTTTTAAAGATTTAAACCAACTGTAAACTGGGATAAAGGAAGAAATAAAAGCAGATACTAGAAAGCATCACATACAGAGTTAAAAAGCAATGTTCACAGTGGTTGCTAACATGTCATAAGATGACAGGCTCTCCAAAATGGCTACCCTGGGATCTTCATGGCTGAAACCTGCCTTCCTAGTGGGTTCTTGGGACATGCGGAGCTTGAATCTATACTCCCTCTAGCTTCCCAGAAAGGACAAAAAGTCTCTGTGAATACCATATGCAAAAATACAGACACTTTAATAACTTCTCTAAGATTTGACAATTTTCTACCTGCTAAATTATCCATCAGCTGCAAAACCCAAGTGTACTTTATAAAATATGTCTCAGAAATTAAAAAACTAAACCTCAGCATTAGATAGTATTTCACATGACTACCTACAACAGATCACCTCATCCGCTCTTCCAACAATAACCATTTTTACAAACAACCTACAGACACTATCTCAAAATGAAGCCTGCCTGTATCCTCATGGCAACCACAGTTCTCTCCAAATGCAACACTATTTTTTTTTTTTAATCATGCCTATGTGTAGCTCATTCCACTTCTAATAGTTCTTTCCACAAAAGTGATAAAACAATACACTCTGATATAACCAACTTCTTCAAACCCAATTCCATACACTTTAAGTCTATCTTGCTGTAGAACCCCCAGTCACTTTCCTTGTTTTGACATGTTTTGTGGGGAGATAGAATAAGAAAAAACAAAAATGAAAACAAGACACCCCCGAGTCTCACCTGGCACCCCACAGCCTCACCTGACACATGTACAGGTTCAAGTCACACAAAAACTCAGTTCAGAATTACTCTGGCATCTATACTACTAACAATAAATAAAGCTTAAAAAAAAAAATCTGTGCAAAGGCAAAGCATTCTTCTAATTAAACAAGTAATTAAAGAAAAAATAGAAATTAATGTTCAAAGGTTTGTTTCAAGCAATTAATAGCTACAACTGTTTATTACAGTAAGCAACCATTACAAGCTACATTTGTATTTCAAAGTTCAAGCATTAATATTCCTTCTTAAAATACCAAGACATGCCAGTGGTTGCTTTATTGTTTTGTTTGGTTGGTTGTTTTTTTTTTTTTTAATAAATGTACTGCTTATAGTATTCTACAGGTCCAAAGTTCTCAGTTAGCTATTTATTTCTGCTCTCCTTCCTGAAAAATATCAAAGCAAAGTAATCTTGTGTTATAACCATCTGAAAACAGCTGACAAAAAGCAGTCCATTAGAAAGCAATTTAGGCATCCAAACACAGGTGTCTGGGGCCATTTTAGACTGACATATCCAAAACAACTGACTGCGGATATGGCACAAAACCCAGGAGAATATGTGCCATTTTAAAGTGGCTGCAGGGAGCCAGAGATGATATTCCAGAGAGTTTAAAATGGCTTTAGACACCTATGCTCAAGTATCTTAACAGCTCTCTCAGAGTAAGAATTTAAATTAAAAGATAATTTTAAAAAACCCCAAAACTTTAATCATATATTTATTGTACTAATCTTACATAAGCCAAGAAAGTGTTGATCCAAGAGCCTGAAGCTGAAATTAAATCTCTTACACACAGCTCTTAAAACACTCCAAACCTAAACATGAAACAATGTAACTTTTTCTGTTGCATATTTAGAAATAAAACATATCTGTTTTACTCATGATGATCTGACAAGCTCAGCAAGTAGAACAAACCATGGCCAGACACAGAACAGTTCCACTCTTAATACAACATAATTTATCACCAGGATAATTTTACAATTTTCTTCTTCAGCGTTATAATATAAAACCAATGCTAATAGTAGGATTACCTTTTAGTAAAACAAGTAATAGTTTACCCCAATAGTAACACAAATCTGCACCAGAGAAGGAAACACTGGATAGCATAAAGAAGTGAGAAAACTAAATTTGCTTGATGGCAAACACAAATACAAAACCAATTTGCTTGATGGCAATACAAAGAATTCTGCATCTGAACAAGCCTTTAGATAGCTGCTTTCAAACCAGGTTTTTGCACAGATCAGGCCTTAACACCTGTTAGAAGAAAAGTGGTGAAGAACTTCCAGTACTTTTAGAGATCTCTTCACCTTTTTGACTCAGATTTGCAGCACATGCGAAATTTAATTTGCCATCCAAGGACAGATTATTCCTGTCAAAAGGAGTGAAATGGAAGGTACCTATAGGAAATCATAAAGTAGCACTAAGCTAAGCACATTTTCAGCACTCAGGAAGAGAAATAAAGCAATGGCTCAGAGCGAGCAAATGTTTTAATGGAGCAATATGGTAATGACATACACAGGCCTCATTGTTCCAAGATTAGAGAGAAAACAAAATTCAATTTAAAATTGTTCAGCTTAAAAATATTTTGAAAGACTTAGGTATGACTACAAAGATGAGTACAATCAGTTTTTGAAAATGACATAATCCCCTTTAGGCCTTGGGCAAAGTTTAAGATAATGCTGTTTCGTAGTACTTTTCCTGGTTTACAAGAAAAATTTCATTATTTAAAGGAAAAATCCTGGAGAGCAAAAGCAGGCATCTCCAGTGAGCTTTTAAAGCTTTAGGTCTATTATTATACATGGGCTTTCCAATCAGCAATTGTAAATACTTACTTTGATCCTGAAAACCAGAGTGATCTGGTGATACTTTCAGTGGCAGTGCTGCAGTCTTACCCTTTCCCTTTTTCCCTCTGATGTAAATAAGACTTAACTGACTCAGTCAAGCAATGGATACCGGGAGGAAACTGTAATCCTCACTCATTTTACATATGCACGACCACTCTTAAAAACATCATTAACTCTTTTTTATTCTCCTCTTCCATTTAATTTGTGGGATTCACTGTTAGAAAATGGTGCTGCTAGTGAGAGTGAGAAGAGACAACTGTCCATGCCACATAAACTTTGTATACAGTGTCTTTGTTTATAGTTAAGTAATGTGATGACTCAAGCTTGCCATGAGGAAGAAGTGCTTGTTTTTACAACTAAAATCAAAATAAACTGAGGGCAAGTCTTGAGGGCAAGTCTCTAGAAACACAATACATCCATTCAATAGAAAATGGTTTAAAAATAACTAAAAAAAAAAAAATCCTGAAAGACACTTAAAGGTTTAAATGCAACTCAAACCACTCTATAGTTAACCATCAGCTAGCAAACAAGTTAAATTCCTCTAACATATTACTCTTCCTTAAGTCAAAATAACCCACCATGTGCTCCCCTCATCTACTGCAACAGAAAGAGAGAGAGATTAGTTTACACACTGAAGGCTATCTTCAGGGAGAAGGAGTAAATCTTCAGCTTTAAAAGGAAGAAGAAAGTTCTCCCTCTATTGCCACCAAACCGCTGACTGTTATTTTCAGCTAGAGGTTGGCTGGATCACAGAACCATGGAAACACAGAGTAATTCAGGCCGGAAGGGGCCTCAGGAGGTCTCTAGTACAAACTCCTCCTCAAAGTAGGCTCAGCTGTGAGGTCAGCCCAGGTTACTCCACATTTTATTCAGTTGGATCTTGAAAACCTCTGAGGACAGAGACCACATAACCTCTCCAGCAACCCAATCATAGTGAAAAAGCTCTTTTTTATATCTAATCTGAATCACTCCTGTTTCAATTTAGTCACTGCAAAGAGTACAGCTCCATCTTCTCTATAACCTCCCCATAGGCACTGGGAGTCCACCTCTTCTCCAAGCTAAACAGGCTCAATTCCCACAGCCTCTCCCAACAGGGCAAGTGCCCATCATGGTGGCCTCTGCTGAACTTGCTCCAATTTATCAGCAACTTTCCTGTATCGGGGGCCTAAAACTGGATGCAGTACCTAGATGTGACGCAACAAGTGCTGAATAATCAGGGGGGGTAATCACTTGCCTCAATCTACTGGCTACGCGCATGGTGATGCAGTCCAGAATGCTGTTGGCCCACTTCGTTGCCACGGAGTTGCTGCCTGCCAGCACCCCCAGGGCCATTCCCGCAGAGCTGCTCCCCAAGCCCCTCTGTCCTCAGCCTGTATCCCTGCCAGGGGCTCTTCCTTCCCAGGTGCAAGACTTGGCATTTGTCCCTGCTGAATATCTTCAGGTTCTCAACAGGCCATTCCTCCTGCTTTCTAGGAATCCCTGACTACCAGCTCTTCCCTCAAGCGTATCACCTGGTCATCTCCACCAGTGTGGTGTCACCTGTGAACGTGATGGGAGTGCACCACATTGCCTGCTCAAGTCACTGACAAAGACAGGTCCCCATATAGACTCCTGTGGGACTCCACACACAGTATGAACCCTTAACCAGCACCCTCTGACTCAGGCCATGCCGTTAGTTTTTTATTCACCTAGTTGTCCCTTAATCCAGATCAATTCCAATTCCTTGGCCTGGTGTGCCTACCAAAAATGCTAGTGCTGGGACAAAAGAAGAAAGCAGGAATAAGAGACTTAAACTGGGAAGACATGGGAAAAACCAAGACCGCTCCTCTCAACAGCAGCACGGATCGATGCTGAATTAAATCAGCAGTGTAACCAAGAACTGAGGTGCATTAACTTCCTACCTCTTAAACTTAATTGCTTCGAATTTTGAAACCATACCTCAGCTTAGCTGCATCTGGCTTATACAAGCTTTGATGGAGAGATTTAAATCACTACCACAATTTGTGGAGTTACAGCAGTTTCACTAAGTTTAAATACCTTTAAAATTATATTAGATCAGTGTAAATTTCAGTTCAAAGAATGCCACTAAGCCTTACTTTCGGAACAGTTTCTAAACTTTTTTCCTTTCCTGTATGCCTTTTTCTTCTATACTCAGCCCAAAAACTATATACATCATAGGTATCACCAACATATTTTAAAACCTACAGATAAAAAGTTGAAAATGCTGAACAGCAGCCAGTTTACCACACACATCAAAGGAAAGACGGCTGTGCGTAAGTCTCTCTTAAGCTTAGCTGGTTGTGGCAAAAACATCAAGTGCACATTTGGCAGTTAGATGCTACAGCAGTAAGAATTATAAATATAGATTTTGGGGGAGAGGAAGTAAATCTATTTACTGCCAAAATGAGTACAAAAGATAAACATTAAGTCTAACCATCTGAACAACTCTATTCAGACTGTGAATGAAGAGCTCTCTTAGGTGAGCAGTTGGCCAATTTGCTCATCTGCGTGAGGCTTCTTGCCACATGTTGTGTTGTACTAACTTAGTTGTGATATTTAACCCCCTAGTGCTGTAGTAAAGCAGTTTAATCAACTTTGTGAGCTAGACTATACATAGTTATACTGTCAATTTGACTGAGAAAGTGTTTACCAAAGCTGAATTAATTAGCTTTACTTATGCCACGTCTGTTAGTACAACGTTCAGATGGCTGTTAGAATATATAACATCAATTTGATATTTGCTGTTACTGTCAGATAGGATTAGAAATCTAAAGCACAATTTGAATGTATTCTGAATCATTTCGATAGCGTATTACTATCTAAAGTGTGAATCTGCAATTCTGCAGGTAGGAAAAAAAGACTGATCGGTTGTGTTTACAGGGAACAGGTGTACTTTTAATTCCTATTGGATAGTACAGATATACACGTGACCTCTAAAGGGGTTATCCAGTTTTCTTACACAATTATCTAGGTGATCCTCTGTCCTGACATCCTCCCACACCACCTCATCATTATTTTTCTAAAGGAGGTCACAAAACAAAGAAATAATTACACTGCACAACCATTAAGAACTAATATGCCACACCTACTCTCCAATAATAAAAATTATTTCTAAAATAAGGCAAAAGGGTTTTTTGAGTACTTCCAAGTAGCATGTTACAATAATAACAATTCCCAGAATGACAGTCAGTTATAAGCAACTGGGTAACTATCTCATGTTTATCATAGGCCTGTAGCAAAAACATTTAATTAAAACTATCACAGTTTTCATTACCAGAAAACTCCACCTTCCAAAACTTGATGGGCAGGTTTTTTGGACAACTGGTTTTGGAGATTTTTGAGAGCAAGGAGCTCACGGGTAGAAGGCAGAGAAGGATTACCTTCATAAGTAGTATGAATCACGACGTGCTACATTAATAAAGATATCCTAATAAATTAAATGTGACACGAATAAATGCCAGAGTAAGCACACTAGTTTTTTAACCCTATTATTCAGCACCGGAAACTATAGTTTATGACAACACCAAGAACAGAAAGGTCCCACAGAAGCATGAAAACAATGCCATGCAGGCAATGGTGAAGGAGCTGGCAATCCTGTATCATAAATCTAAACTAGATTTTTCCCCTCTCTCCCCCTTACCTGGTTTCTGTCTCACTTATTCAAATGCAAACTCTTCCAAATGAGAAAACACCCTGTTACAGGGCTCAAAATGTGTTTGGTCATGTGTACACCTGTATGAACTGTAGCAACCTGTTGCAGCATGTGTGGAGCAAGTGTCCCGCACAGTATTTCTTTAAGCAGCTTGTTAGTAGCAGCAAGCAGCAGACTCAAAACTGTGCCACGGACACAGCTATCTGCAATACGATGAATATTTTCAACCTCCAATTACTGGTATCAAGCTCATCAGCTGAATCAGAAGCCAAACAGTAATTTTTCCACAGTATAAATACATTTAGAGCTGTGGTGGGAAAGAAAGTGGAAAGTTTCAGTTCTACCCTCAAATCCAGGCTGGCAGACCACCCACAGAGCAGAACTGCACATGGGGAATCTGACACTGCCCAAGAAACTGTTTTTTAAATCTATCATCTGGCTCAAGAAATACAAAAGCTATCTGCAACAATGCGATGTAACCTGCATGAATAATTATTAGACCTGATTTTGAGAAAAGGGAGATCTCTATCTTCCATTTTCACAAGACTGATGCTATTAACAACTTTTCCCATCACTTGGATTTTCACCATTTCCATACAGACCTCCTGCTCATAAGATCTTGTTAAAACAAGATGGTCTTTCCTTTAGAATAGGCAACAGGTATGCCTGATCTAGTTAGTTAACAAGTTGTATAGTTGCCTCTCCTTGACAAAATGCAGTGGCACTATTTAAAATTAAAAAAAAAAAAAAAAATCATGTAGAGAACTAAGGACACCAAAAATCTCTTACGTTTTCTGTAAGAACCCAGAGTCCACATTTAAGATCTACATTGGCATTTTCTTTCATTGTGTGACAATGATAACCACAGAGTTTCAGAGACCTAAACTGCTTTTCTAACATACAATTCACATTCTCAATAGCAGGTGAACAGCTTTTCAAAATTTCTTGGCAGAGACGAAAAGGCACAGATTGTACAAGCACTTTTCTACCCCTACTCAGAATGGCATATGATTCTGCTTATAAAACACAAATTATTTATCTTCTACAGTATCTCCTTCCAGAAGGGCTGAATTTTGTTTGATTTTTTGCAGGGAGGAAAGAAGTAGTAGAAAAAAAAGAAAGAAAAGGATTTGTATATCCTGTTCCTGAGTAAACTTAACCAAGACACATTAAAACTCTATGCGCAGGATTTTAAAATGAGAAGAATGTTATCCAAGATAATGTCTGCTCAATGCCTGCACGGTAGGAAAGCTTTTCTGTTTATAGACCTGACAAGACAAGCAGGAAGAGGAGTTCATCCACTCTGATGGTCTGTGTAAGACTTAAAAGTTCATTTTTTTCCATCTTCAGCTATGCTAGAGATTTATCTTCCAGAGTATACCATTTCCTTGATGCATGTACAGAGATCTTAAGATTCTAATTAACGGGAACAATACATATGAACTGAGAAAAGTATAAAGAGATATGAATATGTGTATCACTTCAAATTATTAAATCCTTTTGATTTATTAATTCTGATGCTGGTGGGGAAAAAACAAACAAACAAACCAGCGTAAGAATAAACATCGCATTGTATTAACTAGTCAAATCTTTAATACATATGCCATTTTTGTCATTTTTTTAAAATAAATGGAAATAAAGGTCAAGTAAACCAATGGAGTTTTTCTTCTACTCTCAGTACTTTGTTTTGTAGGCATTACATTCAAATACCGTGTTTGTTATAGTATCAAGTAAAATACCAAAAATCGTAATTTATTCACCTCATACATGTTGAATGTTCAGTATTCTGAACCTGGTTTTTTTTTCCTCTTATTAAGAAAAAAAATAAAAACAAAAAAAAAGGGAAGAGCATTATGAAAGTATACGAAGCTAGTCACCCTTTGAAGGCAAAAATAAATATAAAAGCTGTCCATATATCAAAGCCCTTTTTCTTGTATGATACTTGGCAACTGAGCCCTTGGCCCCTTGAGGCCCTTCTGAGAATAATAGCATCAGGATTTCACTCCTGACAGCAGCATCAGTCAAAGAATCTGGCCTAAAGGAACTGTCACACAGCAAAGGGCCACAGTACCCTGTAGGACTAGGCTACAGGTCACTGACCCTGCCAACACTAAAAATTTCTGCACTGGTTTAAGCCAAAACAAAGCTGCACTTTTAATACAGGAAACTGAAACATGACGTTCTTCAGCATTGCATATCACTGTCACAATCCTTCACAGAAACAAGAACAGACAAATGAAAATTTAAGTCTATCACTCAGCATATCAAAAATGGGAAGATTGCTAATTTAGTTGTGCTGTTTTTTGATAGATGCTTAACCTGTTGTACAAGTAGAAAACGCACATGCACTTACATACCCTCTGAATGTATGCATACATAGTGCTCTATGCATAGCACAGCAACTATGCAATCTGCACAGAGAAGACATCTTATGTACCACGATAAATCTGCAAACAAGTTTTGGCTTCCGACAGTGGGTGACAGTCAAAATGAACTGCTCCCCAAAGTCTTTTAGGAATTTGATAATGTAGAACAGGCTTTTACTAAAAAAATTTGCACTTTTTACCACTCAAACTTCTTCTGTTCATGGCAGTGATTTATTCTACGTTAGTACAAAACATCGCTCTGCAAGGATCCTTGCAGAAGCACTTGTATAGCACATCAAAATCAGAATCAAAACCAGGTTCACACTACAAGTCTTCCCTTGCTCACGTAGGGTTACAAACAGTAGCTGAGGGGGGAAAAAAAAAAAAGTGTTGATCAAACAGAAAAATCACATCTCCAAATAGCACAGCCATTCCAGCCACCCACTCTGCTACTCCATGTAGTTCAGGGCATGTCAAACTCAACGTACACGGTAACTTTGAGCCCATATCCTGTTATTTGTGCAGACTACATTTAACAGAAAGAGCGTTTACAGGCAAACCACAGAAGTACTTTACATATTAATCTTATCTGCTACTTCTGCTTTTTCCATAATACCTCATGCCATATATAATCAGCACTGCATGAATCAGCTTGGGTAGGAAGCACTACATTCATTCTCACACAGTGCTTTGCCCAAGCTAATAAGCTCCCTCTCTATCATCACGTGTGAAGTTACAGGCATGCATGAGCATTACTGAGGACAACTATTGCAGACTTCACTCCACTGCATGATATAGACATTCAAGAATTACTGCTGGTAAGCCTTTAAACCATCAGGCCTGATCCCCGATTCATACATTTAACTGCCACTGGATGATGGGAAAAAAGTCCTTCTATATTAGTAGTGAGTTTACATCATTCAGATTTGTGAACGATATAACCTACTGATTCAGTTAGACTATCAGAGAACTCTCTGAAGATGTAAAATGCATCTCTAATTGGAGCTTTACAGATAGAGATAACCTAGCAATGTTTTTGTAGACTAAAATTCATGCCTCAGGTGCATTGGTACAGTGTGGGCGCACTGGGGAGAAAGTGGTAAGAGTCACTTAAAATTATGAGCCGGGGGGGGGAAGTAGAACCATCTGAGATTATGGAAATCTAGGAGGTGTGAAACATCCTATTTATCTTCATGAGACAAAAAATTATGATCAGTAATATCAATTTAAATGTTACTAGTGTTTCGGAGGTCATCAAGAAAACAGCATATAACCATTGGCCTGCACAACTAACAAACATTAAGGAGGCAAGAAAAAGTTAGCAGCTGAGAGATGACAGTTTGTTTTCCACAAATCAGAAGAAATCCAGAACAAGAAGTACGGTAATACCGATGCACGTATTTAAACTTGACCATGGAGAAATGAATCCTAAGGAACACAGGGAAACAGGGAACGTACAATGCCTTGGCAGTTTCCTGTCTGCTGTCTCCTTCCAACAACTCAAATGTGAAGAATTCATTCTGTGAGTAGAGCTCAAAAAAGCGCCACCTTCTTTAGTACCCCACTGAGTCCCTCCCTACTGAGGAAACATACTAAAAAAATAATTTCAATAATTAATAAAAATATTAATTTCAGATATCTATTGAACAGTTTTAAGCATAAATATGAACTAGTATTTTGCAGCTTTCCACTCTCCACAGCAAACTCACTGAGTTAATCCAGATCTTGGGTTTAGTTTGTTTTTACATTCACAGAGATTGGCAGCAATGTGTTCAAGCCTTTTAAATGACGTGTTCAGAAAATAAGATTTTTGAATTTGGAAAAAAAAAAATCTAGGTATGGCTACCCAAAATTATAAATCTATTCTTAAGAGGCCAAAAGATGAAGCTAGCAGTTACTAGCTGGTTTTCTAGTTCATGGAAAAATTCAGATGTAGTTATAGAAACTAACTGCATAGAGTGGACAACATTTTTATATGTGCAAAATCCTACATACCCAAACACAGAACACATACACTCAGGTGAAAAAAATGTATTTATGCAAGTTTTCCATCAGAGCTAAGAACTAAAATTATGAACTTAGTTGGAAATCCGTTCACTCCATTACAAGATGATCATTAACATTCACAATCTAACAAGACATTCTGCACCAAAGAAAGAATGTGAACGGCCACAGCAGTTAATAATTCCACAAGATACTTGGGTTTTTGGTTTTTTGGGTGGGGGGGGGGGGGGGGGATAAATTCACAAGTATGCAGTTCTTGCACAAAAATCAAATGAACAAAACACATAATTTATGAGACTATCCAAAGCGCCCTTGAAAAGGGTAATTGGGAGCCTTGAGACAAGTTTCTCCTTGGTGACAAGGGTGTAATTTGGGCAAGGCTTGCTCTATTTCAGCAAGTTCTGAATTTTTTCCTCCCTCTCCAAATAAATTACAACTGAAGGCATTCTCTTGGATAAATTAAGGAAAACTTCATGTTCCCTTGCCTCGGGAGATCAAAAAGGTCATGTCTTCCTCACAAAAAAAACCCTATTCCTCAAGCTCATTTTAAATCAAAGTGATAGTTACACTAATATAAAAATACCTAAGCATAAAAGCTACTCTGCCACTGATTAAAGAATTTGTTATCTGTATCATCCTTAAACGGTCCTCCTAGGGAGTGTCTCACCCACATCACAGACTTCAGGATACCCAGAAGCAACACAACATACTTGAATTTGCTAGTGCTTAGTTTAGATGTCTCTATTAGTTGACTGTAAATAAGTATAACATATAAAATTCCCATCTCGAGCAAAAGAGCCATTGGAACTAATTCTCCTAAACTTTCCTGGCTCACTATATTTGTTTTTGTCTCTGTTCACCACCCCATCTTCAAAGCAAACCCAAGAGTCTTCTGATGGCTTGCTCACAGACAGAGTTCTGAAAGACTTGTCTTTTCCTCAAAGAAAAGAGGGTAGATATGTGAGGTCAAAAATCATTTTGTCCTAATTCTAGTACTCACAGGGGGACAGACGGACACACACACACGACACTAAACTGCAAACAAACACTAGTTTATATTTACAGAAGCCTTGAGATTAAGAAGGTAGTATCTCACTGAACCAGTTACACAAGTCTGCTCACCCACTTCTCAGGCAGCCAAGCCGCCTTCTTCCTTATAAATGCTCCAAGAGATTCTCCTATCTTTGATTCCCCACTCCTTAGCTCCTTTCCCTCCTATCTAACATCCAAAAAAATGGTATCCTTCATCACAAGGTAATATCAACAGCTTTGTTTTCTTAACAGCAAGCAAGAAGGAGGCCTTCTCACCTAGTGCAATTAAAACAGGAACCATAACCTAACAGAAAACCTTCAAAGCCACTGCAAGCCGCCTTCTTCCTTATAAATGCTCCAAGAGATTCTCCTATCTTTGATTCCCCACTCCTTAGCTCCTTTCCCTCCTATCTAACATCCAAAAAAATGGTATCCTTCATCACAAGGTAATATCAACAGCTTTGTTTTCTTAACAGCAAGCAAGAAGGAGGCCTTCTCACCTAGTGCAATTAAAACAGGAACCATAACCTAACAGAAAACCTTCCGAAAGCCACTGAATTCCATGGAAGAGTCACTTAGACATACCGTTAAAGACAAATCAATTGAACTCTTGAGCTCTAAAGATTTTTTTTTCTTGCACTCATGTGACCATAAATAAGACCCAAAAGGTTTTGTTTCTGTTTTATTTGTAACAAGACCAATGCAATACAGTGATCTTCTTTTCATTCAAAGGACCACCCATTAAACAGGCAGCTCTCTAAACTTCAGTTCCCTTGAAAGAGTAACTAAGAACTCTCTCTGCCTCTGAGCATCCTTTCCTGTAGGACAGATGCCAATCTCTACTAGCACTACCAGTAGAGCGAATAAACTGTCTTAACTTATTCCCTGGAAGTTGTATGGAGGATGTAACAATATAAGCATTCACCACGATTAAAAAAAAAAGTATGAATTATTTCAATATTTAGAATTATGAAGGTGGAGAAAATGGAAGAATTAGCATTTGTCTCTCACAACTACACACAGGCTGTGGAGACAACAAGTATTCAAGGGAACTAATGGGACACAAAAAAAGCAAATCTAAAGTTTCAAATAAAACCTCCAGTCAAAAGACACTTTTTATGCTAAGACATTATATGATTTGAACTAAGTAACATGAAAAGTCTCTCATCTTAAAGTGATTTTTTAGAAAAGGGACTGTGATTAAATGAACATTATATCCTTTCTGATAACAGCTTTTTAGTTTGACGTACAAGAACTACTATGATGAAAAAGGACCACAACAAAAAAAAAAACCCACCAAGTTTTCAGTTGTGATATCATCTGATGGACAAAAACAGTGATCTTCTTTTCATTCAAAGGACCACCCATTAAACAGGCAGCTCTCTAAACTTCAGTTCCCTTGAAAGAGTAACTAAGAACTCTCTCTGCCTCTGAGCATCCTTTCCTGTAGGACAGATGCCAATCTCTACTAGCACTACCAGTAGAGCGAATAAACTGTCTTAACTTATTCCCTGGAAGTTGTATGGAGGATGTAACAATATAAGCATTCACCACGATTAAAAAAAAAAGTATGAATTATTTCAATATTTAGAATTATGAAGGTGGAGAAAATGGAAGAATTAGCATTTGTCTCTCACAACTACACACAGGCTGTGGAGACAACAAGTATTCAAGGGAACTAATGGGACACAAAAAAAGCAAATCTAAAGTTTCAAATAAAACCTCCAGTCAAAAGACACTTTTTATGCTAAGACATTATATGATTTGAACTAAGTAACATGAAAAGTCTCTCATCTTAAAGTGATTTTTTAGAAAAGGGACTGTGATTAAATGAACATTATATCCTTTCTGATAACAGCTTTTTAGTTTGACGTACAAGAACTACTATGATGAAAAAGGACCACAACAAAAAAAAAAACCCACCAAGTTTTCAGTTGTGATATCATCTGATTGGACAAAAATAACCCAGTAATACTAGATTCAAAACTGTTCAACAGGAGTCCCTAGATCACTAGCAGGACTCTTCCTTTCTTTCTAGAAATCTATCGTGTACAAAAATTCTGTAGCAGAAACACCATTTTGCAAAGCAATGTGACATGAAACATGACTGTTCAAGAGCTGAAGGCTAAGAAAAGTCCTAAAAAAAGTCCAACTATGAGAAGTAAAGCCAGTAAGTGATCTCTACAAAAAGCAACTGAGATTGAAAAAAGGAGATTTGGACTACAGCTTCTGTAATCTAGAAAAATCTTAGCTTTACCTTTGACCTCTCAGTCACTGAAACCAATATGCCTCAGATTTTTTTTAAATTGACTCCCATTTCATTCACAAGAGCATCAATTTTGTTAATGAGAAAAAAATACATAGTGCATGGGCTTTATCATAGGCCCAGAAAACTTCTGGGCATTTAGTCAGCAGCTCAGCACACCTAAGTCAAAGCAAGCTCTCTTAATAAATCGGAAGACAAAGGCCTCTGACAACAGGAATTCTTTTTATATCTTCCCCAGGCAAAAGCTGTTTGAGGAGTTGCAATAAGAAAATAACTTCAGACATAGTATTACATGACAGCACATGACCAGATAAAGAATTTAAAATGTAAAGAACTGTAAAAAAAATGGCATCATGAAGCTGAGTAGGGTGGCCTGAGTACAAGAAAATAATAGTGCATAAATCTATTACAAAAGAAGGAAATACAGAAGTTGAGCCCTTCACTGGAACCCAAACCCAGTGCTGGTACAGAGCTAGTATAGTCCCCCCTCCCCAGCTATTACAAAGTATTTACATCAACTCCACTTTAGATAAAGGATCATCTAAGTTTTATAGATCCAGCTACAGTTGGCAATTTCTCTTTCAATCACACCACTTGGTTAGAAAACATTTCTATGCCACCCCTTTTTGTTTGCTTCACCCATTTTAACGAGCTGTGTGTTTTTGTCCCAGCTCTCCAAGTTCATTTGCTTATATACTTCAGTCATCTGTTGCAAAAGCTCTTGTACTGCCTGCTGTCTTCTATTCACCTCTTTTCCCCATAAAGTAAGCCTTACTCTGCTGCACAAAGAAAAGAATGACCCCCTCGCAGTGACCCTATGGTAATGGCTACAACCTAAGAGCTGGTGGGTGCTACACTCCAGCAGAACTCCCTCAGTTTAGGAGGCTGCATAGGATCAAGAAGCTGATCTTGGCCAGTAGTTTGTTTTGGCTTTCAAGTTGGCCTTACCATACACTCTGTTTTATAGCAACAGAAATCAAAGAGGGAAAAATGGAATGTCTTCAAGGGCCCACAATACATTCAAACCCCCTGGATTCCAGTGGCTACAGTTAGCTAATAGAACTATTCCCAGATCTAGACTGACATCATACATGATGCTGATAGACAAATAAAAATGCTCGTTAATTAACTTCCACCAGAAACGCCAGAGAAAAAACAGAGGAAATGCAATTTCCTCACAGATTAGTGTCAGATGCTTTGAAATAAAGGGAAGTCCCCTGTACCTGAGTATTTTAGAATGGCCTAAGGAAAATGTGATTTTTTCCCCCCAAATTTCTTTTTATATCCTGAAACTTTTTTGTAAGGCATCTTAAAAAACAGACAAAAACCAAACAACCAAAAAAACCCAACCTCAAAAAAACAGTGTATTGACTCTTTACCAGTGAGAGTGTCACAGATCTACATCATTCCATTTTCCCCAAACATTCTTTAAAATGGATTTGAAACTTTTTCAAGTTAGGGAAAATTTGTTCTTAAAGTTCCAAAATATTTTCTTAAGGAGCTATTTTCTTCTCTTATTAAATGGGACCATACCTACATCACAAAATGCAACCTTCAGAAATTGAAGTGTCACCCAAAAAAACCCAATCCCCACCTGCCAAAAATCTTCAAAAGTGCGTTACTCAGGACAGTTTTCTCTATAAGAAAAAAAAATATTTGCTAGCAATATAAAATGCATTAGAAAAGATCAAGCAGATCTTTAAAGACTTCTCTAGACATGTAACGCTGGAGTCATCAGTGACTGAACTAGAATTTCCATTCCGTAAGAAACCCGTATCTTTTAGCATTTATTTTATAACAAACCAGGTAGAAGTGTTGAAGCACCAACATGTTTATCTATATAAAACATTCCCAAAACATTCAATTCATAAATATACAAATATTTTGTTTATATATGTCATATTTTTAAACAGAACACTGTGGTATTCCAGAATCAAAATATTTAAATTGATTTGACATTTAACTACATCTGCTGTATGAGCTGTACGAAGATCCAGGCGAGCAATCCTTCACTATGTGCTGTCCTCTGTAACTGTAATATATACCTCGTAAGATAACTTAGCTGTACAGATTCCACAAATTGGTCAGAAAGCAAGCATTATGTACAGAGAAAACGTCCACAGAGAAACCTAATTCATAAGAACAATGGGTTAGAAGACTTACAACCTGTGAGACAGAGGCATTCTAAAGATGCTTGTTGAATCAGCTGGAAATTACATTTCTATTTTCTCACTAGAAAACAGCAAGAGAATCTCAATAGAGAAAATGTGGTGGAAGATTCCATGGTACTTCTACTGACACCAACAAACCCCTAGTATGCTATAGTGGAAGAGCAACAGACCGTCAACAAGTCCTTTATATCAAAGTGCTGACAAAATGGCAATCGAAAACTCACAAAGGAAATATAAAAACCTTATTCACTTTTCCAGACTGAATGATGCCCACAGAACTAACACACCATTTTCTAAAAAATAAGCCAACCAAAAAAGATTTACAAACATTCACGTTTTAAAAATGAAATGAAAAAAATTGTATTTCCAGGAAAATTGTCATCCTTTTCATCCTTCCCTGCCCCCTCCATTAGAAAAGAAAAACAAAAAAGTGTGCTGGAAAGCTCAGTGAAGCTCACTACAAGTTCTATGTTTCTATACATTTCATGTGGAAGAACTCAAAAGACTATAATGATTGTGGGGGCAGACTACCATAAAATAGGTCACCAATAATTATAAAGTGTACCTAACTAAATTAGAAAAACATTTAAACAAATCATTGCCTTAGAACATAAGCAAGATGTATCTTCCTTCTTTAAAAAAACAAGCTAGTACTTCACACTACGTACTCCAATCACCTCCACTTCTCTATGACCAATGAAAGAATAAAACCAAAGCCAGCTGTTTCTCTTCACTAAAGGTACTTGTATGAGTAAAATTATCAGAATCTGACATTAAACAAACTGTAAGCAATTTTTTAAGCACCTAATTATTCCATCATGTATCTGCACACAAAATATGGCATTAGGTAATGTCTTTGAAGAGATTCATCCTGATAAATTACAGAACAGAGACTTATAATCCCTATGTCACTTATTTACATACTAATTTTGAAAACTCAAGTATCATTTATAATCAGAATGTTATTTAACAGTATATGGCAAGAAAGTTACCGGATGTTGACTTTTTTAACACTTCAGTTATTTACAAACATGAGTGCAATATTTTGCAAGTAACTATTTTTCTCAAACATCTCAGTTTTTTAGGTTCTGTTTTTGTCTTCAGAATTATATTTTTAATTATAAAGTTATGGAAAAATATGGTATTTCAGTTGTAGACCAAATGGCAGCTACCAAGAGAAGTTAAGTTCATGATGGAAATGGGACTTCTTCCCTATTACCACTTGTTGCTTTTCGGAAAAACCAATGAGATGACGCTTGCCACTATTTTACTGATCAGTATCTACATTCATCATAAATGCACATAACAGCTATTTTACAATCTCCGGTGATTTTCAGTCTCCAACGATACATTTCATTCTTCACAGTAAGCAATACGTGTTTACGTCTAAGTAAAAAAGTCAAATCAAATCCTCATGAATGCTCTTAAGCTTAAATCGACTTACACACAAGATTTACTTTTGATATAAAAAAAGAAATATAGCTGTATCTTCCAGATGAAAAAAGGTATTATTTTTTTTCAGATTGAGACTTTCAATCACTTTAATACAGCTTAACTTAAGTCCTGGAAGCAACTACTAGGAGCAGGGCCAGTATCAGATAATGCTAAGCATATAACTAGATATTACTTAATGCCTAATATAAATATATATTCCTCTTGCCAATGAAATGCAATTTTAAGTAGCTGAAGAAACTGAACAGGCTGTGATAGAAAGAAAAAATGCCTTATACCATCTACTTACTAGCATGCTTATCTGCAAGCATTATAAGGCTGTTGGAAATATCCCTTCGCCTGTAAAAACACACCACTTTTGCTTCCACGTTTCCATTGGCAGTCTACAAAAGAAAGATAAATCAAGTCAGAATGTATCCTTCCTCAGCTGAGTAATACAAATTAAATGCCCTCTGCTTGCAACTTTCCCTTATATTAGTAGTTCTCACACGATCAGTCAGACTGAAATCAACAGAATTGCTCAAATAAGTAAAAACTTCCTGACACAGGCCAGTATCAATTTCAGCTTAGATAACAGTACTGATTATAATTACATAGTCCTAAGAATTTATGTATTTTTCAGCTGTTCAGAGACGTAATGCCAGTATTATGTTAACATAAGAATGCTTAAGAACTATTAGAAGCTTGTGAACATTCTTTGCAACCCAGCTTTACACAGAAATGTATATTTCAAAGTACTCTGGCATTTTTTTCTGAATCATATTTAATATAACATGGTTTATTTGAAAATTCACTGCAGCTTGTAAGATAAAAGAGCTATTTAGTTCACAGTTGTTTTCATGATTCATTCCAGGGATCATGCTCTTTAGCCTGATAATGTAAAGAATCTACTCAAATTAGTTCATTACCTTGAGTTACTTATTTAAAACTCAAGATGTGGCACTGAAAAGTATCATGTTTTAATTAAATTTCTTACCAAAAAAAGAAAGCATCTTATCTCCATTAAAATGATAACCAAAGCATTTCATTACACATTTGCATAATATCTCCATGTTTGCTCAATGCTTTTAACACATGAAAGCACATAATTCACAATTAAGATATCTGGACTATATCCTCAAAACTCTCTTTAAAAAGAGAAAAAAAAAAAAAATCAATACATGACTTTGCTCTACCATCCACAAGCAAGATTAAATTATGGCAATGCAGTTAAAAGGTAATAAACATTACATTCAGAACATGATTGCAATCACTTCAATTACTGTAAATAAAAAATATTCTTCTCCAATAAAAGTCCAATATGATTTGCCATGCACAAGCTCAGTGGATGTTGTGTTGGATAGCACTAACAGGTAATGTGGTTGATGTCTGCTATGAAGTAGTGTTATGTTCCATTAATAAGAAGAAAACCATTTGCAGGTCACCAATTTTTTAATTTACTTTCTAACCACAGGAAAAAAAAATCTTTATCATTATTTACATCACAATAGGCATGTTGATCATTAACTTTTGACATAATGTAACAGTAAGTTTTAATACTGCTTGATGGAATACTAAAAATATGCCACACTAAAAAAAAAAAACCCACCCCACACCATTCTTAGTAGTACAAGAATGAAGAAAAATAATCATGCTTTCCCCAAAATGACACTCTGAAAAGCCTCTGTTCTTTATAAAAATACACTCAGGATAAAAGACAGAGAACACAGTCTCTATTTCTATTCAAGAGCCCGTCTTTCATTCACAGCTGCCAATAAGCAGAGCAACGAACAGCCACAGAAGCCACATATTCTGTTATTTGATCACTGCAAAATCTCACTGATACCTACTAGCCCTTTACACATCTATCCAAAAGCAGACACATTACATGATGGCTATCATTCCAGACAGATTCACAGTCTCATCACCATATAGAGAACTAAATTCATTCATTTCCTCAAGCATTCATAGGATTGGTTTAGAAATTTTTACAGCAGAGTACTCCTGTTCGCCAGGAATGATCAACTTGGTGTTTCCTTAGGTAACAGAGCAGAATTACAGGATATCACATAGCAAGATTTCAGTAACTGAAACATACAGAAAATACATTAGCAAATCTGAAGAAAATAAAAAAAAAAACCACCACCACCCCCCCCAAAAAAAAAAAACACCAGAAAATTCTACCACAATAGAAATCATATGGGATGGAAATCATTCTCAGTTTTCGGAAAGCACATTGACTGTTGTCAAAGGTTAAGCAAGAATCTTAAGATACTTGCGTACCTTGTTAAGTTCTTCAATTCTCCTAATGAGATATGGATTGCTGGAAGAATTTTCAAAATAAACATAATCTGCAATGAAAAAAGGAAAGATATTGAAATACCAAAAAATAATATGTAAAAGCATATCATTATTAGTGCAAAAATTTTCTTCTAAACCTGTAATCTGTTAAAAAGCTGAGATTTCTTAGTAAATGTTAAGACAGTGAAGTATTTCTATGCTGAGATTTAATATAATTTGCTCCTAAATTCTGATTATAACTGCACTACATGTGCTTTAACAATCACGCTTAAATTCCTTGTGTTGGAGCTCACATTGTAATTCAGTAATCCACACACTTCATAGATCTCGATGTAAAAGTGGCGGTTTCTCACAATTGATTAGGGATGATTTAAAAATTGAGCGCTTTACTGCGTTTCTATATTATGGAGATAAGTATTTCTGTAAGATATGCTACGTCATATTTATTATCAGGTGCTGTGGTAGTACGGTTGTCCAAATGCGTAACGTACATTTTATGATACTTGTTTTTGTTGTCATCTCTGTCCAGTAACATGCAAACTATATTAAGCAGTAACAGTCATGAGGTTAGTGAGGTTCTTCCCGGTCAAAATCTCTTACAGCATCATTCCTATGAAAATATTTTCATAGCGTATATGGAAGTTTACTTATATCCTGAAAGCCGCTCCCATGTAACATACAAAGGATTGACACGCAGCTCATTTCCTTCAGTAGTTTTCTCAAAACTTGTTTTCATCAAATGAAGTACCTATCAAAGGCTAACCACACTTCACGTTGGTTATTTGACTTCTGTACCATGCACCTCGCAAACTTTATTTAAAAAAATTGGGTGGGGGGACCATAATGATGTATAAAACTCTTCCACAGTGCTTTGACACTATGTTACAGTGAAATAGAGCTCAGGTAGCTCATTTAGCTCTAAAGAAAGAATACGATCTCTGGATATTGTTCACAATTGCTTATTAAGATTACAACAAAAAAAATGAGAATTGATGACCTAAGAAGCAAATGCTACCCAGATTTCAACAGCGCTGCTCAGAGGATTACTTTTATGAGTTAAGGCTGATGGGATTACAATCTAAATGCCCTAATGAAGGAGTATGCAGATGGACGATGTGTGGCTGTATCAGCACATCTCAAAGCAGAAGCAGAAAGAGATTCAAAGTAACTACTATCACCTCTCATACCCTTGCACCTTCCCGCTCACCTCAGGCTGTTGAGGAGACAAGCTATTTTTGAGCACCAAGTACGGAAAACCTAACTTGAGCGGTGCACCTGAGCCACAGCGCTAGGAACACTGCCACGTTCACTCCGTAGGGGAGGGCTGAGGGAAGTTATCGGTGTCTATTTCGACAGGCTGAGGGGCTGGAAGAGAAACGCTTGCCGTGTTTTTTACCGCCTAAGTGCCCCCCACTTCGCCCAGTGCCAAGCAGTCACGTATCAGCGTACTCCTCGGGGGTCACGTCGGTAAGCAGGAAAGCTGACAGGAATCCGCCGGTTAC